>NC_087344.1:166122063-166438296 GCF_030014295.1 Loxodonta africana
GAGATCACACCTTGGGGAGAGGTGAGACTATGAGCTGGAAAATCAAGATCAAGTGAGGATGAGGAGCCAGCAGAGGTGAAGGCAGTGCTTTGGGAGCACGGTGTTAGGGAGGCCTGGGTAGGTGGGCTGTGGGCTGCAGGGTGGGAGTGGAAGAGGAAGGTCATCTACTTAGAACAGAGAGGGCTGCCTGCCAGGGGCAGCTGAAGAGGTGAGCCTCTGTGGGACCTAGGACATGGCTGGTCCCACAGAGGGGTATAGACTCAGAAGTTTAATATTTGGCCTCAGCAGGGAGCCTCGGGAAGACAGTCAAGAGGGCAACCGAGTATTTTTTTTTGACAGACGTTAAGAAGCTACCCTGGAGTCCCTGTGTGGTACAAATGGTTAACGGGCTCAACTGCTAACCAAAAGGCTGGAGATTCGAGCCCACCCAGAGGTTCTTTGGAAGAAAAGCCTTCCGAAAAATCAGCTATTGCAAACCCAACTGAGCACAGTTCTACTCCGACACTCATTAGGTTACTATGAGTTGGAGTCAACTCAAAAGCAATTGTTAGGAAGATAGCCAGATCTGATCCCACCACAGTAATGACCCCTGTACACCCCTTTGCAAAGATGGGATCCCAGAAGGCTGGCCACTATGCCCCTGGGAAACCACCCACAAGCACACCCAGCTGTCTCTTTGGCACCCTCCTCTCCTTCCCAAAAACCAGGGAAGCAGAGAGAAAAACTTCCGCTAAATGGAACAGCTTGTCTCAGGTTTTCTTTCCTGTGGACGTTGCCCTGCCAGGCCAGGTTCTGCAGCCCTGTGACGACCCCCCTGCATCTGAGTGGTGCTTCCTCCTACACATCAACGCTGGGCATAACACGTAGTAGGTGTCCAATAAGTGATTAAAAAGAAAAACGAATGAATAAAGAGTGGCCTTCCTACTACCTGTGAGGAGTAACAGGCAGCATCATTCTCCTGCCCTGCAGATTAGATCAGGGCTGAAAGGGGCTCAAGGACTTGTCCATAATGAAGTTAGAGTTTGAAACGGTCAAGAGACTCTTGACCTAATGCCTGCACATGACACCACAGGGCCCAGCATGCTAGGGGCTCTCATCGGATTACACGGTTGTCTGGGGACAGGCCTGCTTCTCGCTCGCGCCTCCCAACCTTCGTCCATCCTTCAGCCGATGGGCCCCACCTGCAGCATCCAGGGCCCAGGACCCTCTGGGGTCAGCAATATGAGGTGGGAGAGAAGCAGAGAGGAGGGGAAGGAGATCGCAAACTCTGCTCCATGTCACCAGTAGCAAACACTCTTGGACAATGAATCCTGGGAGTAAGACTCAGCTGCCCCTCCTGTGGAAGGTGACCCTCAGAGCTCCCTTGGCACTGGCTGCTCTGTGTTTATTCACAAGGTTGGGATTGTTCTACCAGCACTCAAGTGCAGCACTATCAGGAGGGCTGCCCCAGCACAGTGCGGCCGCAGGGCTTATCCGTGGACGGCAGGCCAAGAACTCAAAAAGCTTTTCGAAAAACCATGAGAAGATTTCAGCACCAGTTACCTGGCACAGGGTGAGGATGACCACCCTTGAGCAGTTTAGACTCCTGGTGCCTGGGGGCTGACCTCCAAAAGTGACTGAAACAAAATCAGGGCCTGGGGACACCTCCCCTCAGTATCCACCTTGTGATCTCCACACTGATATGAAAAGCTACAAAGTCAATTCAATTCAATTTGTTGAGCATCTACTTACATGCTCACACCGGACCCACTGAGATGGACCTCAAGTCACCTCCACCGTAGGGAGCCCAGAGTCAGATGAGGAAGAAGTTGGACCTAATGCGTGATCACAACGTGATAGAAAGCAGTCGAAAGGGGTGGACTCCAACTGTTGAAAGGGACCAGTTGGCAGGGGGGAGTAGGGTCTCTGAAAAGGGCATGTGTGACATCCTGGGTTCAAATCCTGCATCTGCCACATAGTGATGTGACCTTGAACAAGTTCTTTCTCTGTGCCTTGGTTTCCTCTGCCAAAGAGTAGAGACAATGACACTGAGAGGGTCATGTGAGGACAGGAGATAAGCATGTCAAGTGCTGACAAGTGTTAGGCCTTCGACAAACATGAGTCATAAATGACTGCAGTGAGTGATCTTGAATGGCTCACTTCATCCCAGCCTCCACCTCCTCAGCTGTAAAACATGGGAATTTACTAGCTCACGGAGCTGGTCTGAACCTCAGGTGTACACAAAACATCGGTTCTCTTCGAATTCTATAAATCAGCTGAATTTCTGCAATGTGCCCCTATCCCTCCAGGGCTGGGGAGGGGAGCAAATTAATCTTGGTCATTTTTGTGGAATGCTCCTCAGATGTGCTTTGACCCATGTGACTTCCCGACATGCCAAGGTGCTGGGGAATGCCTGGGGGTCCCCTCCTATCCCGGTCCCTGGGCTATTATTGACTCTATGCCACAGCTGGACCAACCCAGCCTTCTAACATACCTTGGTCATACCCCCCAGACAGGCCACACAGCCACTCCTCTCTGGTCTTGCCACCTCCCTGGACCACCACCAGGAAGCAGGATCAGGTCCCACCACTCAGGACCTGCCTGTCCCCCATTTCCTCCATCACACTGCTTCTTCCTTCTACGTCCTCCAAGGACCCTCGCGTTCTCCGATGGGCTTTGGCTTTAGGCAACAACACCCTGAAAATTCTGTGGGTCACTTTGGCTTTCTGCCCTTCCCACACCTTCCCTAAAGCAAAGAAAGGCAGAACATGCTTTTCTTTAAGTGCAGAAAAGAGAAACAAGAAAATGAAAACATGATTCAATATCTCAAAATATTATTCAGCTACACTAAACATCAATAAGCTTTATTGTATGCTTATTTTGATCAGACACTGTGCATTAATCCTTTAAAAAATATCTCCAAGCCCTGAGAGTACGGCCCCCGGACACCCTTTCAGCTCAGTAATGAGGTCACTCCTGAGGTTCACCCTTCAGCCCAAGATTGAACAGACCCATGGAACAATACAAGACTAAGGGGTGCACTGGGGCAGGGACTGGAAGGTAGGAGGGGACAGGAAAGCAGGTAACAGGGAACCCAAGGTAAAGAAGGGAGAGTGTTGACATGTCATGGGGTTGTTAACCAATGTCATACAACAATGTGTGTCCTGTTTAATGGGAAGCTAGTTTGTTCTGTAAACCTTCATCTAAAGTACCATTAAAAAAAAAAATTCCATGCTACAGATGTGCGAACAGAGGCTTAGAAAATCAGTTGTCATCGAGTGAACTCATGGTGACACCACGTATGTCAGGGTATAACTGTGCTCCATAGGGTTTTCAATGGCTGATTTTTCAGAAGTAGAACACCAGGCCTTTCTTCTGAGGTACCTCCGGGTGGACTCGAATCTCCAACCTTTTAGTTAGCAGAGAATACATTAATTGTTTGCACCACTCAGGGACTCCAAAGCTTAACTCATTTTCCAAGTCACTCTCTGATAGAAAGTGGAGCTGGGCTTTAAACATGGGTATGTTTGACTTTTGACTGCACCTCCTCTTAATTCAACCACATAACACTCCCAGCACCAAATTTCAGCAACTCAGCAAAGGCGACCCCATTGTGCTCACACCTGAGTAGTCCCAGAGGCTGAAGAAGTTGAAGAGGCCCTGTAGTAGTTAATGTAGGTCAGAGAAGGCGCAATGGCTCAACTGGGAGAGGCTCTGGGAAGGGAAGACTGACCTGCCCGTTTGTAAAAGCCCCCACCCTGCTCCCTTCCTCCCCACAAAGCCATCCCTGTGAGGCAAGCAGTGGCCTGTCCACCAGCCAAGTCAGCAGAACATTTCAGTGAGCACAGCTCCCAGCCTCAGAACCTGCACCTTCTTTCCTCTGCATTAAGCAACCTGGGCCCTGGAAACTCTGCCCAACACACTGGGGAACTGCCAGGTCTTCTTGGGAGAAAAGATGGGGTTGTTGGTCCCACCCTGCACACAGGAGAGCATATTATTGGTTATGAGAAACAGCAATGGCGGCGACGCCCATTAGAGGCTCCTGAGTGGGTTGAGGAGATGGGGGATGGGGAGATGCGAGGGGAGGGAGGAAAAAGACAAGGCAATGCCCTCAGCTATGACGCAGGGCTCTGGGCAGGGCAGGCAGCTCCCAGCACCCAGTGGGCTGTACCTGGCAGAGAGAAGCAAGTCAGCTGGTCTTCAACAACTTGTCAGGCCATTCCCACCTTAGGAGCCCTTATCAGCAAAGAAAATCCAGACCAAGCTCCTGACTGTGTGGGGCCTGGCCCCTGCCACCTCATTAGCCTCATCTCCTGCAATTTCCTAAACAGGAACTAGGCACAGATGTTCACTATGTCTCAATCATAACACGCACGTTCCCGCCTCCACGCTTTGCACAAGTCATTCGCCTAGATCAGAATGCCCTCCCCACCTCCTCTCCAGCTTTGAGAATCTTTGCATCTATTGGAGACCCTCCCAGTGCATAAGGCTGATATGACAGTTAATATATAGAACATTTAACATGAAACATGTAAGAACACAAAAGCATTGTTACTTCACTTTTCCTGTAGTTAGACTTTGTTTCATTAATTAGATTATAGCCTCTCAAGCAAGAGTTGGTAAACTATGGAGTTGGTAAACTATGGCCTGTTTTTGGGCCTACTGTGAGCTAAGAAGAGTTTTATATTTTAAATGATTAAGAAATGTTAAAAGGGTAATAATATTTTGCGAAATGTTAAAATTATATGAAACTTAAATTTCAGTGTCCCCAAATAAAGTTTTATGGGAACACAGCCATGATCATTCATTGATGTATTGTCCACGGCTGCATTACAGCAGCAGAGTCAAGGAGTTACAACAGAGACCACATGGCCCACAAAGCCTAAAATATTTACTATCTGGCCCCCTTACACAAAAATTTTGCTAAGTAGTTTGTCAGCAGCAGGGAACATGTTCTACACTTCTTCGCACACACAGACACACTCACAGCATGCACGCACACGCACACACGTGGAGCCCAGCACTGTGCCTTGGTCAACGTGAATAACCAGAAAGAAGCAATATTTGCCACATGCCAAACACCTTTTGATTTTTTTTTTTTTAATGCGTCATTTGGTTTCTCCTGTCACTGTGCCTTTACCAATGCTTCCCAAATGGCCTTTTTCCTCTTTCCTGCCTAGGGATCCTTCAAGATTCTGCGAAAAAGACATTTCTTACTGTATCAGTTAAGAATGAGTTTGGATGCAAGTCACAGAAATTCCAGCTACAGTGATTTAAATGAAAGTCGGTTTTTTTTTTTTTTCCACAAAACAAGAAGCCCAGAGGTACATGGTGCTGGTTCAGCTGACATGTCTGCAAGTCTTTTGGCCTCTCTGTCACAACTGCACACATTTGCTGCAGCACCAAGTGTACATCCAATCTCAAAGCAGGAAGAGGCAGTGCCAGCCGACTTCTGCTGATGCCTAATTCACTAGAATTTCATTACATAGCTACCCCAGCTACAAGGGAAGCCAGGAATTGAGTATTTCGCTTTATTGCCGGTACGGTAGAATCAGGTAAGTGTTGCAACTGGATGCTGCTGAACCAACCCATGGCGTCTACAACAACCACCCACGCCACCCCAGCACCTTCAGTGTTCTCAGACAGCTCATCCATCTCATGGCAGAGTGGTGGCTAACACTTCGGCCTCCTCTGGTCTGTGAACCCGAGGGCAGGAACTTCGTCGTATTTATCTTTGTAGCTCTAGACACCTAGAACCATGCCCAACCTACCATAGGCACTCAATGAATTTTTAATTCATTCACTCAACAAATATACATATGGAAGTGAGCAAATGAGGCCATGGGACCCCCTTCTCAGGAATGTTTAGAGAAGTGTTTAGGTCTTGGGTGACGAAGATCAGGAAGCCAGTGACCAGTTGTTGCACATATGGACGGTCAGTGGTCCATGACCCACCATGGCTACAACCTCCCCTCTGCAGATGAGTCCCTGGATCCAGCCCTGGATCTGTAGGAAGAGTAAGGCCCTCTCTCTGCCCTCACAGAGCTCATTGTCTAGCGGGACAGACAGATGCACAGACAACTAAATACAATTTGATGCATGAGTGCTTTAGCTGGCTTAGGGACAGGACACTGTGGGGGCAGGCAGAGCAGGGAGCTTAGTCTGGGGTGAGCTAGATATAAGAGATATAAGAAGGGATGCTGCCCCGGGGGCATCCAGCACATTCCTGGGCAAGTCCAGCCAGGGAATGCCAGTGACAGGGGATCTACTGCTCAAGGTAACCACTGAGATAGTGACTTAGATGACCTTTGTAGGACCCTCCTCTCCCCAGCTTTGTACCTTGTTATAGATTGAATTGTGCCCCCCAAAAATCTGTATCAACTTGGCTAGGCCATGATTCCTAGTACGGTGTGTTTGTCCACCATTCTGTGATCTGATGTGATTTTCCTATGTGTTGTAAATCCTAGCCTCTATGGTGTTGATGAGGCAGGATTAGAGTCAGTTATGTTGAGGCAGGACACAATCTACAGGATTAGGTTGTATCTTCAGTCAATCTCTTTAGAGATATAAAAGAGAAAAGTGAACAGAGAGGAGAAGGACCTCACTACCACCAGGCAAGAAGATCCAGGAGTAGAGCACATCTTTGGACCCAGGGTCCCTGTGATGAGAAGCTCCCAGATCAGGGGAAGATTGATGACAAGGATCTTCCCCTAGAAAAGACAGAGAGGAAAAGCCTTCCCCTGGAACAGGCCCCCTGAATTCAGACCTCTAGCCTTCTAAACTGTGAGCGAATAAACTTCTGTTTTTTTAAGTCATCTACTTGTAGTATTTCTGTTATAGCAGCACTAGCTAACTAAGACAGACCTCTGTGATGCTCCCCAACTTGAGGACTGGACATTAATGACACGGTGCTCCTGCACCAACATTTCAGGAGAATTTGGGAGGTGGTGAGGAGAGATCTGGCTGGCCCCTCAGCAATGCATCGACCTTAATCACGTTAATAGTTAATGTTGGTGGGTACCAACTACTAACTACCGATCAAGCACTTCCCTGAACCCTTTACGTATGTGAAATCAATTTTTCACAATCACAAACCACGACAATCTTAGGAGCTAGGTATTTGTTCCATTTTAAGGAAACTGAAGCACAGAGCAGTTAAGTAACCTGCTCAAGATCACACAGCCAGTAAGTGGCAGTCCAGGATTTAGACTCAAGTAGAGCATTGGGTTACCATGAATCGGGGGCCAACCTGACGGCAGCTAACACCAACAAAAGTGTGATTCTGGAGTCCCTGGGTGGCACAAATGGTTAACAAGCTTAGCTGCTAACTGAAAGTTTGGTGGTTCGAATCAACGCAGAGGTGCCTTGAAAGAAAGACCTGGCGATCTACTTCTGAAAAATCAGCCACGGAAAACCTTACGGAGCAAGTGTGGTTCTCCTTTGACACACATGGAGTCACCATGAGTTAGAGTCGACTTGATGGCAACTGTCTGAGTCATCTAGTGCTACTATAAGAGAAATACCACAAGTGGATGGCTTTAACAAAGAAATTTATTTCCTCACAGTAAGGTAGGCTAAACATCCAAATTCAAGACATTGGCTCCAGGGGAAGACTTTCTCTCTCTGTCGACTCTGGAGGAAGGTCCTTGTCCTCAATCTTCCCCTGGTGGAGGAACTTCTCAGGCACAGGGTGCTGCTTTCTTGGAGGTATGAGGTCCCTAACTCTCTGCTTGTTTCCCTTTCCTTTTTATCTCTTGCGAGATAAAAGGTGGTACCAGCTACACCCCAGGGAAACTCCCTTTACATTGGATCAGGGATGCGACCTGGGTAAG
Source organism: Loxodonta africana (assembly GCF_030014295.1). NCBI lineage: Eukaryota > Metazoa > Chordata > Mammalia > Proboscidea > Elephantidae > Loxodonta > Loxodonta africana. Next base: position 166,129,875 of record NC_087344.1, read on the forward strand.
GGTGGTGTTACAATTCCACCCTAATCCTCTTTAACATAAAATTACAATCACAAAATGGAGGACAACCACATAATACCAGGAATCATGGCCTAACCAAGTTGACACATATTTTGGGGGGACACAATTCGATCCACGACAGCAACTGTTACTGGTAGTCGGACTACTGGATGGGTGTTCTGAACCATGACAACACGCAGCTGGGGTGGTGCTTGAAGCTCTATCACTACAGTTACCTACTGGCAGGCTCCTTGGAGATGGGGGACAGATGTCTGGAAGCAAGAGGAGGTGCCAAGTGGGAAGCCACCAGCAGGATCAAGGCTCCTTTCCTCCTGTGGAGCACCTGAGTGGGGCCCAGCAGGCTTTGATCTCCCCAACTCCGGGTGGGGTGCGGATCTTCACGAGGCAAACATGAGGGAGGAAATGAGACAACCAGGTTCCAAGACTAGGCCATGACCTGCAAAAAGGAGGGGTCGGGCTCCCAGCACATGGGCCTTCCTCAGGCCTCCAGTGGCCACATCTCTGTTTGTGGCTGTATCCCACCTTTTCCCACACACCAGGTAATAATCCAGAACAACTTTCCTATTGTTATAAAGGACATAATTACCATAAGTGGTGAAATTTGCATAAGGTCTCTAGATTTGATAATAGCGTCATACTGATGTTAATTTCCTGAATTTGGTATTTGTACTATGATTTGGAAGGAGCCCTGGTGGCAAGTGGTTAAGAGTTTGGCTGCTAACTGAAAGGTCAGTGGTACAAGCCCACCAGCCGCTCCGCGGGAGAAAGATGTGGCAGTCTGCTTCCGTAAAGATTTACAGCCCTGGAAATCCTATGGGGCAGCTCTACTCTGTCCTATACTGTCACTATGAGTTGGAATTGACTTGACGGCCACAGGTTTGGTGTTTTGGGTTTTACTGTGATTTGAATATTAAGAAAATGTCCTCGGTTTTTAGCAAATACTGAAGTATTTAGAGGTAAAGGAGTATCATACCTGTAACTTTATAACTTCACAACTTTATTTATTTCTTTTGCTTGGTAAAGTACAGGGTCAGCGGAAAAAAGGAAGACCCTCAACGAGATGGATTGACACAGTGGCTGCAACAATGGGCTCAAGCATAACAAAGAGCATGAGCGTGGTGCAGGACTGGGCAGTGTTTCATTCTATGGTACATATTGTCGCTATGAGCTGGGACCGACTCGACGGCACCTAACAACAACTTTATAACAGATCAGAAAAATACATATACATATCTACTTATTATATATGTATATGTATGTACAGAGATACAGAGAAAAGAGAAAACCAATGTGGTAAGATGTCAGCATTTGGGAAATCTTGGGTGAAAGTTCCTAGAAATTTTTTGTACAGTTTCTGTGAGTTTGAAATTATTTCAGAGTAAAAAGGTTTTTAAAACCGAGTAATCCAAAGGCCTCTCCAAACAAATTCTATGTTTATACATTTGAAAGTGTCACCCACATGTCCAGAAGGAAGTGGATGGAAACCAAGCATCCTCAGAGCCGGGACTGGCTCCAGGGAAAACAAGGAAAGAGGATTCTGCTGGGGCAGCAGGCAAGTGGGGCCGGCGGATGGTCCTCAATCCTATTTCGGGCTGTGCTTCAGGTAGGGAGGTGAGAAAAAGAGGGCAAGTGGAATAGGGGAGAGGGAGGAGAGAGAGGGAAGATTTGCTGGTAGAACACAGGTGCCTTGGAGCTGCCCACCCCCACAGCTCCACAAGGCACCTGCCCACCACAACAGGACCTGGAAATGCTCACGCGGGACAATGACAGTGGACCTGGAAGGCAGACCCAATGAAGGACAAGAAAACCCGCTGCGTACACGCATCGTGAGATCACAAGTGTTTTTACTTTACAAACACAATTTTAAGGAATCAATAAATAGTTGCATGGAGTCCCTGAGTGGTGCAAACAGTTAGCACTCTTGGCTGCTCACAGAAAGGTTGGAGGTTTGAGTCCGCTCAGAGGTGCCTCAGAAGAAAGACCTGGAGATCTACTTCCAAAAACTCAGCACAGTTCTATAGAGCACAGTTCTGCTCTGACACACATGGGGTCACCGTGAGCTGGATGCGCTCAACAGCAACTGGTTGGAATAGTCGGGGAGGAGGACTTGATAAAAAATTAGAAGTTACTTGGAAACTTTTATTTGAAAAACAATTACTTGAAATTAAAAAATTTATATTTTTTGTGAACCAAATATCATAAAAGGGTCAGCGGAAAAGAGGAAGACCCTCAACGAGGTAGATTGACACAGTGGCTGCAACAATGAGCTCTAACATAACCACGATTGTAAGGATGGCTCAGGACCAGGCAGTGTTTCATTCTGTTGTGCATAGGGTCACTATGAGTTGGAACCGACTTGACGGCGCCTAACAACAACAACAACAAATATAATGATACACTTTTTTTAAAGCCCACGAAGTAAAAGATGGATAGCTTCATGTAGCACATCGTCTCTTTGGACATCTAGAAAGCTAACACCGCCCATCCCCAGCATGGTTCTCCTGGGCCCTGTCTGATTATGAAAAGAAGAGGCCACAGGACCTTAGTCCTGGAGCTTTCAGAACTGAAGGAGACCCTACAATGTCTACTGCACAGGCATTGGTCACTGAGCACCCACGTGTACCAGGCACCCAGCTCTGCGCTTAATTTTGTGACTATCAACAACCACCATGACCCCAGGCTCATGTCTTCAGCCATAAACATACCCCACTTCATAGGGTTTTTGTGATGACCAAGGAGGTCATGTGAAGTGCCTGGCAGACAACAGGCACTCAGATACAAGCTCTTCTTTTTATTCTCCCCACATCTAACCACCACTAAAAACATGCATTGTAGTTATTATTATTCACATTTTACAGGCAAGAAAAATGAGGCTCAATGAAGTTAAATCACTTACCCAGATACCAGGTCAGAATACGGCGGTGGCAGGATTTCAGTCCAGAACCAGCTGGACTCCAAAACTCACGATCTTTCTGCTATGGGTCTCATTTAACAGATGAGGAAACAGGTTGCCTGACATTGAGCAAGAGGAGAAAACTCAGAGATCCACAGGGTCCAGGCAGGTAATATAAAAAAAGTAGGCTAGAGTGTGTAAGAAAAATCACGTCATAGATTCTACCAAATCACCTATTTTACTATGGGGTAAGCAGGTAATGTAACCTATGCGGTACTGGAAATTGTATTTCAAAGTCTAATTTTTTAAATAAATTTTGAAAAATAGAAATATGCACTTAATTTAGCTCTCTCCCAAATTGTTTTATGGCATGATGCAGGCAAACACTTGCGGGACAGACAAAATCAGCACCTCCAGGCCACATGTAAACCCCAGTCATGAGCTGGCCAACCCAAGGCAGGCGTGGTTGCTTAAGACCATGATGAATGGTGGGTTCTGGTTGGTCTAAAGGAAGCGGCAGCAACCGTTAGTTAGTGCCACTGTGGGAACACAGACCCAGGAATGCTATGGCTTCTCATTTTCCCAGAGATACCGGAAATGTGGGTTTTTTTTTTTTTTTTTTTTGGAGAATCTACCAACTTTTAAGTAAGGACAACTGTTACCAATTGAATTTTGTCCCCCAGAAAGATGTGTTGAAGTCCAACTCCTGGTAGCTGTGAACTTGATCTTGTTTGAAATAGTATGGTTTGAAACCAACCAGAGGCCCCTTGGAAGACAGGTCTCTTGTTCTGCTTCTCTAAGGTCACAGCCTTGAAAATCCTATGGAGCAGTTCTACTGTGTACACATAGGGTCGCCATGAGTCGGAATCAGCTCCATGGCAACTAATGACAACAGCAATTTAACCTGTGGTCACACTGGAATAGGAAGGATCCTAAACCAGTCTGAAACCCATTTCGATCTAGTCGATTGTGACTCACAGAGACCCTACAGGACAGGGTAGAACTGCCCCATACGGTTTCGAAGGGGCGGCTAAAAGATTCCAACTGCCGACTTTTTGCCTTTTTTTTTTTTTTTAATTGTACTTTAGATGAAGTTTTACAGAGCAAACTAGTTTCTCATTAACCAATTAATACACATATTGGTTTGTGACATTGGTTGCCAACCCCACAACATATCAACACTCTCCCCTTCTCTACCTTGGGTTCCCCATTACCAGCTTTCCTGTCCCCTCCTGCCTTCTAATCCTTGCCCCTGGACTGGTACGCCCGTTTAGTCTCGTTTTATTTTATGGACCAGTCTAATCTTTGGCTAATCAACAGGTCAGCAGTTCAAATCTGCCAGGCGCTCCATGGAAACTCTATGGGGCAGTTCTACTCTGTCCTATAGGGTCGCTATGAATCGGAATCGACTCGACGGCAGTGGGTTTGGTTAGGTTTTAATCTCTGGCTGAAGGGTGAACCTCAGAAGTAACTTCATTACTGAGCTATAAGGGTGTCTGGGAGCCATACCCTCCAGGTTTCTCCAGTCTCTGTCAGACCAGTAAATCTGGTCTTTCTTTTTGTGAGTTAGAATTTTGTTCTATGTTTTTCTCCAGCTCTGTCCGGGACCCTCTGTTGTGATCCCTGTCAGAGCAGCCCATGGTGGCAGCTGGGTACCATCTAGTTGTGCTGGACTCAGTCTGGTGGAGGCTGTGGTAGTTGTGGTCCATTAGTCCTTTGGACTAATGTTTCCCTTGAGTCTTTGGTTTTCTTCTTTCTCCCTTTTTCCAGATGGTGTGAGACCAGTGGAGTATCTCAGATGGCTGCTCACTAGCTTTTAAGACCACAGACGCTACTCACGAAAGTAGGATGTAAAACATTTTTTCAATAAACTATGTCAAACTGCCAACCTTTTGGTTAGCAGCTGAGCTCTTAGCCACTGTACCACCAGGGCCACCCAGTTTGTACTACTTTGTTATGGCAGCCCTAGGAAATTAATAGAGCAAACATTTACTTTTATACTGCGCAGACCCAATAAACCAGGTTTTCAGGGCAAGTCCCCCAGTATCAGTGTCCTGGGTCAGCCACTTCACTTACTGGCAGAGCCCAGATTAAAGAAAGGCCTCCTGGCTCCCAGGGCATGATGAAACCAACCAGTGTTTCCTGCACCCTGGATCGCATGGTAACAGGAGGCTCGGGGGAGAAAGGATCCCCATAGGAGGGTCCTAGGCCTGCAGACACTGGCTGATCCGTCTATCACAGCCCAGAGAACCTGACTCCAGAGCTGCTTCTGTCGTATTTTTGTCTGGAGCCACTCCCAAAGATTTTCGGTAACCCCACATCGACGGAAGGACTGCGTAACATCCAGCCATGTTAATTAAAGAGGATTTTTTTCTTCTGAGATGAACACGTGTTAAAAATATCAGATATTAATCACTGGCAACATTAATTTTCGATAACGCTCATCTCCCTCTCTCAACTTCCAAGTCGACATCTGGCATGACTGCTCCATGATGAAGCTCCATCACGGGCTTTATAAATAGCCCGAGTTAAAAATCTTCACCTTGCACTGAACAGACTGACTCCATGGGGTTGGCTTAAAGAATGGGGAGGGGAGGTGGCAGCTGAGTGCTATAAAGTCCCGGGTGGGTTTATTTGGGGTCACATTTGAAATGTTAAAATAAAGTAAAAAGGTAGCAATTCTGGATGGGGGCAGGAGGGTGAGGGAGAGGCAGGAACAAGGAAAGGCTCAGACCTGCTTCTTCCTCTCAGGGCACGAGGAGCCCAGGGTGGAGGGCTCGGGTGGGGGTCAACCTCGCTCCCACCTGGCTCGTTCCAAGCATGGTCGGGGTGGGCACAGGTTGTTTCTTTCCACCCTGACTATTCCACAGCCCCGTTTCCACAGTGGCCCTTTCGGGGATTGGTGCAGACGCCACGAGATCTTTCCTGAGGGATGAGCGGAACACACTTTATATCAACAGAAGGCAAATTCATCTCTCAGCAACAAAGCAGGTTCGCTCCACCAGCTCATTTCCTGAGGGCCAGTGCACACTCAGTTGGCAATCACAGTGGGCCAGGCCCAGGCATCCATCTGCTCCCCTTCAGTCCGCACAACCCTGTGAAGCGAGTTCCGATGTGAGCACCATTTTATTGATGAAAAAGTGAGGGTTAAAGGGGCTAATTCCCAGGGTCACAGAGCTAGCCAGTGGCGGGCAGAGTCGGGACTCAAACCAAGGGGAAGAAATCTCTGGGTCTCCTTGCTCCACCCCTTTGCGGTGTTTCACAAACACACCAGGGGTGCTTGCTAAGAATTCAGGTTCCCAGCCTCCTCCCCAGAAACTCGGATCTTGTGGCTTTTTAATGGGAACCGGGACTCTGGGTACTTAACAAGAAGCCTAGGTGCTACCAAGGAGTCCCTGGGTGGTGTAAACGATTAAGCTCTGGACTACTCACTGAAAGGTTGGTGGTTCAAGCCCACGCAGAGATGCCTCAGAATTAAGGCCTGGTGATCTGCTCCCGAAAGGTCACAGCCTTGAAAACCCTATGGAGCATAGTTCCACTCTGCACACGTGGGGTCGCCATGAGTCAGAATCGACTCAACGGCAACCAAAAACAACGAGGTGCTACTAACCCCCAGGAAAGGCTGCAGGAAACTGCTATGGGGGACTCCTTACAGCCACCCTAGGAGGGGGCGGGAATTATGATCCCCATATAAAAGACGTAAAACAGACTCCACATTCTAACCAGATCCATCCAGGATGAGAACCTGAATCTTTAGTCCCAGTGCCACCAAGAGACCCTTGGGCTCCAGACTGAAGGACAGAGAGAAGGCAGAGCAGGAACAGGGGCACCACGAGGAGGCAGGAAGACAGGTCAGAGGGAGGGGAGAGCAGGGTCTGATAAACAGAGGGGGAGATGCTGGGGATATAGCCCTATTTCTGGTTGTCCCCGTTCCCCAAGGGCTCAGGGATCTAATTACACCCTTTGTAATTAGGCTGTGCTCCTGGCAGTCCCTGTGTGGTGTACGCAGTTAACAGGCTGAGCTGCTAACAGAAGGTTGGATGTTCAAGTCCTCCCACAGGCACCTCAGAAAAAGGCCTGGTGACCTACATCCAAAAACTTAGCCTTTGAAAGTTCTATGAGCGCAGTTCTAGTCTGCACATATGGGGTTGCCATGAGTCGGAATCCACTCAACACCAACTGATTTTGTGCTCCTAGGAGGATGCAGGGGTCCCAAGGGGTGCGGGCCACAGGCAGCATTTTCCATGATCACAGGGACTACACAGGCTGCAAGGGAAGGAAGAAAAATAGGTTTCCTGAGGCTGGACCACTAATGGGGCACCACATAGTCATGTCACGGTACAGCCACCCCTGCCAGTGAGGGCTCTGGGGCCCACCTCATCCACATGAGGCCTCAGGGTCAGAGCCCAGAGAGGAGGCCACAGCAACCTGACAAGGACAGAAGTCTAAGGGACCTTTCTCCCCCCATCTTGCCCCAGCTAGGGCCCAGAGACCTGCTGGCACTGAAGCCTCTAGTGCTTAGTTTCCCTTTCTGTCGAGTTCTTTCCCCTGGCCCCGCCTCGCAGGCCTATACCTGGGGCCATGTATGGGGAGCCAGACAGAGGTGACCTCAAATGTTTGATCCCCTTCCCCTCACCCTGAGAGTCAGCCGTGGGTTCCTTCTACCGGTGGGCCTCCTGCTGCCCAGATCCCTGTCCCCAGCAGCTCCCACAGTGGAGCAGCCCTAGGAGGGGAGCCTGGCCCATTTTCTGTTACCCTGACTCCCTAGCACCCCTTCCAGAAAACCAGCATCCCATTTTGGGGCTGGGGTCCCTGTATACCCATCTGCCCAGCTGGGGCCCAGATGGGGGTCTGGAGGGTGTATGTAGGACACATGTTTGCCTCCTGGTGTGGGGCTGCAGGGGCAGCCAGTGAGGCCTCTCATCTGCAGAGCTTTCCAGCACCCAGGTGGGGGCCAGGCCACCGGCCATCAAGGCAGCGAAAGTTACAGCCCTTAGAGGACCTCCTGTCTTTGTATTCCTTTCCCCTTTTGCTATTTTTGGTGACTGAGACCTTCATAGGAGCGATACCCTCTTTGAAGCCTAATTCTAGATGGATGCAGACCCATGAGCAGCCAAACCCATAAGCCCTTTTCTTCCTCCTTCTCCCCTGTCTTGCTGTTGTTATTGGGTGCCATCCAGTGGATTCCGATTCATAGTGACCCCATGTGACAGAGTACAGTTACCCCATAGGGTTTTCTTGGCTGTAATCTTTATCGAGGAGCCCTGGAGGCACAATGGTTAAGAGCTCAGCTGATAACCAAAAAGTCCGTAATGTGAATCCACCAGCCATTCCTTGGAAACTATACTCTGTCCTATAGGGTCGCGATGGGTCAGAACCTACTCAATAGCAACGAGTTTGGTTTTTTTTTTTTTTGGTGGGGTGGGGAATCTTCATGAGAGCAGGTTGCCAGGTCTTTTCTCCCATTGTCCCACTGGGTGGAATTGAACCTCCAATCTCTCTGTTAGCAGGCAAGCACTTAACCATTGTACCACCAGGATTCCTTCCTGTCTTGCCAGTCCCTGTTTTCACATTAAAACCACACTGTACCTTTTTTCTAATGGAAACTAGCCTCTCTGACCCCTTGGAAAGAAATCTAGAATTTGCATTATTTGATTATTTCCTCCAAAGTTTAGGGTGATGGGTTAGGGTCTTGATTCTCCAAAGGGGAGTGGGACAGGGACCACCTGAATCAGAGTTATGGCTGAATGTCATAACTATTACTAAAGGCCACGGAATTGGAGTGTCTGTCAGTAACGAGGACCGGGCACTTTGTCATACCCCTTCGGTGCTTCTATCCACACCCGAGTTCGGGAACTGCCAGTGATGGATGACCAACAGTTGCTAGTACTGCCCGCGCCACAGGGGCAGCTGCCACCACGGTGACGCCTGTTTCAGGGAACACACACGCGTGGGTAGGTTTAATCTGAACAAATCTGAGAAGAGCAAGGATAGAGTTCAGAACCCACTCTCCTTATGCTTTTTCTAGAAAAAAAAAAACTGAATAGCACAGTATTAAGATCATAGCCTATATTGAGCAAACACTCAATTCTACTTTGAAACAGTGACTCATGTGTTTAAGGAAGGTACTGAGAAACACTTAGATAAGATTTGCGTATCTATGTTCCCAAATGGAGCTGCTATCGCGCTCTGCCTACATAAACCTTTGCTTCTAAACTTTATAATAATAGCAGAACAGGATCTGAACAAGCTGTGATTTCCTCTGACCATGTTTACCTGACAATTGAAGTGCATCCACGAGGGATGTTCAGTTCCTTTCCTGCAGCTTTATTAGTTTACCTCACTGAGAAGATGCCTCCACATGGTACGGACTTTTTGTTGTTGTTGTTTGCTGCTGCCCTCCGGTTGCCCCAACACATGATCACCCTGTGCACAAAAGGATGAGGCCACTGTAACACGCAGAGCTTTCACTGGCTGGTGTTCAGAAGTAGATCACCAGGTCCTTCTTCCTCATCAGTCTAGTCTGGAAGCTCCACTGAAATTTGTTCAGCGTCATGGCGACACGCGAGCCTCCACTGACAGACGGCTAGTGGCTGCATTTGAGATGCTTTGACCTGGAAACCAGGTGCCCAAAGCAAGAGTCCTGGGTCAAGAGTCCCCAGTACTGACTGTCCAAGGCTTCTTCATAAATAAGCAAAAATACATCAAGCCTTCCCACCGTGCTGTTGCACGCCAGGCCCTATTTCTAAGCATACAGGCCTAACTCATGTAATCCTCACCACAACCCTAAGAGCTCAGTACTATTATTATCACCATTTTACAGACGGGAAAACTAAGGTACAGGGAAGTTTAGTAACTTACCCGAAGTCCCTAATAGTAAGTGGCAGAACCAGGGCTCAAACTTGAGAAGTCTATGACCTTAACCACTGAGTAACCCCACCTATCAGGAAGCATAAACAAGGCAGCTTTGCTGCTAATTTGATGAGAAATGCCAATGCAACAAAATGCAAAATGCCAAGAAAATGTCAAGCTGCCATTCGACATATTTGTTTACTTAATCTTTTGGGTTCAGTTTTGTGACAGAATTTCACGGGCTAACCTATGCCTTGTCTCTGTCAGAAATGTGCCCACGGTTCTTACTCATCAGTGTTTCTCTCTGTTTAGACCCAGTTAATCCGCCTCACTAATGTTCAGCCCCAAAATAAAGGCTCCCCCTCATCCTCGGGAGACCATGAGTTTTCTCTTGCACCATCTGTACAAGGCAAGGCCTTCCTGGGGGACTGAATCCTTTTAAGAACCACATCAGTATTTTTCCTCCAAGTTCCACAAGTATTTATATGAAACAAATGTCCCTGTGGAGTCTAGGGGTGGTGGTGGGGGGGAGGGGTCAAACAATTAACATGCTCAGCTGCTAACCAAAAGGTTAGAGATTAGTGTCCACCCAGAGGACCCCTGGAAGAAAGGTCTGGCAACCTGCTTCTAAAAAGACAGCCATTGAAACCCTATGGAGCACATTTCTGCTCTGACACACATGGAGTCTCCATGAGCTGGAGCTGACTCGACAGCAACTGTTTTTTTAATACCCCTGTGATCCTTGGGGAGCAGAAAACATCCAAGCAGGCAGGGGGCTAAGACAAGAAAGAATTTTCCGGTCAGAAAGGCCATAAATTGTATTCCTCCTATGACCTGGGCCAAATTTCTCCCCAGGCTTGTTGGGGAGATATGATGGGAGAGAGCGGGATGGGAGGTGTCTAGGATATGGCTGCAGGCTGGGGCTGTGTGCGAGCCCCACCCTGACCCTATCTTCTCAGTCGTTGAGTGGAAATTCTCAGTAGTGGTTTCTGTAGGTCACAAGGGGTCTTAGGAGAGTCAAGGGGCATGCCATCTGTTTTGGCCACCTAAAAGTTGTTCGTTATAGTGATTCTATGGCCTTGGGCTTCTGAGGCTAGAAGTGGCCCCAAGCAGAGCTGGAACAAGGAATGGACCATATTCTGACATTATTCCTACACTGGGTAAGCTGTCCACAGTGCAATTCTCAAAGGGACGCTCAAACATCACCGGAAATATTATTTAGCTATAAAGAGATATGAAGTTTTGATAGATGCTGCCACACAAATGAACCTTGAAAACACAATGCTAAGTGAAATAAGCCAGACACAAAGGGGCAAATATCAAATGATTCCACTTGTATGAAATATCTAGAATAAGCAAACACATAGAGACAAAAGTTATTCGTGGTTATTGGGGGCTGTAGAGAGCAGAGAACGGAGAGTTATTGATCTAAAAAAAATGAAAACAAAGTAAAAATAAAACACATCACTAGAACAAAGAAAAAATGTAGTGCCAGTTAACGTATGTGCCACATAAACCCAGTGCCGTCGAGTCGATTCCAACTCATAGCAACCCTATAGGACAGAGTAGAGCTGCCCCATAGAGTTTCCAAGGAGCGCCTGGCGGATTCGAACTGCCGACTCTTTGGTTAGCAACCATAGCACTTAACCACTACGCCACCAGGGTTTCCGTGGTCCTATATAGGACCTTATGATCATGTTCATCAGAGTAGAACTGTGCTTCATAGGGTTTTTAATGGATGCTTTTCAGAAGTAGATTGCCAGGCCTTTCTTCCTGGGTGTCCCTGGGTGGACTTGAACCACCAACCTTTCAGTTAGCAGCCTTACCAGATGAGAATTTAACCATTCGCCCCATGGGGCAATTTAATTCTGGGAGCCCTACACCCCTAACTGCAGCCGAATGACATTGTAATAAGGCAGTCACCATAAACAGAGATTCCGAAACTGCACAAGGTATGTATAATGCTTTTTTTTTTACTGCTAAGGAGGGATTTTTTTTTTCTTAATTTTTTTTTGTGCTTTAAGTAAAAGTGTACAAATCAAGTCAGCCTCTCCTACAAAAATTTATATACGCCTTGCTATATACTCCTAGTTGTTCTCCTCCTAATGAGACAGCACACTCTTCCCTCCACTCTCTATTTTTGTGTCCATTTGGTCAGCTTCTGACCCCATCTGCTGTCTCATCTCCCCTCCAGACAGGAGCTGCCCACATAGGCTCATGTGGCTATTTGACCCAAGAAGCTCACTCCTCACCAGTATCATTTTCTATCCCATAGTCCAGTCCAATACCTGTCTGAAGAGTTGGCTTTGGGCATTGTTCCTGTCTTGGGCTAACAGAAGGTCTGGGGACCGCGACCTCCAGGGTCCTTCTAGTCTCGGTCAGACCATTAAGTCTGGTCTTTTTATGAGAATTTGGGGTCTGCAACCCACCGCTCTCTGGCTCCCTCAGGGGTTCTCTGTTGTGTTCCTGTCAGGGCAGTCATCGGTTGTAGCCGGGCACCATCTAGTTCTTCTAGTCTCAGGATGATGTAGTCTCTGGTTTATGTGGCCCTTTCTGACTCTTAGGCTCATAATTACCTTGTATCTTTGGTGTTCTTCATTTTCCTTTGCTCCAGGTGGGTTGAGACCAATTGATGCATCTTAGATGGCTGCTTGCTAGCGTTTGAGACCCCAGATGCCACTCTGCAAAGTGGGATGCAGAATGTTTTCTTAATAGATTTTATTATGCCAATTGACTTAGATGTCCCCTGAAACTATGGTCCCCAAACCCCCTACCCTACTACGCTGGCCTTCAAAGCATTCAGTTTATTCAGGAAACTTCTTTGCCATCTGTTTTGGCCACCTAAAAGTTGTTCATTACAGTGATTCTGTGCCTTTGGGCTTCTGAGGCTAAAAGTGGCCCCAAGCAGAGTTGGAACAAGGGATGGACCAGTCGTGCTGACCTCCCCTGTATTGTGTGTTGTCTTTCCCTTCATCTACAGTAGTTCTCATCTACTACCTAATTAGTGAACACCCCTCTCCCTCCCTCTCTCCCTCCCCACTCTCGTAACCATCAAAGAATATTTTCTTGTCTGTTTAAACTGTTTCTCGAGTCCTTATAATAGTGGTCTCATACAATATTTGTCCTTTTGCAACTGACTGATTTCACTCAGCATAATGCCTTCCAGGTTACTCCATCTTAAGAAATGTTTCGTGGATTCATCATTGTTCTTTATTAATGTGTAGTATTCCATTGTGTGAATATACCATAATTTATTTATCCATTCATCCGTTGATGGGCACCTTGGTTGTGTCCATCATTTTGCTATTGTAAACAGTGTTACAGTGAACATGGGTGTGCATATATCTGTTCGTGTAAAGGCTCTTATTTCTCTAGGATATATTCCAAGGAGTGGGATTGCTGGATCATATGGTAGTTCTATTTCTGGCTTTTTAAGGAAACACCAAATCAATTTCCAGAGTGACTGTACCATTTTACATTCCCACCAGCAGTGTATAAGTATTCCAGTCTCTCCACAGCCTCTCCAGCATTTATTATTTTGTGTTTTTTGGATTAATGCCAGCCTTGTTAGAGTGAGATGGAATCTCATTGTAGTTTTGATTTGCATTTCTCTAACAGCTAATTATTGTGAACGTTTCCTCATGTATCTGTCAGCTACCTGAATGTCTTCTTTAGAGAAGTGCCTGTTGATATCCTTTGCCCGTTTTTTAATTGGGTTATTTGTCTTTTTGTAGTTGAGTTTTGGCAGTATTATGTAGATTTTAGAGATCAGACACTGATCAGAAACGTCATAGCTAAAAACTTTTTCCCAGTATGTAGGTAACCTTTTTACTCTTTTGGTGAAGTCTTTGGATGAGCATAGGTGTTTGATTTTTAGGAGCTCCCAGTTATCTTGTTTCTCTTCTGGTGTTTGTGCACGGTTAGTAATGTTTTGTATACAGTTTATGCCATGTATTAGGGCTCCTAACGTTGTCCCTATTTTTTCTTCCATGCTCTTTATCGTTTTAGATTTTATATTTAGGTCTTTGATCCATTTTGAGCTCGTTCTTGTGCATGGTGTGAGGTATGGGTCTTGTTTCATTTTTATGCAGATGGATATCCAGTTATGCCAGCACCATTTGTTAAAGAGACTGTCTTTTCCCCATTTAACTGACTTTTGGGCCTTTGTCAAATATCAGCTGCTCATATGTGGATGGATTTATGTCTGGATTCTCAATTCTGTTCCATTGGTCTATGTATCTGTTGTTGTACCAGTACAGGCTGTTTTGACTACTATGATGGTATAATAGGTTCTAAAATCAGGTAGAGTGAGGCCTCCCACTTTGTTCTTTTTCAGTAATGCTTTACTTCTCCGGGGCCTCTTGCCCTTCCATGTGAAGTTGGTGATTTGTTTCTCCATCTCATTAAAAAAATTTGAATCGGAATTGCATTGTATCTATAGATCGCTTTGGGTAGAATAGACATTTTTACAATGTTAAGTTTTCCTATCCATGAGCAAGGTGTATTTTTCCACTTACGTAGGTCTGTTTTTGTTTCTTCCTGTACTGTGTTGTAGTTTTCCTTGTATAGGCCATTTACGTCTCTGGTAAAATTTATTCCTAAGTATTTTAACTTCCTGGAGGCTACTGTAAATGGTATCGATTTGGTGGTTTCCTCTTCTATGTTCTTTTCGTTGGTGTAGAGGAAGGAAGGGATTTCTTTTGTTATCTAAATTGTAAACAACTCAACAAGTTGCCTGGTGTAGTAAACCACATATGATAAATGTCTTATTTGGTACATAAGCAAGAGGTAGAAAGTTTTTGTTAATATAAGATCGGTCTCCCCACCCCCACAAAATAAACGTTAACTGAACCTTTGTAAAGTATCTGTTGGAAGGGGCACAAAGTCATCAGGCAGCCGGGAAGGCCCACCCTTCTCAGTCCTGAGAATCTCCTGGGTCCCTGGAAACACTAAACCTTAGAAGCTGAGCCATTCAAACCCTTCCTGGCCTCATCTTGTCCAGCCCTGTGAACTGAAATTAGAAAGCTCTTTCTTTTCTTGCCTTTTCACTGTGTGGATTTTATATTTATTTTTTGCAAACAGCTTTGTCGAGCTATAATTCACATACCAGATAGTTCACCTTTTTAAAGCATACGATTCAATGGTTTTTCAGATATTTACAGGGTTTGTGCAAACTTCACCACATTCTAATTCTAGAACATTCTTGTAACCTCAGAAAGCAACCCTATACCCTTCAGCAAGTCATTCCCCCATAATCCCACTCCTACCCCACCCCCAGCCCTAGGCAATTTGTAATCTACTGTCTCCTACAGATTTGCCTATTCTGGCCATTTTATGTAAACAGAATCATACAAGATATGGTCTTTTGTGACTGGCTTCTTTCACTTAGAAGAGAAGGTGAAGGTTCACGTAGTAGCACTTCATTCCTTTTTATGGCTCAGTAATATTCCATTGCATGGCATAACCAGTACCAGTTGCTGGCTAGTCGATTCTGACTCACGACAACTCCATGTGTGTCCGAGTAGAACTGTGCTCCATAGGGTTCTCAGTGGCTGATTTTTTGGAAGCAGATTGCCAGGTCTTTCTTCGGAGGTGATTCTGGGTGGACTTAAACCTCCAACCTTTAGGTTAGTAGCCAAGCGCATTAACCATTTGCTTCACCCAGGGTTTCCTTATGTGGATAAACCACATTTTATTTATCCATTTATCAGTTGGTGGATGAAGGTTGTTTCTTTAGGGATGGTTCTTTGCTCTCTGTTTCCCATCAGAAAGGGCACCTGTCCCTGAAGATGCCCAGAGAGAGAGCAACCCCTTGGGCCTCCTTGTGCTTCTCTCCTCTCTGGTAGGACCTGATTTTGTAGTATAGCTCAGACCAATCCTCCTGGCTCATGCTTTGGCTGGTCTGAGTGGCATAGGGCAGACTTGAGCAGCAAAGTACTTCCGAAGGGACTTTGAACCTCTCCACCGGTTGGTCCCAACCGAAGCCACCCTAGATAAACAGACAGTCTAAGTAAAATGGTGGAGTTGTCTGCTGTGGAAACTCAACTCTGAGGCAAGTCCCCCAGCCTGGAGACTGCGCTGAGCTGATGTCTGGCTCTGCTTCCTGCTTCTTCCTTGGGTCTCGCCTCTGGTCGGTGCTGCCTGGAGCCTACTGTTGAAACCCCTCAGACAAGGATAACTAGATCAAAGAGTCAGCAATCGCTTATGTACTCAGGTTGTGCTTGCTTCATCGCGAGCCAGTTGGAATTTTATCAGCTCCACAATCTCACGTTCACTGTTAAATATTCAGCCAGAGCAAGGTTTCACAGCAGATTGACCCTTAATCTTGTTCTAGCCTCTCAGGAAACCTCCCAGGCAAGTTCCATGTTCTGGCCTCTGCTCTCTGCTCAGTCTGTGCTGGCCCTTCTTCCTCTGTGGGGTGGGCTCCAGGCTTGGGCACACTTGGCCCCTCCCAGGCCCCCTCCTAGGGCTCTGATGACATCTCCACCCCATATCACCACGGGGGTCGGTCCCTTCCTCTCCCTTACCTTCAACTGCCCTTCTCCACACAGGCAGGTCCATTGTTCTCTGTGTCCCCACCACTACAGAGTCTAACGAAATGAAAAATCATTTGTATAATTGAAGGTGTTCTCAAGTATAAGCAGAAGGCATTTCTTTTTCCTTTTTTGCATTTTTCTTATTGTGCTTTAGATGAAGATTTATAGAGCAAATTCGATCCTCATTAAACAATTAATACACATATTGTTTTGTGACATCGGTTGCCAACCCCACCACATATCAACACTCTCCCCTTCTCCATCTTGGATTCCCCATTAGTCGTTTTCCTGTCCCCTCTTGCCTTCTCATCCTTACCCCTGGGCTGGTGTGCCCATTTGGTCTTGTTTTGCTTTATGGGCCTCTCTAATCTTTGGCTGAAGAGTGAACCTCAAGAGTGACTTCAGTACTTAGTTAAAAGGGTATCTGGGGGTCATACTCTCAGGGTCTCTCCAGTTTGGTCTTTTTCTGTGAGTTAGAATTTTGTACTACATTTTTTCTCCAGTTCTGCCTGGGATCCTCTATTGTGATCCCTGTCAGAGCAGTCAGTGATGGTAGCCGGGCACCATCTAGTTGTGCTGGACTCAGTCTGGTAGAGATTGCGGTAGCTGTGATCCATTAGTCCTTTGGACTTATCATTCCCTTGTGTCTTTAGTTTTCTTCATCCTCCCTTGCTCCGGGCGGGGTGGAATCAGTGGAGTATCTTAGATGGCTGCTCACAAGTTTTTAAGACCCCAGGAGCTACTCACCAAAGTAGGATGTAGAACATTTTCTTAGTTTATAACTATGTTATGCCAAATGAGCTACATGGCCCCTGAGACCACGGTTCCCAGCCAAGCAGAAGGCATTTCTGCGCTTTCCCACCTCCTTCCCACCTCTGAATCCCCAACCCTGCCGGACCACAGTCTCCCAGGAATACTGTGGCCTTTGCTTCCTGCTCTTTCCAGCCTCCCTGACTCATCCACTGGACTGACCATAGAGGCCCTCCTTCTGGTGTGGGAGAAACCAGAAGGGGGCCCTGGGTGTGGGGAGTGTGGGGAAAAAAAAGGACTGTGACTACTCAAAGCTATAGAGGCCCTGAGACCCTCTATAGCCTATTGCCTCTGAAGAAGTGAGGGCTTACTGTGCCGCTGCTTCATTCATTCATTTAATCAATCAATCATTCATTCACTCTGTAAATGGTTATTGAGCACTGCCACATGCCAGGCACCAGACAAGAATAAAGTTGTAGTCCCTGCCTCTAGCAG
Organism: Loxodonta africana; assembly: GCF_030014295.1. Lineage (NCBI taxonomy): Eukaryota > Metazoa > Chordata > Mammalia > Proboscidea > Elephantidae > Loxodonta > Loxodonta africana. Next base: position 166,147,419 of record NC_087344.1, read on the forward strand.
CTGATGTCACTGTTCGCCATGCAGTAAAGGGCAGTATAGATAATATACCAGATTTAACTGCTGTCCACTTTAGTTGATAACTAGAAACTCCTCAAGTTGTCCAGCCTTTCCAGGCCCTCCACTGAGATCTGCCAAAGTGCCCCCCCCCTCCACCCAATCTTCTCCATCCACAGCATGTTGCAGGCTCAGTTCCTGAACGCCAGTCTCTCTGCCCCAAATGCAGTGAGGGTTGGGGCCAGGCAGGCCAGCCCAGAAGGCCCCTGCCTCCTCTCGCAGTTCCCCTCTGCTGTCAACCACAGCCCATGGTACTGCCCCAGAGAACAGGGGGCCGCTGCCTTGTGCGACCTGGGATCTGTAAAGAGGCCACCACAGGGTGGCAGGCTGCCCATCAACATTGTTTGCTGAGTACTCCGTGTGCCTGGTACAGCACCTGGAGCTGGGCCAGAGCCTCCCTCCTCTCCCTGCCCCTCCTTCCACCCCCAGGCCTGGCCCCTCTTTGGCCCTGGGCCTCAAGACCCCAGAGATTCCATCTCCTGAGGTTCTGACTGGGCTGAAGTAGGAATGTGCTCTGTGCTCGACGCAGCTTTTCAAACTGCACTTGGAGGTGCTGCTGCTGCTAGGAAGAGCAGCTGGTGAACTGGCGCTAAGGGCGGGGAGGGGCCATAGCCTGGAGTCTCTACTGGTTGGTTTGGGAAGCCTGGATCCTGGGGTTAGCTAGGCCCACCAATAGGACTGGCTGGGGTGGTCTGCCCCCCAGGTGAGGCCTCTGTGCTCTGGCTGGGCAGCTGCAGCAGCCACTCTCTAGTCATTCAACACTGGGGATAGCAAAGCTGCTCATGGGTGGAGGCAGCCCTCTAGGTGGTCCTCGTTTCTAAGGGCAAGTGCTAACACTGCACCTGAGGGGTGTATAAGGTGTTTGCATGTTCTTCGAGACCGGGGGCTGGGGGGAGTGCTACACTTGAGTTGATCTTGAAGGGAGGATAAATTGGAGTCACCAGACAACAGGTGAAGAGAAGAAACAGAGAAGAGCATCCGCCACAGAGGAACCAGCCCAGGCAAAGCCACAAGTACAGTCTCCCATGAACTGCAGGCAATCCTGAAGCTGGGAAGCCTGGTGAGGAAGACGGGAGAGGCAGGAAACGGTGGGCAGGGGCCACGAAGGGCTCTGTGCTCCCTTCCAGGGACTGGGAATTTCTCCTTTGGCAATGGGAAGTCACTGAAAAATTTTTAGTGGGGGGATGAGCCAGCCAAATGTGCTGTCTGGAAGGTGGCCAGGAGGAGTGTGGAAGTAGATTTTAGGGGGAAACTGGAGGAAGAGACCAGGGTGGAAGAGGCTGTCACAGACGGCATTGGGAGGGATGGGGCCTATGCGGTAGCCACAGCAGGAGAGAAGGGGCTGGGTGTACAGGTAACAGGAGCCAATCTCGGTGGCCAGTTGGCTGTGCAGTTCAGGGAGAAGAGACAGTGAGAGAGAGGGAAATCTACTGACTTCAAGCTTCAGACTTGGCTCCTCGGAGTCAGAGAAGAACCTTGTCCTGTGCCGAGTCCCGAGGATACACAGATGGGGGCACTCAGTCCTGTTATTCTGACCCCCACCTTACCTCCACCTTCTGAATCCTGAATCAGGAGATGTCCTGAGCACCTGTTCTAACATGTCAGCAGGAAGAGGATAGCAGCTTCTCAGAAAGAAGTATCTAGAATGGGGTAGGACCTCAAGGGACATTTAAGCATTTCTCTTGTGGTCTTTGGAGAGGCAGACTTCTTCCCACACCTGGAAGCATTGTTCCTCTCGATCTGTGATTGCATCCTCAAGCTTGTGGTATCTACGGGGTGGTCCCTATCTGCTTTAAGTATCTGCTTTGGTTGCCTCTCTCTGAGATTCCATACCTTCTCCCCCGCCAACTCCCTTTCTTTTGTGCTACCTCCACTAAGGCCACTAGAAGGCGCCAGAAACCACCAGACGAACCAAAACCAAACCTGATGCCTTCGAGTAAATTCTGACTCATAGTGACCCTATAGAACAGAATAGAACTGCTGCACAGGGTTTCCAAGAAGAGGCTGGTGGATGAAGAGGCTGGTGGATGAAGAGGCTGGTGGATTCGAACTGCTGACCTCTTGGTTAGCAGCTGTAGCACTTAACCACTAAGCCACCAGGGTTTCCTCCCACAAACTAAAGGGAGGTAAAGGCTGTCACTGAAGCAGCCTGTATCTTGAAGATGTGTCAATTTAATCTAATTCCAATTTAATTCTTCTAGAATAAATTCTTCCTATGAATATGCATTCTTATAAATATCTTTTTCATAAATATATTTATGAAGACCATATTCTTGAATATAAAGTATACTCAAAATTATTCTTCTTAGCCTCCTCAGCACCCCCACACCCCAACCCTTCAGTCTTCCACAACAGCAGCAGGGAACCGGGGCAGAGAAAAATTATACAATCTTCAAAATTCTAATAAAAAATGAAAAAAATCAGTCCAATTAGATTAAATTGTTCGTTCAGTCAATTGACAGGTTTGCAGACTGGCTACTCCCAGGTGGGAGTTGGGAGGGGCACCAGGGGCCGAGTGTCCATGACTGAGCGCCGAGGGGCATTCTTGTTCCCGGCAGCCCAAGGCTCCACTTAACTGCTCTGAGGTACTTGACAGTGCCTCGTCCAGGTTGGCTCAGCTTTCAGGGAGGGGCATGTTTGGAAAGGCCCCCAAAGAGACCATGATCTGGTAGCAATCAGCATGTCCACAGTGCCCTGAGACCCAAAGGTCAAGGATGGCCAAGCTGGACTCCTGGAACTTTATACCGAGGTACCTGAGTGCGAAACTAGGAGGGAAAAAGACTTATGGGCTGCGAGAAGGGAACCAGTGAACAGAACTGGTGATAAGTCTGTAAAAGGAGATGAACCAAATGAAGAAATATCTCTGCGTGGGAGCCAAGCCCTGGCCTGAGTGGATCCAGAAGTAAGGACTGTCCCGAGAGTCCCCTGACCAGGACTCTGGGAAAATCAAGGACAAATTCGGAATAAGCCCTTAGGGAGAGCAGGATTCTCCAGGCCTCACAAACCACTGTCCTCTTGAGGCTTCCAAGTAAAAAATAGAGTGCGATATAATGTACTTTCTTCATATGCTTTTTATTTTTCTAGTCTAGAAATTGAGGTGAAGAGGAAGCAGAGCCAGTAGCCTGGCGCTTCAGGGAGGCTCCCAGCCCCTGGGCTCAGACAGCAGGGTCAGAGCCTGGCCAGCTCCATCACCCAGCTGGGCTCCCTCAGCTGGTCACATGGTACCTTGATGGGTCAAGTATTTGATACAAAGCAAAGGGGACCAAATTTCAGAAACAGGAGTTGCAACTGGACTCTGCTAAGCAGTCTCATCAATGGAGTCTGCCAGTTCCTGCCACAAGCTCAGCAAACCGTCTTCCTGCCTCCAAGCCACCTGAGCATGGCCCTCCCTGCCAGCCCCCTGAGCTGCCTCTCCCTTCATTTAGAGACCCTGAAATCCCTCTTTCCCTGAAAGATTGACCTGGCTGGTAGAAGGAACACCAGCCGTGTCCCCTCCCCCACGTGGACGTAGCCCGGGTGGACCTTGCCCCCTCCCCGAGCTCCCACATGGACATGGACCCCAGAAGCACCACGGCCATGCTGTCCCACTTCCTGCTTTGATTCTGAGGCCACAGGCCAGCGCACATGTCCTCCCACAGAGCCGCGCTGGCTGAGGCCCGCCTCGGGGACTCTGCAGCAGGTCCGTGCCCGGTGCTGGGTGGGGTGGGTGCTTTTGATGAGAACGGAGGACTGTGACACAACTTCCAGACAAACTGAAGTTCAGGAAGCCCTTGCTCTCCCTAGAGATGCCTTAGCTTGGGCCTGGAGGCCTATGTGGAGCCTGGTGGTGGTCTCCAATGCTAGGAGTCCCTGGGTGGTGAAAACGATTAACACGCTTGGCTGCTAACTGAAAGGTTGAGGTTTGAGTCAGCCTAGAGGCACCTGGGAAGAAAGGCCTGACCATCTACTTCCAAAGAGTCAGCCATTGAAACCCTATGGAGTGCGGTTCTGCTCTGACACACGGGGGGTTGCCTTCAGTTGGAGTCAACAACACTGGCAACTGGTAAAGTTGTCCTCCTATGTCTTCTTCCACGCCCCTTTCAGCCTTGCCCGCTCTCTTTTCTTCTTCCTCCCCCCACAGAGGGCCCCCTCCTCAAGGTCAGTGGCTCACCCAGCTAGCTTCCTTAGAAAGGAGCTCTTCAAGGTAACTCCCTAATCACCTTCTAAAATGTCAATAGCAGATTAGATTGAATTGCCACTGTTTGCATTTCAGTTGGGGTGGGGAGGGCAGCAGGAACTGGGGTTTCACTGGCAACCAGGTCCAGTGTGCCGGGGGTGGGGGGACCTTACAGACATTACAACTTGGGCCTAGTGAGCAGCTGCAGGCCACAGGCTAACTCCCCACACACGCCATGAGACTGTCCACTGCCCAGAAGGCAGGGCTGATCACCTGAGGAGTGGGCTAATCAACGGAAGAGCAACACTCTAGACTGACCCTCACAGACCTCCCGAAAAGGGCCTGAGGCTTGGGTCAGGACCAGTGACTCTGAGCAATGGCTGCACCCAGGGTCTGTGCTTGGGGTCGTCTGATTCAGGGAGAAGGGCATATACAAAGAGAGAGGGACAGGGCCTGGGGAGGAGATCAGTCACCTCAGAGGAGACAAAGGGCTGGTGTAGGATGGGGAGGGCATTTATAACTTCTCAGGGAGGTTGTATGAACCTCTTCTCAGGCCACAAGTTGGGACACCCTCAGGCTGGTGGTGGACTGCAGGGTGTGTATGTGTGCACGCTGGCAGGAGGGATGAGGGTAGGCAATGTGGGGAGCTGGGGAGAAGCTGGGCCTCGTGGTGGAGGTGAAAGTCCAGAAGAGACCACCCAGGCTGCGCGGGAAGAGGCCCGGTGGGTGTCTGAGACCAGACGCCTCCTAAAAGTTGATGTTCTTCAAGTCCACGGAGCAGCGGTACCTGCCATCCAGGAACCTGGAGCAGAGCAGGTTGGGCAAGCAGGGACAGGTGTGGTACTGGCGTTTTCGGAAGAAGGGGATCTGGAGACAGAAGAGAACAGGGACAACACCGTCACTGAAGAGAGGCCCACCTCCTGGCAGGAGCCTCTGTCAGCCCAGCCCCTGGCAAGCGCTCTCCCCCTCACCCCCTCTTACTTCCCTGCTCCTCCTCACCCAGCACAGCAATAATAGTGATTATAGATGAAGAAACTGAGGCACAGAGTGGCTAAGCAACACGCCAAGGTCTCACAGCCAATTTGTAGAAGAGCCAGGATTTGAACTCAGGCAATCTGACTCTCGAGACTGTGAGCTCAGCCACAATACTCTCAGCCACCAGCCCTAAAATCCACAATCCCCACACTGCTCACCTGGGCCCCCTTGCTGGCCCAGCACACATGTGCATATACACGTTCACACACACACACACGCTCATTGATTGAATATCACTTATTGCACATTATTATGGATTGAATTGTGTCCCACAAAAGATACCTTCAAATTCAGCCCCTGGTACCTGTCAATGTGAGCTTATTTGGAAACAGGGTCCTTGTAGTTGTTATCAGTTAGGTTAACATGAGGTCATATTGGAGTAGGGTGGGACCTAATCCAATATGAATGGTGTCCTTATAAAAGGGGAGAAGTGACACGGAGCAAAGAAGTCCATGTGAAGATACATCTACAAGCCAAGAAACAGCAAGGGCGAAACACCGGGAGCCACTAGAAACTAGCTGGAAGAAGCAGGAAAGGATCTTCCCCTAGAGCAAACAGAGAGCATAGTCCTGCCAATGCCTGGAATTCAGACTTCTAGCCTCCAGACTGTGAGGAAGTAAATGTCTGTTCTTTGAAGCCACCAAAAACTAAAATAAAAACAAACAAACTCTTTGCTGTGGAGTCGATTCTGACTCATGTCAACCCCATGGGTTACAGCGTAGAATTGCTCCATTCAGTTTCCTTGGCTATGATCTCTATAGAAGCAGATCTCCAGGTTTTTATTCCTCGGAGCCTCTGGGTGGGTTCGAACCACCAACCTTTAGGTTAGTAGTCATGTGCATACTGTTTGCATCACCCAGGTCCTTTATGAAGCCACCCGCTTGGTGGTTTCAAAGCCCAGGTGTGCCAATTTCCAGCTGTGGGGCAGTTGGTGATTTTTTAGCCTCTCTGTGCCTCAACTTCATTATCTGTAAGATGGGTCAATAATAACACCTACCACATATGGCTGTAAAGAGGTTCAAATTATGTAGTTCACAAAAAGCGCTTTTTAGCACAGAGTAGGCATTCAGCATTAACTTCTATTACAACTGTTGTCCTGCCTGGGAATATAAATCTTCGGCCAAACCATCTCACACACCTCAAGGTGATGAGGATGGCTGTGCGGCCCACCCTAGCCTCCCCCGCACCTCCTCATCCCCCAGAAGGCTGTGATTGGGAGGGCAATGGCTGGAGGATGCTCTGAGCTCATACTAAACCAGAGCTCCTGAACCACAGGATTCAGGTTCAAGGATTCCTGAACCACAGAGCCCAGGGAAGGTGGCTGGCAGGCCTGGGCCCCTCCCCAGCCCCTGCCCAGGCTCACGCCTGACCTTTCATAAGCCAGGGTCCTGTGAGCCACACTTCATCCTCAGGGCAGTGAGACGGTTGTCAGGGGATGCGTGCAGGGTCGGGGCAGGGTGAGGCAAGCAAGGCCCCTAGGATGCAAAAGAGTGGGTGCCCTCGGTACCCCGTTAGCCTCACCCTGTCCAGGCCCAAATTGGGAGGCCATTTTGTAGGTCTCGTTTCCTGTTCCTGACCAGAAACTCCTACAGAGCAAAGGGTGTTTCAAAATCTGAATTTGTCAGGTCCAAAAGAGACATTGAGATAATCAGTGTACTTCCTTTATTGTACAACGGAAGGATGCTGAGGCCCAGAGCAGTTATGCTAATTGCCCAAGATCACACAGCAAATGAGGGGCTGAGCTGGCACAGCCCCCAGGCCTAATAGTCTATGTGATTGGTACTCCCACCCCCCAGGTTGCTCCCCAAAAAGCCAACAGGCAGTGCCCCAGCATCAAATGAGGTATTACTAGAGTTAGAACCACAAAAACACCCGAGCTTTGTCTCATTGGCTGTGTGCCTTGAGCAAGTCACATGGCCTGGCTGTGCCTCAGTTTCCTCACCTGGAAGATGGGGACCTGATACCAATTGCCCAGCATTGTTGTGAGGATCAGATTAGATCTGGGGTTCTCCAGCCTGCATTAGAAGCTTGTACATGGAAAAAGTCAGGTTCTGTACAAATATAAAACCAAACCAAACCAGTTGCCATAGAGTCAATTCCAACTCATGATGACCCCATGTGTGTCAGAGTAGACCTGTGCTCCATAGAGTTTTCGATGGCTGATTTTTCAGAAGTTTTTTTTTTTTTTTTTTTTTAATCACCAGGCCTTTCTTCTAAAGCAACTCTGGGTGGACTCAAACCGCCAGCCCTTTGGTTAGCAGGTGAGCACGTTAACCATTTGCACCACCCAGGGACTCCGTACAAATATAAGTGGTAATGTTTATCTGCAGGGCACCAGGTAAGGTGGGCGCTTAGAGGTGGCAGGTCCAGCAACAGCACCTCCGTGGCTGCCTCCTTCCCTTGGAGAGTCAGGGGCCCTCTCTGGCACTCTCCTTGGGAGCCACAGCCTCCCAGGGCCCAGATGGAGCAAGAGATGAGCCTCCCATGGGCCAAGGCCCTGCACTGTCTGCTTGGCTCATGTGCACCCACGAGGCACTGTGTAGTACCTTGTAGCTGCCGGGGTGGCACTGCTCTCCTTGGCGCCCCAGCGGGGTGCACATCCGAAGCCCTCGCAGCCACAGGCTGATGGCACAGCAGGTCCCCGCCCCGCACTGGACATCCCGCTCACAGGCCTGCAGGAGGGAAACAGAGGGGCAGCCCATTAGTGCCACCAAGAGAAACCAGAGGGAAGGGACATCCAAAAACCCCTGTCAGGGGTAGGGAAGGAGGAGGTGGACTGTGCACTGCTCAGTGCGTTGCTGCCCCGCTCCCCGCCAGAGGACGCTCAGGCTCAGCAGGACATGCCATTTGGATCCGATGAGCCCTCCAAGCTCCTTTGAGGCCACTCTATGGGGAGGCTGTCCTCCTTTTCTCACAAGACTAGAAGTTAGGAGTCACAGCTTTTTGGGGCCTGTAACCCCAGCACTTGGCCAGGGCCTGGCACACAGTAGATGCTCAATGGCTGCTGATTACATTGAATTAATTAGAATCCTTAGAGAGGGAAATGAGACCTGAGTCCCTGGGTGGTCAGTGCTGAGATGCCTTGGATCTGGACATTCTTGCCCTGATCAGCACCCCTGGCTGCTGCCCCCTCCTCATGTTGGCACCCCTTCTCTCCAGTGACCAGTGTCTTCCGCCATGCTTCTCTGCTGGCCTCCCTGATCCCCAGGTGGGGATGGACCCCTCTGGGTTGAACTCATAGAACAAGGGCTGGGTGGCCCTTCCTAGTTTCTAGAAGTGCCATTTGTAAAGAAGACCCCACAAGCCCTCTAGATACAAAAGCCTGGACTGGGGCAAACAGAACTCTGTACTGGTCCAGACTCAAATGGGATGCAAGGGAGATGCATCCAGACATTCCACTTCCAGAGAAGGTTTGCAGCTCCTCTCAGCTGGAATTTGGAGCTGAGTTTTGGTGAGCTCTTCCCCAGTAGAAGTCGGAGGAATACCCGCTGGCTGCCTGTACAGGATGCGGCAGGAGCTGAAGCTCCCTACTCACTCAGCCTCAGGAGAGAAAGTCAGGGAGGTCGGGGTAGCTTATCCCCCAGACAAGGTGCTGGTGGCAGCCACCTGACCATGCCAGTCTCCAGCTCAGGTGAAGGCATGTCTCCCACACAAACCAGCCCCCTGAAAGCTCAAGGTTAGGGGAAAGCAAATCCCACTTGGCTCTTCTTCTCTAGTAGGGGTTGGAGGTTACTGTCCCACCCTGGGAGGAAGGACCACGGTCTTCCACTAAGAACCCCTTGTAGTCCAGGGAGAAGAGAGCGTGGAGATGATGGAATCTGGGCTCTGCCTAAGAGACAGACCTGGGGCATCAGCCTGGCCAGGCAGAGAGGCACAGGGGCTGGAGAAAGGTGGGATGCCTGGCTTCCCCTCACCCTGTTCCAACCACTTATCACATCATTCAGCCACTCCCTCATCCCCTAGCTTTCTCTCTCGTTGCACCTTTCAAAAGGTCAACTTGAAGGATGTACAATGAACATGTTTTCCCACCTCTGTCCTACCTGCCTGTCCCTCTGCCACCCTGGGCAATCATTGGGCTGACATGGTGAGGTTAGCCTGGGCACCATGCCTGGTGTCTACCACTGTGAGGTAAACAAGGCATTACTCCTCTGTCCTCACCCTCCCAGATCATCAAGCTACGGAACGGGAGGACAGCCCTCCCTGGTTTACATTCATGAGGTCTAATCTATCCTAACAATCTATTCATGCCTTGGGTCTCAAAAGCATTGACTTGCCTTTAATATTTGTTCTTTTGAACTCAGTCTTTTTTTCTTTAAAGAAGAAGAAGGAAGAAGTGTTCCTTTCTGAGAACACTAAAACTAATCCTATTCCAGGAATGGCTTGGCATTTCTCTACATTTCCATTCTCTGTGTGAAAAGTTCTGTTTTGTTCTGTACATAGGGTCGTTATGAATCAGAACTGACTTGATGGCACCTAACAACAACAACAACATGTACAAGATTGGAGGCGGTTTCAACAGAAGTTTATTTCCCTCTTTTTTTTCTAGCATATTTTATCTGGGAAGCTCTCAGGTAAGGTGTTACTTTCTGTTTTAATAAAAACAGATCCCTCCTGGTAACACAATGTGTGTTCCAACTGAGAGTGGTTCCAGGTAAGGCGAAACATCTGGCAGAAAACCGAAATCCAAGGGCTTTTGAGCACTGTGATGCATTTTGCTCATGCGTGCAGAATGTCTGATTTGAGAATGAATTTCTGCTTATTATCTGGATGCTAGTTTTTGGGTACACTCAGTCAAATTTTGATGTCTTTCATATTCCTACCAGAACTAAGCGTGGAGTGAGAACACATAAACAATAAAGGAAAGAAAGAATTCCAAAGCTTCCTTTCTTCTTAGCAGAGAAAGCAGAGGTTATATTTACACAATAGATACTAATAAGCTTAAAACCAAAACTAAACCCACTGCCATCGACTTGATTCCGACTCATAGCGACCCTATAGAACAGAGTAGAACTGCCCCATAGGCTTTCCAAGGCTGTAATCTTGATGGAAGCAGACTGGCACATCGTTCTCCCACAGAGCGGCTGATGGGTTCAAACTGCCAACCTTTCAGTTAGCAGATGAGCACTTAACCACGGCACCACCAGAGCTCGTTAAGGAGGTGCTAATTCACTTTGTAAAGGAATTCCTTATTACACAATAGAAATCCTCATTTTACCAATGGACTGAAATTCAGATTTTTCAATGTTCTCCTAATCCATTTAAAACGGAATATGATTTACACATAGTTCCCCAAAGCAGATGCTATTTAGTAGAGTGAGGTCCAGCTAACCTGAAGATCCTGTGAAAGCGCTCTCTCTAAGGTGCTGTCTGATGGCTAACTTCCCTGGTCCCCCTGTGGGTTTGTGGCGTGTCCCGCGAACGGAGCTGCCCACTTCTTCCCGTGTTCACGTCCCCTGCAATCCCTGACATCTTCCCCAAACCCAGGGCTTAGAGAATGTGAGCCGACTTACCCCAGTAATCACGGCACAGTCAGAAAAAGTTATAAGGAGGAGCATGACTGAGACGTGCACAGCTGTCCTCATGGTCACTTGGATGCAGGCAAACACTGTCTGCTCAGATGCCTCTCGCTGCCTCCAGCTCCCTCAGCTTCGTGCCGGCCAAGCTGGGAGGCCAGGTGCTCCTGCCCCTCCCTCCTCCCAGATTTATATGGTCCATCCAGGGCTGCTATTCCCTTTGCCATCACGGCCGTTACGCACATGAGCTCAGAGACCAAGGTGAGACCTGAATCTCTAATGGTATCAAATCACCATCAAAACCAATAAAAATGAACACATCGTGGGCTTCGACACTTGCTCTAAGTCTCCCAAGAACGCAGTGATTCAGCCGAGTTCTGTACGTTTCACTCCATACTCTTCTCTGCCTCTGGGGCATCTTCTGTCCTGCTTGAGAGGGGAGGGGATTTGATAATGAATTAAGGTATTTACAGCATGGTCCTTTATTCTTCCCTGCATCAAACCAAGCAACATGAGGAATGATTGGTTCAGGCTCCCCCAACCAACAGGGATTATCTGAGCACTCACTGTAGGCTCCACTTGGGGTAGGGGTTGAGGGGACACAGAGGGTAAGACAGCCCCTGTAGCCAGGAAGCTAAAATTCCAGTGGGAGACAAGAAACAGTAGGAAAGCAAGGCAGGCTCGATGGGGTTTATGTTCCTGGATACAGATAAGGAATTGTTCTGTAATGGGCTCAGGACAAACACCAACCAGTATCACTTGGTACAGGAACCAAAGGACAGAAGACCAGCAGGCACTGGGTCTGTATTCTCTCAGCATCTGGCAGAGAAGCAAGCTTAGGCTGGGGTACAGCTAAAGGTGCCAGGGGCCAACTGCTGCTTTCCTTCTTTATGGAGTGAGCATGAGACGGGCTTCATCTGTGAGGGGACAAGCCATGGGCTCAGGGGCCAGTCATGTGGGAAGCTGAATTTGGGTACAGTGCCTCCAGCTGAGTGAGGAAGCTCCTGGTCCCAGCCCTCTTGATGGGTGACTGTTTTGTTGTAGTGTTGTTGTTATTGTTGTGTGTGTGTTTTGATTAGGTGCCCTCTAGTCAATTCTGACTCATAACGACCCCATGTGACAGAGTAGAACTGCCCCATAGGGTTTTCTAGGCTATAATCTTTACAGGAGCAGATCATCAGGTCTTTTTTCCCACACAGCCGCTGGGTGAGTTCAAACTACCAACCTTTTGTTTAGTAGCCAAGCATTCAAATATTGTGTCACCAGGGCTCCTTAGTGAAGAATTAGCTTTACCCAAAGAGGCATGGGGCATTTTCGCTCTCAGCTACTAGGAGGTATCTCTGGACCCTTGGAAAGTCATGCCTGATAGAAGTGTCTTTGTTTTCCTCGGGACTTTGGCCTCCAGACAGTCTAGCATTGTGATTTATGACGAGAATTTCAGATCACATGATACCAGTTCTGTCTGCAGAAGAGACTGGAGACTAAAGGTAATAGCTCAATCTCCTGAGAGGTGAAAGGTCAGTCATGCTGGCAGGATGTGATGGAGCTCCAATAAAACCTCTGCACACCAAGGCTTAGGCGAGCTTCCCTGGTTGGTAATACTCTGTGCATATTGTCACACTTCGTGGCCAGGAGGCGGTTATGCCATCCATGACCTCACAGGACAGGATAACTATAAACTTCAAGTTTGGACCCCTCCCAGGTTCTACCCCATGTGTCTCTTCCCTTGGCTGATTTTAATCTGTATCCTTTCCCTCCAATAAACCATATCCGTTAGTATAACAGCTTTCAGTGAGTTCTGTGAGTCCTTCTGGTGAATTATCAAACCTGAGGGGGTTTGGGGAACCCCCCTACTTGCAGTTGGTGTCATAATGAGGGCAATCTTATGTGGACAATGCATGCCCTCTAAACTCCATAGTTGGCTTAACTCTCACACAGACAACCCAGAGACAGGTCCCAGGACCTTAGTCAGACCATCGAACTTCTCTCCACAATAAAAGCCAAGATTTCCTAAGGCATGTTTTTCAATGTGTTAACAGGTGTTACATACACAAGTAAATAAATAAAAGATTTCTACGGTCAAAAATTAGTAAACACTGGGAGCACTTGGTATTTTCACTTTGTGCTGCCCAACAGTAGTTGCTATATTCCTCAATAAAACTAATTTATGCTCTAAAAAAAATTAGTAAACACTGAGTTACACAAGTTAAACCAGCTTCTTTACTGAAGGACTTTTCAGAGCCTTTCTTAAGCTAGTGTAAGTAGTCCCTGGCCTACGACATATTCAAGTTATGATGAACTGTTTGTTGGAGTTTTTTTGTTTGTTTTTTTTTTAACATCTTATCATTAGTAATGGAGCCCTGATGGAGCACTGGTTGAAAGCTTGGTTGCTAACCAAAAGATCAGCAGTTCAAATTCACCAGCCACTCCTTGGAAACCCTATGGGACAGTTCTACTCTGTCCTATAGGGTTGTTATGGGTTGGAATGAACTCAATGACTTTTTCAAGTATTAGTAATATGTACTACATACAATGCTGCAACATGTAATTTACTGGTGTTCTCTTACACCAACCCCCAAAGACAAATAAAGGTCAAATTTGTAAAGATACTGATAATAAAAGGTAATAATAATAAAAACCTAGAAAATGAAGTATCAACCAATGTCAGAAGCATAAGTCGTTATGACGGAGTCATTGGAACAGAACCCCATCGTAAGTCAGGGACTATGTATAAGTGTTTGAGTCACCAAAAGGAAAAGGCTATTGGTAGTATTTCCCAAACATATTTGTCCACGACACCCTCCCCCCACCACTGTTGAGTGACTCACGAGACTAGGGTTCCAACATAAAAACGTTCACAGGCATTTATGAGTGCAGAGAGAAAGATAAACTAGCACAGTAGCTAAGGGCTAGGCCTCCGGGGCCAGGTGTTTTGACTTCTCATCCCAGATTGCTAGTTAGCTTCACACCCTTGAGAATACTGTATAACCTCTCTATGCCTCAGTTTCCTCATCTATAAAATGGGGGTAATAATAGTACATCATGGGATTCTATGAGTGCTCATTCGTTTATTTATCCACTGAATTATTGACAACCTATTATATTGAAGGCATTGTTTTTGGTGCTGGGACAATAACCAAAAAACCAAATCTGTTGCTGTTGAGTCAATGCCTACTCATAACGACCCTGTAGGACAGAGTAGAACTGCCCCATAGGGTTTCCAAGGGACAGCTGGTGGATTTGAACTGCAGACATTTCGGTTAGCTGCCGAGCTCTTAACAACTACACCACCAGGGCCCCACTGGGACAATGGCAGCGAACAATAACGTCTCTCCCCTCATGTAACTTAGATTCTAGTGGAAGAGAATGGCATTAGACAACTAGATATATAATGAAATGGTCAGGTATGCTAAAACCCATTACCCATTGCCATCAAATTGATTCTGACTCACAGCAATAGAGTAGAACTGTCCCACAGGGTTTCCAAGGAGCACCAGGTAGATCCTAACAGCTGACCTTTTGGTTAGCAGCTGAACTCTTAACTTCTTAAGTGCTATTAAAAAAAAAGAAGGCAGGAAAGGCAACAGAACATGACAACAGGTGGTATTTTAAATGACTGAGGGTATCTCTGAGGGGATGGCATTTGAGCAGAAACCTGATGAAGAAGTGAGCCTGCTGAGCCCTGCGGGAAGAGCCAGTACAAAGTCCTGTGGCAGGGCCTTCTTGGCTGGTTCTAAGAGCAGCAAGGACCTCAGTGAGCTAGGGAAGGGAAGAAAGGGGATGCAGTTAGAGCAGGCACCGGGGCCATGCCATGCAGGCCTTGTAGGACCCACTTAGGACTTGACACCAAGTGAGATGAAAGCTCTTGGAAGGCTTGAAGCGAGGGAGCTATGACAGTTAAGATTGTGTGTCAGCTTGCCTGGGCCAGGATTCTCTGTGTTTTGGCAGTTATGATGTAGTTTGGCAGTCATGCGATGAGGTGATCACTTCTATGATGAGATTTGATATAATGTGGTCACCTCCATGATGGGATTTGCTGTGAGCAGCCAGCCAATCAGTTGAAAGGGAGTTTTTTGGGGGCGTAACCTGCATCAAACATAAGTGGATTCTTTGGTAAGGCTCGAGGGCTTTTGCTCACTCTGGATCCTGCAGCCGGCTCCTGTTCACCTGCCCTCTAGTTCTTGGGACTTGAGCTAGCAGCTTACCTGTGGTCTTGCCTGCCAATATGGGAATTCGTTGGTCTTCGAATGTGGTGAGCAAGAGTCCTATTGTCTGACCAGGTGATCCTGGGTTCACCAGCCCTTGCAGCTACTTGAATCAAAAGAAGCCTTCCAGCCTGACTCACGGATTTGGGACGTTCCAGCCTCAGTGACTGCATGAGCCACCTCCTTAACATAAATCTCTCTATATAGATATTTACGTGCTTTACTGGTTTTGCTTCTCTAGAGAACGCAACCTCAAACAGGAGGGCCAGGATCTGATTTACATTTTTAAAGCATCCCTCTGACCTCAAGTGGAGAATTAAGTGGAAGGAAACAGCTAAAGTGCTCACTTAGCACATGCCTCATACATGGCAGTGTTTGATAACTTCTGGGAATTTTTATCATAAAAAGATGGGCCTCTCTGCCTTTGTATAAAACTCTCCTGAGAGGTGAGAATCAAAATAATGAGCTTGTAAGATTCACCCATTCCCTGTGACACGGAGCCAGGTGTGACAGAAGAACAAAGAAACTACCCAGCTTGTTAGGAACTTACACTGAAGAAGAAAACACCAGTTAGGCTGAGTTGACTCTAACTTATGGCATGTATGTCAGAGTAGAATTGTGCTCCATAGATTTTTTGGAATTAGATCACCAGGTCTTTATTCCAAAGTGCCTCTGGGTGGACTCGAACCACCAACTTTTCAATTAGCCACGAGCACATTAACCATTTGCACCACCTAGGGGCTCCTGAAGAAGAAAAGCAACCTAGAAAGAGAGCAGCATTTCGCCAGGTGCTTGGGCACAGGGAGGAGTTCACAGAGGTGGCCCTGTGGGCTCTGGTTGCCCCACACAGATTGTCCGCATCTCCCACAGGTCACCTTCCAACCTGGACTCTTTTTACACCAAGAGACAAGAGACAATGTTAGAAATCATTGCGACTCTCAGGCTAACATCCTCCCATCCTCCCCTTCTCTACCCACCCCTCCAGCCACCCCCTTCCCAGCCACACACAAAACTAATTATCCCATACAATTGCAGTGACGAATGGTAGGCAGGAAATACTGTTACAAAACAGAAAACCAATAACACTGATTGTAAGTGTTTTATTTCTCTTGAATGCTGGTGTTTGAGGAAAAGCCAGATTAATCATAGAAGTGTGAGGGATAGGCTGCGACTTGGTGGAAATCCCAATAGGGACTTTGGGGAGCTTTGGGGGGTAGGCAACACTGGTTCTTTGTCCAATAATTCAATTAAACATTCATTGAGTGACTTCCCCATGTCAGAAGCAAGAATTCAAAGGCAAGTGAGACATGCATTCACCCTCCCAGGAGCTCCCAGTCATTGGGTCTAACTGCTCTCTAGAACTTAGAGCCATCCTGTTCCTGTATACAAGTGGATTTCAACACTATTCTTAATGCTTTTTAGCCACAATTAGGTTTGCTTCTTGGCTGATAGATGTAGTATAGGAAAGGAGAGAGCAGAAGGAGAACACCCTGAACTAAATAAGTAGCAACTAGACAAGGCAAGGGAGAGAGGTCAGAGGTGAAGTGAATGGAGACACCCATGAGTGGTGAAAAGTGGGAATAAAGGGGTTGTTGTTGTGTGCTGTTGAGTTGATTATGACTCATAGAAACCCAATAGGGCAGAATAGAACTGTCCCATAGGGTTCCCAAGGTTGTAATCTCTATGAAAGCAGACTGCCATGTCTTTCTCATATGGAGCAGCTGGTGGGTTTGAACCGCCAGCTTTTGGTTAGCAGCCAAGTGCTTAACCATTGTGCTACCTGGGTCCTTGGAATAAAGGTGTGAGGTGCTAAAATATACACATCACAAGTGGGGAAAGGAGGAACTGTTCAATAAATGGGGCTGCACAAAGTGGTTTTACATAGGGGAAGGGATGAAATTCTATCCTTACCATATGCAAAAATCAGCTCTAGAGAGACTGATTACTTAAACATCAAAAATGACACTGTAAAATTTCGGAAAATACAAATGAATATCTTAAATGAAACACAAAAAGTTCTGATTTTTTCGAAGAGAGCAAGAGGAGAAGAGGTGCTGAGTAAGGCTCTCCCAGACCCCTACAGAGGTTCAGGGTGGGCGAGGCAGGTGAGGAGGAGGCAATGTGCTGGTGAGGGTTTGTATGAGAGGCTGCGTGCAAATCACAGCTCATAACACGGGTCTGGCACGTATTTCCCTGCGTCAGTGGATGTCAGTTTTGCCATTTTCCTGGACCATTTGTACAGAGTTGTGTGTGTGTGTGTGTATCTGTGTGTGTGTGTGTGTGTGCACGCATGTGTGTTGAGCAAGGATCATTCTCATGGACAAACCCTGGGACCAAGGTCCAGACCCAGGTCAGCCATAACTGGTATGGTCCCCTGAGATCATTCACCTACATCCACAGAATAGGGTTTGATTCAGGGAAGGGAGTAGTGGGGGTTGTCTAAATCTCCTTCCAGCTCTGCCAAAAAGCAATTGTTCCAAGAACCAGCAGGGAAGCCCATGTCCATGGGACCCCACTGCTTCTACCTGAGTGTAGACTACCTTGTGTTGATGCTGGAGCACATGAATGAGCCTGTGACCACTGTACCATTGGGTCCTTGCAAATAATTAAACAACAGTTGACTCTGACCCATTCAAGAAAAATGTGAAGAAAGAAATAAGCTACAGAATAGAAATAAGCAATAAATCTCAACCGTCTAACTGGGTTTCAGATGTTTGCAGGACTTTTTGATTCTACAACTAGAAGATGTAACAAAAGAGAAGGCACCATTTACAAAGAAAACCTAAGCATCAAAACAAGGGTTTCTTAACCTGGGGTCACAGTCCCCCAAGGAGTTCATGAACAGAATTCAGAGGATCCATGAGCTTAGATAAAGAAAACATTTCCATCTTTATTTTCACTAACTTCTAACTAAGTTTTTAACATTTTCTTCTATTAAAACTATAGGCCCCAAATCATGGATGTATTAACAGTACCTTGGCTTTGTCACCAAGAGAAATCACAGATATTTTTTTTGCAGTTAGCTCAAAATATCATTTAAGATCATCACTACATTGAAATTATGGCAGTTATTAGAAAATTGCTAAATCTCATCACGATGTATTAATGAAGAAGCATGTATATTACCATATCACAGATTTGTGTTTAGTTCATATTTTTACAAATATATTTCAGTATAATTGATTTCCTTTGTAATCTCATGTGTTTTATTTTATATGTCTAAAAATATTGTTCTCAGAAGGAGTCATAGGCTTCAAAAAGGTCCATGGCACAAAAATAGCTAAGAAGCCCTGAGATAGACTGAGGAGACTTAGAGAAAAGAACCAAAGATTTGTAGACCACAGGATCATAAAATCAGGCTGCCCAAAATAGAGAGGCTTAAACCAGACAAGAGAGAGACAGAGAAGCAAACTGAACAGGGAGGAGAGTACAATTCTGGGGTCCAGGCAGAATCACAGGGGCTGAGAGATGAAGATGGCTATGTCCAGACTGGGGAGCCCTGGTGACACACTGGTTAAGAGCTTGGCTGCTAACCAAAAAGTCAGCAGTTCAAATCCACAGGCCACTCCTTGGAAACCCTATGGGGCAGTTCTACTCTGTCCTACAGAGTCACTACGAGTCGGAATGAACTCGATGGCAACAGGTTTGGTTTTGATTTTGGTTTTTCAATGTCCAGACTGAAGAATCATGGGAAGAACTGGCTCTTAATCTGCATCCAAGTGGACTCCATCATGGGTCCCTGAGTTTTCCTAGCCCATATATAACATGCACCCCATACTGCCTCATCTTCAGAACTCTTTGGATTTTAGAAAATCAAGGATGAGGCTCCCATAGGTTCTTTTGTTTATACATATATATATATAATTTTTATTGTTTCTTAAGTGAAAGTTTACAAATCAAGTCAGCCTCTCAACTTACAGACTTACAAACACCTTGCTACATACTCCCAATTACTCTCCCCCTAATGAGACAGCCCACTCTCTCCCTGCACCCTCTCTTTTCGTGTCCATTTCGTCAGCTTGTAACCCCCTCTACCCTCTGATCTCCCCTCTAGGCAGGAGATGCCAACATAGTCTCAAGTGTCTACTGGATCCAAGAAGCTCACTCCTCACCAGCATCCCTCTCCAACCCATTGTCCAGTCCAATCCATGTCTGAAGAGTTGGCTTTGGGAATGGTTCCTGTCCTGGGCTAACAGAAGGTCTGGGGGCCGTGAGCACCAGGGTCCTTCCAGTGTCAGTCAGACCATTAAGTCTGGTTTTATGAGAATTTGGGGTCTGCATCCCACTGCTCTCCTGCTCCCTCAGGGGTTCTCTGTTGTGTTCCCTGTCAGGGCAGTCATCGGTTGTAGCCAGGCACCATCTAGTTCTTCTGGTCTCAGGAAGATGTAGTCTCTGGTACATGTGGCCCTTTCTGTCTCTTGGGCTCGTAATTGCCTTGTGTCCTTGGTGTTCTTCATTCTCCTTTGCTCCAGGTGGGTTGAGACCAATTGATGCATCTTAGATGGCTGCTTGCTAGCGTTTAAGACCCCAGAAGCCACTCTTCAAAGTGGAATGCAGAATGTTTTCTTAATAGATTTTATTATGCCAATTGACTTAGATGTCCCCTGAAATCATGGTCCCCAAGTCCCTGCCCCTGCTACACTGGCCTTCAAAAAAAAGCGTTCAGTTTATTCAGGAAACTGCTTTGCTTTTGGTTTAGTCCAGTTGTGCTGACCTCCCCTGTATTGCGTGTTGTCTTTTCCTTCACCTGAAGTAGTTCTTATCTACCAACTAATTGGTGAATACCCCTCTCCCACCCCCCCCACCCTCCCTCCTCTCATAACCACAAAAGAATGTTTTCTTCTCAGTTTAAACTATTTCTCAAGTTCTTATAATAGTGGTCTTTTACAATATTTGTCCTTTTGCAACTGACTAATTTCACTCAGCATAATGCCTTCCAGTTTCCTCCATGTTATGAAATGTTTCACAGATTCATCACTGTTTTTTATCAATCTGTAGTAGTCCATTGTGTGAATATAACATAAGTTATTTATCCATTCATCCGTTGATGGGCACCTTGGTTGCTTCCATCTTTTTGCTATTGTAAACAGTGCCACAATGAACATGGATGTGCATAGATCTGCTCATGTAAAAGCTCTTATTTCTCTAGGATATATTCCAAGGAGTGTGATTGCTGGATCGTATGGTAGTTCTATTTCTAGCTTTTCAAGGAAGCACCTAATCGATTTCCAAAGTGGTTATACAATTTGACATTCTCACCAGCAGTGTATAAGTGTTCCAATCTCTCCACAGCCTCTCCAGCATTTATTATTTTGTGTTTTTTGGATTAATGCCAGCCTTGTCGAAGTAAGATGAAATCTCATTGTAGTTTTGATCTGCATTTCTCTAATGGCTAATGATCATGAACATTTCCTCATGTATCTGTTAGCTACCTGAATGTCTTCTTTAGTGAAGTGTCTATTCATATCTTTTGCCCGTTTTTTAATTGGGTAGTCTTTTTGTAGTTGAGTTTTTGCAGTATCATGTAGATTTTAGAGATCAAGCCCTGACTGGAAATGTCATAGCTAAAGACTTTTTGCCAGTCTGTAGGTAGTCTTTTTACTTTTTTGGTGAAGTCTTTGGATGAGCATAGGTGTTTGATTTTTAGGAGCTCCCAGTTATCTAGTTTTTTTTCTGCATTCTTAATAATGTTTTGTATACTGTTTATGCCATGTATTAGGGCTCCTAATGTTGTCCCTGTTTTTTCTTCCATGATCTTTATTGTTTTAGATTTTATATTTAGGTCTTTGATCCATTTTGAGCTCGTTTTTTTCCATGGAGTGAGGTGTGGGTCTTGTTTCATTTTTTTGCAGATGGATACCCAGTTATGCCAGCACTATTTGTTAAAAAGGCTGTCTTTTCCCTGTTTAACTGTTTTGGGGTCTTTGTCAAATATCAGCTGCTCATATGTGGATGGATTTATGTCTGGATTCTCAATTCTGTTCCATTGGTCTATGTATCTGTTGTTGTACCAGTACCAGGCTGTTTTGACCACTGTGGCCATATAATAGGTTCTAAAATCAGGTAAAGTAAGGCCTCCCACTCTGTTCTTCTTTTTCAGTATGCTTTATTTATCCAGGGCCTCTTTCCCTTCCATAGGAAGTTGGTGATTTGTTTCTCCATCTCATTAAAGAATGTTGTTGGGATTTGGATTGGAATTGCATTAAATGTATAGATCGCTTTTGGTAGAATAAACATTTTTATAATGTTAAGTCTTCCTATCCACGAGCAAGGTATGTTTTTCCACTAATGTAAGTCTCTTTTGGTTTCTTGCAGAAGTGTACTGTAGTTTTCTCTGTATAAGTCTCTTACATCTCTGGTAAGATTTATTCCTAAGTATTTTATCTTCTCGGGGGCTACTGTAAGTGGCATTTCCCATAGGTTCTTAAAGCTCAAGTACCTACCAAAGTTACTTTGATTCCAACTGGTTTTCAAATGTTTGCAAGACTCTTTGATTCTACAACTAGAAAATGTAATTAAAGAGAAGACACCATTTATAATAGAATCAAATCAATCAAGTACCTAAGAAGAAACACCACCCCCTGTCTGTCAGTTTGTGTTACTACGGTGGCTCACATGTTGCTATAATGTTGGAAGCAATGCCACTGGTATTTCAAATACCGCCAGGGTCACCGGTAGTGGACAGATTTCAGTGGAGCTTCTGGACTAAGCCAAATTAGGAAGAAGGCTCTGGTGATCTGTTTCTGAAAATTAGTCAGTGAAAACCTATGTGTCACAATAGAATACTGTCCAATGCAGTGCTGGAAGATGGACCTTCTAGGTTGGAAGGTACTCCAAATAGACAGTGGCTGCAACAAAGGACTCAAGCATGCCAACGATCACAAAGATGGCACAGGACCAGGCAACGTTTTGTTCTGTTGTACATGGGGTCTCCACGAGCCAAGCCAACTCAACAGCAACTAACAACAACAACAAGAATAAATAGCCTAAAAAAAGCTGTGAAAGTCTTTTACAGGAGAAATTGTAGAAATTAACAAAGATATAGATAAATGGAGATACGTACCATGTTATGGATGAGAAGAATGAATATTAGAAAGATGTCAATTCTCCCACAGAAAGATCTATAGAATCAACATGATCCCAATCAAATTTCCAGTGGGTTTTTTTTTTTTATGTAACTTGAAAAGAAATTCTATAACTTACATGGAAGAGTAAAATACAAGAAAAACCAGATCATTCTAAGAAAGAAAAGCAGGAAAAGGGCACAGAAGACTATAGTCATCAGGACAAAGTGACATTGGCACAAAGAGAAATAAATAGACCAGGGGAATAGAAAACAGAGGCCACAAAGAGACTCTTGAATTCATGGAATATTGGTATATGACAGAGGTGACATGTTATAAGTGGGGAAAAGAGGGACTGTTCAATAAATAGAGCTGGACAAAATGGTTTTATATATAGAAAAGGATGAAATTATGTCCCTACCATAGACAAAATCAACTCTAAAAAGGTTGATTACTTAAATGTCAAAAATGACACTGTAAAAGTTAGGAAGATATAAATGAATATTTTAAACAAGACACAAAAAGAATTGACTTTAAAAGGAAAGATTGATACAGTTGATTATATAAGATTATGAACTTTTGTTCATGAAAAGTTACTTAAAGCAACAAGACAAGTTAAACATGAGATAAGAGATTCACAATATCCATAACAGACAAAGGGTTAGTATCAGGAATATATAAAGAAGTTCTATGGATCAGTAAGAAAAACACATGTATGCCAAACAATGGAAAGTTGGACAAACATATGAATGTTGCACAGAAAAGGAAACACAAATGGCCAGTAAACATATGAAGAGATGTTCAACATCCTTAGTCATCAGAGAAAAGCAAATCAAGATCATAGTGAGCTGCCAAGGTGGTGGCCTTAGGGCCACCAGATATAAGTCATTGTCAAGGTCCTAGCTTTTGTTTTGGGTGGTGGTCTTTAAAGGTGCTTATTTCAATATTAAAAATAAATAATCACATAAATAAAAAGCAGCCCTCACATGGACCAAAGATGAGGGTATTTCAAAGATCAAGGATTATGACTGATCCCTCATCCAAATTTCTGTTCCCAAGACCCAACTGTAAGAGGAGGAGAAGGAGGAAATAGACATGCTGATTCCTTCAGGAAATTGTCATCTGAAGGCTGCATAGGTGATGGCTGCCTTTGGCCTCTGACCCTTGTGGCTATAACTGCCACCAGGGAGCCACACCACTCCTCATGGCTTCACCGCCTTCCAAATCTACTGCATATCCACAGTGCATCTTTTCAGCCATTATTTCACCAGCATCACCAACTCCCTTCCTCCCTTAATCTTTCCATTGTGCTGGACCTGAAATTCCATATCTCACCTTCTCATCTCCTTGCAGACAAAAGATGTGGTTGAAAGAAAAACTAAGAGTGATTCCCTTTTGGGCTACCACCTCTGGTCAGTCTTCAAAAGCTCTCTAATAGAACCCTTTTCTGTGTTCCTGACCTCCCCTCTTCTACCCCAGGAGTTTTTCCAACCCTGCACCACTCTCCTGAAGCCCCCACCACCGAATCCCCATTCCCAACCTGAATCTTCTCCCGTCATTATCTCCATACTACCACATAACAATCTCTGATCACAGTAGTTCCTTCCACAGTCTGTAGGCATGGCCATGCTTCTATCCTTCAGCTTGCACCTTACTCCACTTCTTTCTCTCCAGTGTAAGTTTCTAGAAAGAGTAGTCTACATTTCCTCTCCTCCCATTCTCTTCTCAACACACTCTATCTTGCTTCTGATCCCATCATACTAGCAAAACTGCTTTCTCTAAATCACCCCTGTCCTTCTAAATCCCAAATACAAAATATGATTTCAATCCTCATTTCTTTTGCACTTTTGTGACTTTTTGCACCAGTAACTACTCTTTCTTGAAACTCTTCTCTGTTATTTTTATGACATCATTTTTTTCATGTCCTCTGCCTTTCTCAGTCTCCTCCAAAGATTTCTTTCCTTTCCATCCCTGAAACAATGCTGCTCCCTGGGGTTACACACTCAGTAGTCTCCTATCCCTCCACACTACACTGGAAATGAACTTCACAGCCACCCACATCCTAATGATCCATATCTGTGTCCCCAGCCCAGGCAGGCCACTCTGAGCTCTTGATCTGTACAGCCAAGAGCTTCTTGGACATCCCCACATTGATACCCCACTGGCACCTCACATACAACAGGCCTGTGTCTCCTGGTACCCCCTTTTCACCCTCATCCATAAACCTGCTTGTGTTGGTCAGGATTCTTAATTGCAAATAATAAAATCCACCCTGGCTGGCTTAAGCAGAAAGGGAATTTAACGAAGACAGTTAAATAGCTCATTAAATTGTTGGTTGTCTTGAAAACCACAATGGAACTAAGTGTACAAGAACTACGCCCAGAACCACATGGAATTGCCTAATGAGGAAACGGCCTCCAAATCCAGATCCTCTGCTGACATCCAGGTCCCCCATGGAGCCTCTTTCTTCCCGTTGCTTAATTCTTATGGGTGTTTCACATGGGTTGTTTCGTTGCAGAATCCAGGTCTTACAACTGCATCCTTCTGTAAGGGAACCTGGGAAATAGCTGACATATAACTGAATACAGGGAAAGCAGGCAAAGCTATTGAGCAGCTACAAATCATAGTTGCCCTCTGCCACCCTTTCCCCTTTGTTCCCTGTCTCAGTTAGTGGCACTCCAACACACTCAGTAGCCGAATCTGGGAGTTATCCTAGATTCCTGAAGTTTCCTGCATTCATTAGTCATTTAATCTTGTCACTTGGACCTCAAAGTCCTTCCTCCCTTTCCATCTTTACTACCACTGTCTTTTAATATCTTCCTGATTGGTCCCTCCCTCCAGGCTTACTCTTCTTCAATTCATTCTCTGAGTAACCATGGGGAGCTGCTCTATAGCCTCTGGTTCAAACATCTCCAGGGACTCCTCATTGTCCTTGGGATCAAGCCCACTTCTTAGCCTGGTATCCAAGGTCTTAAATGACCTGGGCTTGCTCTCCTCTCAGCTTCATTTTCCACCATCCCCACCCTCACACACTTGCTTTTCTAGCAACACAAAACTACTCATGACTCCTCGGTGGGCCAACCTGTTTAATTTCCCTTCCCTCTTGGCTGGGTGGTGCAGCCCTAAGTTTCTCCATCCTACTCCAGCCACCTACAGATGGTGTGAACTTGGACAAGTTATCTCACCTCTCTGAACCCCAGTTTTCTCTTCTATAAAAATGAGAATAGCACATTCCTGATAGGTATGTTTACGAGAAGTACATGAGCTAACTCTGCAGAGTACATTGACGCTGTGGTAGGTTAAGTGGTGGCTCCCGAAAGATACGTCCATGTCCCAGAATTTGTGACTGTGACACTATTTGGAAAAAGGGTCATTGCACATGTAACTAAGTTAAGGATCTCAACATGAGATCATCCTGGATTACCCATAACCAAACCTGTTGCTGTCGAGTCGATTCCAACTCATAGCAACCCTATAGGACAGAGTAGATCTGCCCCATAGGGTTTCCAAGGCTGTAAATCTTTACAGAAGAAGACTGCCACACCTTTCTCCCACGGAGTGACTGGTAGGTTCAAACCACCAACCTTTCAGTTAGCAACCAAGTGCTTAACCACTGTCACCAAGGCTCCTGGATTACCCAGGTGGGCCCTAAATCCAACGGCAAGTGTCCTTACAAGAGAAAAGAGATGACTATATGAAGACAGAAGCAGAGATTGAAGCCATGCAGCCAAAAGCCAAGGAATGCCTAGAGTTACCAGAAGCTGGGAGAAGCAAGGATGACTTTTCTTCTAGAGCCCTGCCGAAACCTTGATTTTGGACTTCTGGCCTCTAGAACTGTGAGAGAATACATTTCTGTCATTTTAAGTCACCGAGCTTATGATAATTTGTCACAGCAGCCTAGGAAACTAATAGATACTCAAAGGGCATCTGTCCTCCTCCTCTTCCCTTCTCTGCCCCCTTCCAGAAAGGATCCCATCAAGGATGCTGCTGGACTGGCCAAGTAGGTGAGGCCCTAGCCAGCCAACGCTGCATTAAAATGTTGTTTCTTTTATAAGCAATCACTGCAGTTCTCTGCAGCCTCTTTGAAGAGTAACATTTGAATAGAGACATTATGCCGTCCACACCCCAGAAGGGGAACTGGCTACCCAGCCAGATGTTTCCAGAGTGAATAAGCCCAGGGGACCAGAAACCACCAGCTGGTCTACCAGCTTCACTGCTCAGGGGCAGGGCAGGATCATTAGTTTCCATTTATCTTGGCTTCCTCTTAAAAACACACCATGAATTTACAGCTTATATTTGTCTGTTTGTATTTTAACCTGTTCTAAGAAATGCTGTAGCCCTTTTCTCCCTGAGGCCCTGTGGCACCTGCTGGACTATTTTGACTAAGCTCGTCCATCACAATTCCTAAGGGGCCTACATAGAAACTTAGAGTCACAGACATGTAAAGACACCTGGTTCACCTTCCAGAGAGGAGACGGCCCTGGGCTAGTGGAAGGAGGGCCCAGAAAAAGCCCCATGCAAGGAGGAAAAGGGCTTTCTTTGTGCTGTTTGCCAGCACCCACTGCCAGGATACCACTTTGCATTTTTACTCCCCAGTTTTAGACCCAAGGGCCTGTCCCCAGTCCCTCATTCCATAGAGAAGGACCTGTGCCCAGAGAGATTATGGAATTGCCTAAGGTCACTCAGCAAGACAGTGGCATTGCCCAAACTCTTCACCAGCTGCAGCAGAGGCCAAGGAGAACGATGCACAGAGTGAGGAAGTCTGACTTTGAATCCTGGCTCTGCCACTTAAATCAGCCAAGAAGCCTTCACTTCTCCCAGCCTATGTCTCCAGCAGTCTCACATCACAGTGTCTCTGAGAGGACCAAAGGAGAGAATGTGTGTATGCACTTTGTGAAGGGTGATGTCTTCAACAGAAATGGGAAACAGCGCTTCAGCCCCACAATCACTTAGCCCTAAAGTTGAACAGGACATCCCTTTACATCATCAGCTTCTCAGGTCCTGGGGGTGGGGCTCTTGTTAACAAAAACTCAGGTTTATTCAGCAGAGCACTGTGGAAGAAACGCAGCCAGCAGGGCCTCATTGCGGTTGGTGTCTGTACTCCTTCAGTGCCTGGCCAGCGCCAAGCACAGGACAGGGGCTCAATGAATAGCTGCCAAGTTGGCTGATGAGCCAATAAGGATTAAAGAGGGCAACTGAAAATATTAATAAACTCCATGGTCTCTTCTCACCTCCCCTCACTGTTCCTGTCATATCCCCTCCACCCCCTGCCTCATACTCTGAGGCATCTCCCACCTGCCCCCAAAGCCAGGCTTGTGATTGCTCTCCAGCCCCAGCCCCGTTCTCTGCCCTTGGGGAAGGGCTCTATATGGAGCTTCAGATTCGAGGGAATCCGGGGCACAGGAGGACCTGGAACCGAGCAGCAGGCTCCAATGCCTGGACCTGGTGGAGCTCTTCCCATGAGGCCCAGCCTAGGAGAAAGCTTGGGACCCTTTCCCCTTAGCCTGTGTTCTCAAACTGGAGGGACCAAGGTTGAGTTTGCGGGTTAGGCTAGCAGACTGGCAGGACAATTTCCTACCCCTCCTGCCTCCCCAGAAGTCCAGCCCACTAAACTTCTGCCCCCCTTTTTCCCCAGACAGCCCACCATGTGTCTCCTCTCCTGCCACCCCTCACCTGGCAGCTTCCAAACCCTCTAACCCTAAATGGCAGAGTCCCAGAAACTGCACTGACTCCGCGCCCCACTGCAGGCTCATTTTCCCAAGCTGGAGAGGGGTAGATTGTCTTAAAATTGAAATGGCAACCAAGCATGGGAGGAATAGGTTAAAGGGCTACAGAGGTTTAGCCTTTGAAGAAGGCATGATGGCAGTCTGTAGTGACAATGATCCACTATTGAACAGCCCTCATGCATTATCTGATTCTCACAACAGCCCTGAGTAGATATCATTATCCTATTTTACAGCTGAGGAAACGGAGGTCCCATAATTACCCAAGGTCACACAGATGGTAAGTGACAGGGCTAAAATCTGATCCCACCTCTGACTCTAAATGCCCAGCTCCCAGCTACAACAGTACACTGCCCCTTAAATATGAGCAAGGCTAGTGTAAGGAAAATAAAGCAAACTTACACTGTATTGCTTCAAAGGGCAAAAGTAGGATTCAGTATGGAAGCTATGGGGGAAAGATCTTAGGCTAGTATAAAGAATATTCCAGCAGATAAGGGAATGGCTGCCATTCAGGTAATGAGCATTAGCTGTATTCAAAAAGAGGTCTCAGGGCCACCATTTGTCAGGGAGGCTATACAGGTGATTCTTGCCCACAGTGGCCTCTAAGATTCTTTCAAAGGCTAAGATTTCAAATAAATGAATGTGTGTGTGAGTGTGTGTAGTATGTGTATCAGGGTGTGTGTGTAGTATGTGTGTCTCTTATTTTATGCCACATACATAGGTTATTCTTGCTTGTGGAGACCTGGGGCAGACACCGAGTAAGGTCATTACCTCAGGGCCCTAAAACAAAATGAGACTAAAGGGGCTCACCAGCCCAGGCGCAAGGGCTAGAAGGCAGGACTGAACAGGAAAGCTGGTAATAGGGAATCCAAAGTCGAGAACGGAGAGTGTTGACATGTTGTGGGGTTGTTAACCAATGTCATAAAACAATATGTGCGTTAACTGTTTAGTGAGAAACTAGTTTGTTCTGTAAACCTTCATCTAAAGTACAATTTTAAAAAAGAAAGAAAGGTCGTTAACTTTCTGGGACCTTGGATAAGTCCCTCATAGCAGGCTCTGCTGGTGCCCCACGTCATGTCCCCTGGGCATCTTTCTGACTTCAGCAGCAGCTGAGATAGAAGTTCCACATGAGTTCGGATTTCACCTTGTGCTGACTGTGTCCTACTGAGTAGCCCACTTCTACCCACTCCATGGCCTGAGGCCTTCTCTGCACTGCAGGAGTTCAGCCCACCCACCAGCACAGCCTGGAAGTGCAGGAAGTGATCCCCAGCCCACCCCGAGGACTCTCCTCCAGGGGAGATGGAGCCAGCGGATAAACGCTCCAGCCTAGAAGGCCTAGGACTATTTCTCGGGAGACCCTGGAAGAGCTGAGCCCCCAACCTGGAGAACACATTCTTTATTGTCATCCCCTTCTTCCTTGTCTCCCAAATAAACCACCAGCACCCAAGATTTTGCCTCTTGCCCTTCTTCCTGGGAAACCAAAGCTAAGACTTCATTCGATGTCTCTGGACTTTATTTTCCTCCTCTACAAAATAAAAGGAGTGGAGAGGGAATCATAGTTCAGTAGTAGACTTCTCACCTTCCGTGCAAGAGACTTGTGTTCAATTCCAAGCCAGTGCACCTCAGGTGCAGCCACCACCTCCATCGGCGGAGGCTTGTGTGTTGCTATGAGGCTAAACAAGTTTCATTAGAGCTTCCAAACTAAGATAGACTAGGAAGAAAGGCCTGGCGACCTGCTTCTGCACAGCAGCCAATGAAAACCCTATGGATCATAACCATCTGACCCATAACCAACCAATCATGGGGATGGAGCAGGACTGGGCAGTGTTTCATGCTGTTGTGCATGCGTCACCATGAGGCAGGGGTCCAACTCAGCAGCCAACAAGAATAGCAAACTAAAGGGCTTTCAGACAATGTTCCTGGGGGCTGCTCTGGGGGAAAGGGGAATCTCGGGTGGTTAGGGAAGCCCAGCAAAGGGCTCCCTCACTGCTCTAACAGAGCTGCTCTGTCTTTAGCTGTCTTATATATCAGGCATCCACATGACTTCACTTTTTAAAAGGACTTGTGCTTGAACATATTGGAAGACCACTGGGTGAATTAACCTTTAGTGTTTCCTCCAAATCTTGGAAGCCAGTTCCAGAAAGGAGAGCCCAGTCCCCCAGCCACCTATGCTGAGAAAAGCCCCCTGTCTGAGGCAGCATTCCTGGCTTCCTCTCCAAGAACACATTTAGAGCCCTCTGCCTATCTGAAAAAAAAAAAAAAAAAAATTTTTTTTTTTTTTTTTTTTTGCCTATCTGGTCATGATCTCTCATCAAAATGAGGCGTAGGGTTAGTAAGGGCCTCTGCCTGCCCAATAAATCACTATGCATTCCTATCCAGGATGGTTGTCTTCTTCCTGTAAAAGGATCTCCCAGGCGCCGGAAACTTCTCTGGCTCATTAGCTCGTTGGTTTCCCTATAAATGTCAAAGCCATTCCTTCCATGGGACCCAGTAATGCTTTTGAAGTGGCAACAGTCATAAACAGCCATGCGTTGCTTGCTGACCACAGGGAGGTCTCAGAGACAATCAGACCAGCCAGCCTCCTCGGAGTCTAATTGCTCCCAGCCCAGCAGGAAGATGCTCCAGAGCTGGAGGGCAAGTGATAAAAGCTAGAGGCCCAGAAACAAGGCTGCTTGTGGCGGGTCAGACTCCTTCCCAAAGCAGTCAAGAGAGCAGGTTTCCTCCTCTTTGTGCTGGTCACAGCAGAGTTCTCAGGAGAAAAGAGCCCAGGCGTCAATACTCCCAGCAAGCCTGAGTCTCTTTCTGATTGGAGCTTGGACATCAAAGCCCTCAGGGTCAAGAAAAGGGTGAATAGAATGCTTCTCGGGGGCCATAGCTAGATCTTTAGCACTAATCCTGCCTCGGGATTGCTCTGTGGGTGGTTTCCACAGGACTTTGGCTTTCTGTCCCCAAAGAATAGGCAAAATGCCCCCCTGAAAATCACGGAATGTTAGAACTGGCAGAGGCTTAGAGGTCTTCTAGCAGTCTCTTCATCTTAACTACAGGCTGGGAGACTTATTTGGTGTGTTGTAGTGTCGCCTGTATCTGGGGCTAGGACTCCCAACTCCCCACCAGCAGCTTCTGCTCTCCCAGCATGGACCCTCCTTCTTCTGACCTGCCCCTTCTCTGCCTAATAAGCCAGGTCACTACTAAAAACAAATTGTTCCAAGTGTAATCGATGTCACTGAACTGTGCATGTAAAAAATGCTGAAGGACAAATGTTTTGTTATAAATATTTGCACCACGATTTTAAAAAATTGTTTCATGATCACGCTTGGTGACTCAAGCCATCTCTTCTCAGCACCTGACCTCTCAGGTACGAAGATCATATCCAACCCAAGAAACTGCTCTGTTGCGAACTGGCCTCCTTAAGACGCTATTTACAAATCAAAAACTGAACAGTGCTCTAGTGCAGTTTTTCTAATTTTTTTTACCATGTCTTGCCATAAGAAATAAATTATAACCCAGCACCCACAAGCATAAATGTATGTTTATATAAAACTGTTCTTCAAAGAAAGCGCTGATGAAGTAATACTTGTCCTTATCACATGCAGTGCACGCTGATATTTTCTGTTGTAGTCTAGTCACTTTCATTTTTTGATGCTGGTCGAAACTCTCTAAACCAAGGATTGGCAATCTTTTTCTGTAAAAGTACCGAGGGTCAATATTTTAGGCTTTGAGGATTTTTTTTTTTTTTTTTTTTTTGAGGATTACATAGTTTCTGTCGCAATTACTCAGCTTTGCAGTTGTAGTGGGAAAGCTGCCATAGACAATAGGAGACAAATGGATATGGCTGTGTTCCAATAAAATTTTATTTTCAAAAAATAGGTGGTAGACCAGATTTGGCCCATGGGCCATAGTCACTGACCCTTGCCCTAAACTGCTTTCATGATCTACTGATGGATCTCAATCCACATTGCATTAGGGAACCATTCCCACATCTTCCCTCCTAACAGAAACCCAATTTTGTTCAGAGTTTCCATGTGACTCATGTGAGCACTAACTCATATTCC
Source organism: Loxodonta africana (assembly GCF_030014295.1). Classification (NCBI taxonomy): domain Eukaryota; kingdom Metazoa; phylum Chordata; class Mammalia; order Proboscidea; family Elephantidae; genus Loxodonta; species Loxodonta africana. Next base: position 166,179,221 of record NC_087344.1, read on the forward strand.
CAGCACTAGGACTGAACCTTGATCAAAATCAACCCACCACAACATTCACCTGATAACTGATATTGATCCAGGGATAGACCATGACCTAAATTGACCCAATCAGCTTGAAGGTGAGGACTGGTAGCTCATGCTTGAGAGAGTGGTTTTTTTTCACAGTTGAATGAAACTAGGAAGCATGTATCCCCAGTAGCCCCCCACACCATTATGAGAAGACCTTGGAAAAGAACCAGCCTTAGGAAGAAGCCAGTGCTAAGTATGACAGAGCAGAAGATGAAAAGAGCCTAGATCCTGGCATCCTTGAGCCATGATTTGACCACATGCTAAGCCACTTGATGTTGGGGCTTTCTATTTCTTGTAGCCAAAAGCATACTGATACAAATGTTTTATGTCAGAGGAAACTTTGGCCCCTGCCCACAGAAAGAATCCTGGCTCTACCTCAAACAGCCACCAGCTTCTGGGGAAAGACCAAAATATCCTCATCCCAAACATCTGGGGACCTAAGCGCCTTCATCTGCTGACAAGTGGTCTCTCTCCCCTGGATAAGCCAGCCCCACAGAACCAGGCAGCTTTCAGGCCGTGTAGAGAAGATAACCCTTCCTGAGTCAGCACCTTCCTGAGACTCTTCCTGTCAAAGCCCTCAGTCTTTCCCAAACTAGGCTATGGCCAATCACTTCCGCTTTTTCCCTTTCCCTCCCTCAGGTGCTGGTGGGTCTACTCCTGTTCTCAGTGCCAACAGGCAACTGCAAGGCAAAAACAAAGATGTGCAAAACTACCCACGGTACAGACAGGTGCAGTCTCACTCCCAATCCTGATGCCTCCAACAGACCTAGCCCACTAGGAGGTGCTCTGACGTGCACATTTCAGAATGTGAACCCATAAACACACACACAATCACGTGCCCCAGGACAGATAAAGCCAAAGCTTAACAGATGAGAGCTAGATGAGCCAAACACATCCCTGGGATCACAAGTCACCAGACCTTGTGGGTGAATGGAATCTGCATTTCGAAAGCTTCTTGGGAAGTGGACCACTTTGAGACACACTGCCAAAACCCAACCACTCCATGTGAACAATAAGGAAGGCTCAGTCCTGAGAGGGAATGTCCATCATCACCGCTCACCCTTCCTGAGTCAATCTCTCCTTTAGACTCTGACCATCAACGCCCTCACCCGTTCCCAGATTAGGCTCTAGGTGTCCTTCCAAATCAATAAGAAGAATGAATCTTGCATTCTTACCATACTTCCCAGTCTGTGAAGCACTTTCCCCTTCCTCACGTCATCCTCCAGAGGATGCTGAGAGTGAATTTGACTATCCCCCTTTACAGATGAGGAAGCTGAAACCCAGAAGGATGGAGAGACTTGTCTCAGGTCTCATAGCATTGAACCCAGGTGCCTGACTAGGTCCAGCGCTCTTCCCTTACTCCATAAAGATTGATAAACTCAGGTTGCCCAGATCTTCCTTCTACCCTTAGACCTGATGTTAGCATTCCAGAAAGGGCTTGTGTTGGTTAAGGTTATGTGTAAATTTGGCTAGGCCATGATTCTCAGTAGTTTGGCAGATATTATGTAATCATCCTCCATTTTGTGATCTGATGTGAGGAGCCAATCAGTTGAAAGTCAGTCAGTTTCCATGGGGATATGGTCTGCAACCAATATACGTGGATGTTCTGGCAAAGCTCTCTCTGAATCCTCCATCTGACTCATCATCCTCTGACCTCCTGTTCTTGGGACATGAGACAGCAGCCTGCCACCTGACCTACAGATCTTGGGATTCTTCGACTCCCAAGACCCTGTGAGCCAGCAGATTTCCACCAGACCTGCCAAATTCGGGTTCATCAGCCCCTGCAATCACACGAGTCAGGAGAAGCCTCCACCCTGATGTCTGACCCATAGATTTGGGACTTGCCAGCCTCCTCAACTGCATGATCCATTTTCTCAGATAAATCTGTCTGCATATATACTTGTATATATACATATATACGCTTCACCAGGTTTTCTCTTCTAGAGGACCCAGCATAAGACACTTTGTACTGACAGTGGTTCTAGAGGAACAAAATTGTAAGGATGAGTTTTCTGAATTGGTTCTCAAGTCTGGCTACCCTTAAAGGTGCTGATGACTCTGCCTCCAGTAGTCAAGAGGGCACTGCTAATCCATGGTGTGAAGTGACAATAGAAATATGCAAAATATCACCACCAATTGATCCAATATTTGTGAGAAACAAAGCTCTGGGTGATTGCATATTTGATACCTTCTACAATTTTGTCAGAATGAGAAGTATAAGGAAACTGATTGGTTGGTCCTGCTTTAGCTAGAAAAAGTGGTGAAAGTCACAGCTCAAGCGCCACATAAAAGACCTGAAAATTGTCACTCATGCCCTGAAAGAAAATCTTATTGTACTAGCAGGGCTTGATATTGCCAAAAACCAAACCCAGAGTCTTAACATTAAGAGTGGCTGAATTACAATACCAATGGAATTCCCAACCTTGAATGGTGTCTAAAGTTAAAGTGAGGGCATTGATTGGGAAAAAATGGGATCCTGAAATTTGGGATGGGGACACATGGGCAGATAATCAGGAAGCTAGGATACTGAGCCCTTAAATTCTGTTGAATCACTCCTGCCAACAAATCAGCCCTCTCACTCCCATCTGAACAGATTACTCCATCTTTGTCTGCTAAGTTACCCTCCTTAGTAAAGCCGTCATCGCTTCCACCCCCATCTGATGAGATTAACCCAGCTGTGTCTGAAAAGTCTTTGTCTGACATATCACCTGGGGCATTGCCTGGAGCATCCCTTGAGGTGGATGCCTTAAAAGACATTGCTGAATGTCCCCAGGACCCACACTCACCACCCATTTTTGCTTCTACACCTATAACTAGACTTAAGTCCCACCGAGCCCCAAGAGGTGAAGTACAAAGTGTGACTCAGGAGAAGGCACACTACACTCCAAAAGAACTGCTGGATTTTTCTAATACATACAAATAGAAACCTGGGGAATATGTGTGGGAATGGCTGTTAAGTGTGTGGGATAATGGTGCAAAGAGCATAAAGTTGGATCAATCTGAGTTTATTGATATGGACCCACAAAGCACAGATTCTTCATTCAATGTTTCAGCTCAGGAGGTTAGAAAAGGATCTAATAGTTTATTCAGTTGTTTCACTGAATCACGGATTAAGCAGTGGCCTACAAAATCAAGTTGACATGCCAGAACTGCCTTGTTATACTGTAGGAGAAGGTATCCAAAGGCTTAGGGAAATTGCCATGTTAGAGTGGGCTTATTGGGTTCGACCCACAGACCCACTCATGGAGTGACCAGAGGACACACCTTTTACGGTAATGGTGAGGAACAAATTTGTAAAGGGAGTCCCAGTATCCTTGGAGATTGCTGTGAGTGCTACTTTATCTAACTCAGATTTGACAGTGGGAAGTGCCCTAACTGAATTAAGATGCCAGACTACAATGGGACTGATTGGACCCCAGAGTAGTAGGGACGGCACTTCATTGGCAAGACAAGGTGGTTGTGGTTACTGTAACAGCAGAATCAAAGCGGTAATCAAAATAATCTGACTCAAATGAATTTATGGCATTGGCAACTTAGTCATGATGTCCCTAGGAGTGAAATAGATGGAAAATCTACCAAATATTTACTTGATCTATACAACTGGAAGAATTCTAGGTCAAGTGAACGGCAGTCTAACTTGAATCACCAGAATAGAGAGTCACGGTCCCTCGATCAATTCCAAGACCTGAGCCAGTTTACAGACCCACAATCCATTGAATGAAAGGGAGGCCAGGTCCCCTTGAGAAAGGAACCCAATGCACTGACAAAAACTTACACCGTTCATCTTTCTCCCAGCCTTCTCCAAAGGGATCTATGGCCTTCTATGAGACTGACTGTTCATTGGGGGAAAAGAAATAATTAGACTTTTGCAGAATTACTGGACATTGGCTCTCTGACTGACACTAATTCCAGGAAATCCAAAATCTCACTGTGGCCCTTTAGTCAGAGTGGGGGCATATGGAGGTCAGGTTATTAATAGAGTCTTAGCTCAGGTCCATTTCAAAGTGGGTCCAGTGGGTTCCTGAACCCATCCTGTAGTGATTTGCCAAGTTCCAGGATGCATAATTGGAATAGTCATACTCAGCAACAGGCAGAACCCCCACGTTGGATGCCTGACATGTGGAGTAAGGGCTATTATGATAGGAAAAGCCAAATGGAAGCCAGGTGGTACTGGGGATGGGGTGACCCAAACCTTCATTCCCAAAGAACCTGAGCCATTAGTAGTCATGTCGAATTGGGTTGCTGTAGTTTTCCATTGACTTTAATCATAGGGCATGATTGTACTAAGAGACACCCTAAGAGATCTCCTGCATTCCAAAAATACTCTTCTTTACCTCCATTATGTAATACCAATCCAATTTCCCCCTTGGTAACCAGGATCAATCACACCAGCCAATATATTAACTCCCTTCTTTGTCCGTTGATCCAGAGGCACGAGGAGCCCAGAATGGCGGCATTCTTAACTTCCAGTTCAGTGGAATCAGTGCTCCTAGTGGGAGTATCCCTCTGTCTGGAACTAAGACCTCTAGACCCACAGAGCATAGGGCTGTGGGAACAGGACGCAAAAAATTTTACAAGTGGATCACTAAGGGTAATAGTGAGTGGTGCCATTCCCATTTCCATCCTTTGATTTCTGGATCCATAAATCCTGGATATGGGAGAAACAGCACCATATATTGGATGCTGGTTTAGAGCATATACAGCCTCCTGGAGAACATTGTCCCAACCCTGCAAAGTATTGCCACCCAGCTGGCACTGTAATTGTGTGTTAAGAAGGCCATTCCATCATTCTGTCAAGCCAGCTGCTTCAGGGTGATGAGGAACAAGGTAAGATCAGTGAATTCCATGATCATGGGCCCTTTGTTGTGCTTAATTTGCTGTGAAGTGAGCCCCTTGATCTAAGGCAGTGCTGAGTGGGACACTGTCTTAGGCTGTGTTCTCTAGAGAAGCAAAGCCAGTAAGGCATATAAATATATAGAGAGAGATTTATATCAAGGAAACAGCTCAAGCAATTGTAGGGGTTGGAATATCCCAAGTCCTCAGATCAGGATAGAACCCTTTCCCAGTTCACGGAGCTGCAGAAGCTGGTGAACCCAAGAGGAGCAGGTCCCAGAGCAGAGCTCCAGCTCACAGGCTGTGAAGGTGAAGGAATCCCCATAGTCGGCAGGCAAGAGCACAAGGTTTCTCCTGATTCGTGTAGCTGCAGGGGCTAGTGAACCCAAGATAGGCAGGTTGGGGAGCAGGACTCCTGCTTGCAGGCCATGAAGATCAAAGAATTCCCAAGAGGGACACGTAAGATGCTAGCTCAAGTCCCAAGAACCAGAGGTCAGACAAGAGACAGCTGCTGGATCCAGAACAAGCCAAGAACCTTTGCAAGGTGAGCAGGAAGGAGGTAGGTAGCAGAAGGCAGACAGATGAAGGCTGAGGGGGTGGTGGACTGCCACAGGCCCCACTCCTCCAGTACCGCTCAGCAGATTCCATCATGAGAGTGAGCACATATCAAATTTCACAGCACATATCAAATGGTCACAACATTATACAACTGCCAAAACACTGAGAATCATGGCCCAATCAAGTTGACACACAATCTTAACCATCACGGATACCATGACGGTGGACAAGGCGTTCTGTAAGTCCACAGATGGTAGTTTTGGCAGAAGCATTGTGTGCAGGGAAGGCAAATCATATCCAGAGTAAGTGTCTATCCCAGTAAGAACAAAACACTGTCCTTTCCATGATGGAAGTGGACCAATATAATCAACCTCAGACCAGGTTGCTGGCTGATCACCTCTAGAAATGGTGCCATATTGGGAACTCAGTGTTGGTCTCTACTGCTGGCAGATTGGGCATTCAGCAATGACTTTAGCAAGACCAGAAACCCTGGTGGCATAGTGGTTAAGAGTTCGACTTCTAACCAAGAGGTCAGCAGTTCAAATCCACCAGGTGCTCCTTGGAAACCCTATGGGGGCAGTTCTACTCTGTCTTATAGGGTCACTATGAGTCGGAATCAACTCGACAGCAAGGGGTTTGGTAGCCAAGCTAGCCTTGGTGAGTGGAAGTCCATGTTGCTGAGGTCATGCATAACCTCTATCCCTGCAACCATGGCCACTTTGTTAATGAGTCCACTGGGCAATAACAGAAGTGGCTTCGGAAAGATAACTAGTTTCCACAGAATGGGTCATTCTATCCACTTGATTGTTAAAATCCTTCTCTGTCTAGGTCACTTTTGGTGAACATTCACATGAGGCACAAATATCTTCACTTTTCTGGCCCATTCAGGGAGGTCTATCCACATGCTTCTTCTCCATACCTCCTTGTCACCAATTTTCCAATCGTGTTCCTTCCAAGTCCCTGACCATCCAGACAAACCATTGGCTATTGCCCATGAATCAGTATACAATCACACATTTGGCCATTTCTCCTCCTAAGCAAAGCGAACAATCAGGTGCACTGCTCAAAGTTCTGTCAGCTGGGAGGATTTCTCTTCACCACTGTCCTTCAGGGAGGTCTCATAAAGAGATTGCAGTGCTGCCACTGCCCATTTTCTAGCGGTGCCAGCATATCATGCAGAACCATCTGTAAACTAGGCATGAGTTTTCTCTTCTTCAGTCAGCTGATCATAAGGAACACCCCATAAGGCAATAGCTTCAGACTGGGAGCTGGAAGGTAATGAGGCAGGAGTGGAGACCATGGGCATTTGGGCCATTTCCTTACGTAACTTATTTGTGCCTTCGGGCCCTGCCCAATCTCGTATATACCACTTCCATTTAATGAAGGAGTGCTGCTGTGCATGCCCAACTTTATGGCTGTCTGGGTCAGACAACACTCAGCTCATGACGGGCAGGTAAGGCCGCTTGGTGACTTGGCGGCCCGTGGTTAATGTTCAGTCTCTACTAAGGCCCAGTAACAATCCAAAATCTGTCTCTCAGAAGGAGAGCAGTTATCTGCAGAGGATCGCAGGGCTTTGCTCCAAAGTCGTAAGGATCTGTGCTGTGATTCACCAATAGAGGCGTGCCAAAATTCCAAACAGCCTCTCTATCTGCCACTGACACTTCAGCCACCTTTAGATCAGCCTGATCATATGGCCCAAGTGGCAGAACAGCTTCCACAGCAGCCTGAACCTGTTGCAGAGCCTTCTCTTGTTCTGGGCCCCACTGAAAACTAGCAGCTTTTCAAGTCACTTGATAAATAAGCCAGTGTAGCACACCCAAATTAGGTATATTTTGCCTCCAAAACCCAAAGAGGCCCACCAGGTGTTGTGCCTCCTTTTTAGTTGTGGAGGGGCCAGATGCAACAACTTATTCTTGACTTTAGAAGGAACACCTTGACATGTCCCACACCACTGGACCCCTAGAAATTTCACTGAGGTGGCAGGTGCCTGAATTTTTGTCCGGTTAATTTCTTACCTTCTAACACACAAATGTCTTATTAATAAGTCTGGAATCATTGATATTTCTTCCTTCCAGGCCAAATAAGCAAGTTGAATGGGAATGTGGCAGGAATCACCACCCTTACATCCCCCTAATGATGACATTCAGCGTAATGTCATCAATGTAATGGACCAGTGTGACGTCTTGTTGAAGGGAAAGATGATCAAAGTCCCTGTAGACTGAATTATGAAATAGGTCTGGAGAGTTGATATACCCTGAGGTAGGACAGTGAAGGTGTATCGCTGGCCTTGCCAGCTGAAGACAAACTGCTTCTGGTTTTCCTTCAAAACAGGTATGGAGAAAAAGGCATTAGCCAGATCAATAGCTGCATACCAGGTACCAGAAGATGTGTTAATTTGCTCAAGCAATGAAAGCACATCTGGAGCAGCAGCTTCAATTGGAGTCACCCCCTGGTTAAGTTTATGATAATCCACTGTCATTCTCTAAGACCCACCTTTTTCTGCACAGGCCAAATAAGCAAGTTGAATGGGAATGTGACAGGAATCACCTCCCTTAAAAAAAAAACCCTAATCTCAGCAATTCCTCCAGGAATGTGGTGGTCACAGATTGAGTTATGTCCCCCCAAAAATGTGTGTATTAACTTGGTCAGGCCATGATTCCCAATATTCTGTAGTTGTCCTCCATTTTGTGATTGCAATTTTATATTAAAGAGGATTAGGGTGGGATTGTAACACCACCTTTACCCAGGTCACATCCCTGATGCAACGTAAAGGGAGTTTCCCTGGGGTGTGGCCTGTACCACCTTTTATCTTACAAGAGATAAAAGGAAAGGGAAGTAAGCAGAGAGTTGGGGACCTCATGCCACCAAGAAAGCAGCACCAGGAACAGAGTGCGTCCTTTGGACACAGAGTCCCTGCACCTGAGAAGCTCCCCGACCAGGGGATGTTTGAGGACAAGGAATCTCCCTCCAGAGCCAACAGAGATAGAAAGCCTTCTCCTGGAGCCAACTCCCTGCATTTGGACTTGTAGTAACCTACTAGACTGTGAGAAAATTAATTTCTCTTTGTTAAAGCCATCCACTTGTGATATTTCTGTTATGGCAGTACTAGATAACTAAGACAGCAGTATTACTTTTGGTTTACTATTTCCTAGATAGGGACAGTTCTAATGGCTCCCGCTTGGCTTTTCCTACCATAATAGCCCTTACTCCACACGTCAGGAATCTAGTGTGGGGGCTCTGCCAGTTCCTAAGCATATCTATTCCAGCCTGAGTATGTCTATTCTAATTATATATTCTGAAACTTGGGAAATCACTACAGGATGGATTCAGGGATCCACTGGACCCACTGTGCTAAGACTCCAGTAATAACCTTACGTCCCTATGCCCTCACTCTGACTTGTGGGCCACAGTGACATTTTGGGTTTCCTGGAATTAGTGTCAGTCAGAGCCAGTGTCCAGTAATCCCGGATTATTTCCTTTTCCCCAGTGAACAGTCTTTCTCATAAAAGGCCAGAGTTCCCTTTGGGGAAGGCTGGGAGAAAGGTGAAGAGTATAAATTTTTGTCAGTGCACTGGGTTCCCTTTCATTCAATGGATTGTGGGTCTGTAAACTGGCTCGAGTCTTGGAATTGATTGAGGGACCACGACTCTCTATTCTGGTGATTCAAGTTAGACTGCCGTTCACTTGACCTAGAATTCTTCCAATTGTATAGATCAGGTAATATTTAGTAGATTTCCCATCCACTTCACTCCTAGGGACATCATGACTAAGTTGCCAATGCCATGAATTCACATGAGTCAGGATATTTTGATTACTGCTTCGATTCTGCTGTCTATTACAGTAACCACACCCATCTTGTCTTACGAATGAAGTGTCACCAGTTGGCTCCTACCACCCTGGGTCCAATCAGTCCCATTGTAGTTAGGTGTCTTAGTTCAGTTAGGGCACTTCCCATTGTCAAATCCGACTTAGATAAAATAGCAATCACAGCAATCTTTCAAGAATACTGGGACTCCCTTCACAAATTTGTTCCTCAGAATTGTCGTAAAAGCTGTGTCCTCTGGCCACTCCATGAGTGAGTCTGTGGATCCAACCTGGTAAGCCTATTCTAACATGCCAGTTTCCCTAAGCCTTTGGATACCTTCTCCTACAGTATAACAAGGCAGGTCTGGCATGTCAACTTGATTTTGTAGGCCACTGCTTAATCCATGATTCAGTGAAACAACTGAATAAACTATTAGATCCTTTTCTAACCTTCTGAGCTGAAACATTGAATGAAGAATCTGCCTGTGCTTTGTGGGCCCATAACAATAAATTCAGATTGATCCAACTTTATGCTCCTTGCACCATTATCCCACACCCTTAATAGCCATTCCCACACATATTCCCCAGGTTTCTATTTGTATGTATTAGAAAAATCCAGCAGTTTCTTTTGGAGTGTAGTGTGCCTTCTCCTGAGTCACACTTTGCGCTTCACCTCTTGGGGCTCGGTGGGACTTAAGTCTAGTTATAGGTGTAGAAGCAAAAATGGGTGGTGAGTGTGGGTCCTGGGGACATTCAGCAATGCCTTTTAAGGCATCCACCTCAAGGGATGCTCCAGGCAATGCCCCAGGTGATATGTCAGACAAAGACTTTTCAGACACAGCTGGGTTAATCTCATCAGATGGTGGTGGAAGAGAGGACACCTAGAGTTAGACCTTCCAGAAGCATACCTATGCTGCTCTCTGCCTTCCATGCGGCACTCTGAGTGTCTTTCCCCTTAGGGAAAACTCATTTTATCTTCAAAATCTTTTTCCACATGAAATCACAGGCAGAAACCTAAGATGGGAAACAGGCAAAAGGGAAACTGTTTAGCTTCAGCAAAGCATAAAAACAATAACATTCCAGGAAAATGCCAACCAATAAAAATGCTATAATTGTGGTTAAATGCGTATGCTAAAATCAAGACCAAATCACTTAGACTTCAGCTGAGGGATGCAGACTCTGTGGGAAGTTGATGTTTATCAGATGGCAGTTATTGGGATAGAAACTTTTAATCCAAATGGGAAATGAAGGGGTATCCTACTTGACCTTCCCGTGCCATCTGGTGCAAACAGCCACTCTGGGGCTCTGAGGCATTAGGCTGATCATCTGGGTCAAGTTGGCAAAGGCCTGAGGCTGAGTCAGTGGCAGCCATCAAAGACAGAATCTCCCAGTAGTCATCCCTCTCCCACTCTCTACCTTACCACCCTCAGCCAGGGGCTAAGAGGCCAGAAGGAGCATTCTACTGCACAGGTATCCTCAGCCAGCACTGTGGCAGGTCCATGAAAGGGCAGAGAGGGTGGAGGCAACTAAAAAATGATAGGCTCACCAAAGACCTTGAGTCTGTTGGTTCCAAGTCTGCCTGTAAGCCCCTAGCTAAGGCCAGGAGAAGGGGGAGGGGGACAAAGATGCCTAGGTTCCCAGTCATCTAGGGTAGGGACTCTCTGGGTTTTCTTCAGATGCTGATGCCTGTAAGGAATATAAGAAAGAAGGAAGGCACAGTCTCCCCTCACCCACCCAGCCCAGACCCACCCAGCCTGGCAAATGCTAAAACTAAGATAATGGGGGCTCTTGGTAACTAATTGCCTCTAGTGTGGGCACAGCAACGCCGAGCTCAGGAAGTAGCTCTTCTCCATTCTTGGTATTTGGAGGCGAATGGGGAGGTGGAGTGCACAACAACATGCCCCTGTGACTGGGCATTGCCTCGCTCCTTCCCAGCTTCTACATCCTAAGCAGGGTTTCCCCTGCTAATGAAATTTCATCCCAATATAAAGAAACCTTGTAAGGTGGGGGCCTGTGGAGAAATGGAATTTTGCCACATGTGTAGCCAATAAGTGGGCTGTTTTAAGCGGCCATGCTCTCTCAGCTACCCAAGGACAGTCATGGAGTTAAGATGCCCTGTGTCTTGAAAAAGAATACTTTTTCTGGGTCCTGGGAAGGGTCCATGTAAGATTTCAAAAGAAAGTGGAGGTTGGAGTTATGACAAATGAGGCCAGCAGCTAGGCAATACTGCTGGGGAAGCAAGATACCTCTCCCTGTCTTAGTCACCTAGCGCTACCATAACAGAAATACCAGCAGTAGATGACTTTAAAGGGCAGAAATTTATTTTCTCACAGTTTACGAGGCTAGAAGTCCAAGTTCAGGGCATCAGCTCTAGGGAAAGATTCTCTCTCTGTCAGCTCTGAGGGAAGACCCTTATCTCAGCTTCTGTAGCCCCAGCATTCCTGAGTTCATTGGCAATCTCCATGTGGTATCTGTCTTCCCCAGTTTTGATTGGTTGTCTCTGTCTAAGCTGCTCCTTATAACTCAAAAGTGATTAGGTTTAGGGTACATCCGACACTGATATGGCCTCATTAACGTAACAAAGAAAACCCTATTCCCCACAGGTATAGGGGTTAGGATTCCAACACATATTTGGGGGATACAATTCAATCCATAACACTACCCTGGATGGATAGCACTTCCTCAGCCTGCACACAACTCTCTCTCTCTTTTTCTCTCTATTCTCCCACTCCCACCCCAGAAGCACTGCCCATCAATAACAATTTATTATTCTGGCCTGACAAGCCAGGCTCTCTGACACCTGGCCCAGGATCCAGTCTCCACTGACAGCAGCTTCATCTGTAACTGGGAGCCTCAATAATTTGTAACCTCCAGAGATAAGCTCCATTTGGAGGAGGCAATAGACCAGAAGGACTGGGTGATACACAGGAAATAGGAGATGAGCTGGAGCCTGGTCACTCACTCGTAATAACATTTATTGAGCACCTACTGTGTGCCAGACACTGTCCATGCATTATCTTATGTGATCCAATAAGCCCATGAGGTAGATATTCTTGTGGAGGGTAGGACACAGGGCAGTGAAGAAAACATACATTTAGAAATCAGCTCTTGAATCAATTCCTGCTCTGCCATACATCACTTGGAGAGGCTGATGGGACAAGGGCTTAGAAGGGACCTGGGAAAGGCTGAGGAGGGAGAGCCAGTGAAGGAGGCTGGGAGGTAGCTGCCTGAGAGAGGCAGTGCCTTCCTCCTCTGGGCTCTTCTCCCACTTCTTCCGTAGCTTCTCTCACTAGACTTACTGGATTTGGTTGTCAGTGTTCCCATGTGGCTCTCTCATCAATGGGACACCTTTGTCTCCTGGGCTCCCCTAGAGCTGACAGATGTTCGGCCCTGTTATTCAAGTGAATGAATAACCAACACTGAAGATTCTGCCCCTGAGACTTGGGACATCAATTAGCAGGGTGCCAACAGAGGGTAGAAGACAGCCTCAAGAAGAGGCAGGACATCAAGCTGGTGGATGACTCCAAGACCTCGGCCCATTTGATGGACTTTTGCTAGGGACTGGTATGTGACAGTAGTCCCTGGGTGGTGGAAATGGTCAACATACTTAACTGCTAGCCAAAAGATTGGAGGTTCGAGTCTACTCAAAGGCACCTTGGAAGAAAGGCCTGGTGATCTACCTTCAGAAGGTCACAAATATTAAAAACTCCACAGACAGCAGTTCTGCTCTGGCACACATGGGTTTGCCATGAGTCAGAGTTGACTCAATGCAACTGGTTTTTGGTTTATTATGTGACAGGCACTGTGTTCAGGATAAGAGGCCTAGGGAGAAAGGGGAGGTTCAGGTTTTGAGCTCAAGAGACAGCCACCCGAGGCAGAGCCAAGATGGCGGAATAGACAGATGCTTCCGGCAAGCCCTCTTACAACACAGACCCAAAAAAACAAGTGAAACGAGTATATTTATGACAAGCTAAGAGCCCTGAACATCAAAGGCAAGCTTAGAAAATGAACTGAGGGGCAGGGGGAGAAAGAGATGGTTCAGAAGTGGAGAGGAGTTACCGGACCTGAATCATGGGGAGCCCTCATGCACCATTTCCAGGAGCGGCAGCGGCAGGCTGGTAGTAGCATTCAGTTGCAGTTTCCTCGGGGAGAAATAGCCAGCCACACAGCCTACTTACACTTCCAGAACCAGAGAAGAATGGCACTCTGGCACTCTCAGCAAAAGCTAAGTACTTGTGTATATTTTACCACACCCCTCCCCCCTCCACTCCCAAGCCAGCTTCAGCAGCTGATTTCCCTGAGCCTGAGGTAGGTCCTGTTGAGCACCTACCCACATCAGGGGCCTAAGGACTGGTGGCTCCACTCAAGTCACCCAGTCACCCACAACAGGGGTCCAAGGATAACTGGTACCTCCCAGTCCCTACAACCAAAAACGCTGGGCGAATGGTCTGTCTGCAGAACCCACCCACCTATATCCTTTAGGGAAGAGGGACACGCTTTCCTCAGAGACACGTGGGGGACAATTCTCAGCCCCCTGCCTTGGCCAAAGCGTGGCCCCCTGCTGCAACCAGACACCAGTACCTACACCAATCACCCCTGCCCCTCTAAGGCTGTAGGACAAAGCCTGTACCACACACTTGATGATCAGCTACCTGGACACCTGAGCAGAATTCATACAAGAAAAGTGAATGGACTCCTAGACTGATATACCTGATAACAGCTCTAGCCATCTGGGGACAGAACATCAGAGCTCCAAATGTGAAAATAATCAACCTAGCTCACTCAAGCAACTCATATGGGCATATCAGAACAAAACAAAGTAAGAAGTTATGACACAGTAAGCAAACGTAAAATAAACTAATACAATAACTTATAGATGGCTCGGAGACAACAGTCAATATCAAGTCACATAAAGAAACAGACCATGATCACCTCAACAAGAACTCAAAACAAAGAATCAAGGGATCTTCTAGACGAAAGTGCCTTCTTGGAATTACAAGAGGCAGAATACAAAAGATTAATATACAGAACCATTCAAGACATCAGGAAGGAAATGAGGCAATAGCAGAACAAGCCAAGGAACACACAGATAAAGCAATTGAAGAAATTAAAAAGATTATTCAGGAAAATAATGAAAAATTTAATAAGCTGGAAAAATCCATAGACTGACAGCAATCAGAAATTCAGAAGATTAACAATAAAATTACAGAAGTACACAACTCAATAGAAAGTTAGAGGAGTAGAATTGAGCAAGTGGAAGGCAGAATTTCTGAACTTGACGATAAAGCACTTGGCACTAATATATTTGAAGAAAAATCAGGTAAAAGAATTTAAAAAATGAAGAAAACTTAAGAATCATGTGGGACTCTATCAAGAATATTAACCTACGAGTGATAGGAGTACCAGAACAGGGAGGGATAACAGAAAATGCGGAGAGAATTGCTGAAGATTTCTTGGCAGAAAACTTCCCTGATATCACGAAAGATGAGAAGATATCTATCCAAGATGCTCATCGAACTCCACATAAGGTAGATGTTAAAAGAAAGTCACCAAGACATATCATAATCAAACTTGCCAAAACCAAAGATAAAGAGAGAATTTTAAGAGCAGCTAGGGATAAACAAAAAGTCACCTACAAAGGCGAGTCAACAAGAATAAGCTCAGACTACTTGGCAGAAACCATGCGGGCAAGAAGGCAATAGGATGACTTATATAAAAAATTGAATGAAAAAAATTGCCAACCAAGAATCTTATATCCAGCAAAACTATCTCTCAAGTATGAAGGTGAAATTAGGACATTTCCAGATAAACAGAAGGTTAGGAAATTTGTAAAAACCAAATGAAAACTACAAGAAATACTACAGGGAGTTCTTTGGTTAGAAAATCAATAATATCAGGTATCAACCCAGGACTAGAACACTGGGGAGAGCAATCAGAAATTAACCCAGACAGGGAAAATCACGAAAATAAATCAAGATTTTAAAAAAGCTCAAAAAGGGGAAACAGTGATGTTATTATATAAAAGAAGACAACACTAAAACAATAAAGAGAGCTAAGACATGTGGACATAGAACTTCCATAAGGAGAGGAAGACAAGGCAATACAAAGAAATAAAAGTTAGGTTTAAATTTAGAAAAATAGGGGTAAATAATAAGGTAACCACAAAAGAGACAAACTATCCTATATATCAAAATAAAATACAAGAAAAAAATAGAGACTCAGCAGAAACAAAATCAACAACAATGAATGTGAAGAAAGGATGATATATAATCTACTCAGTACATACAATAAAGTGGGAAAAAAAAACTCCCAACAACACACAAGAAAATACATCAAAATGATAGCACTAAATTCATATCTCTCTACAATTACGCTGAATGTAAATGTACTAAATGCACCAATAAAGAGACAGAGGGTGGTAGAATGGATTAAAAAACGCTATCTGCCTATATGCTGCCTACAAGAGACACACCTTAGACTTAGAGACACAAACAAACTAAAACTCAAAGGATGGAAAAAAATATGTCAAGCAAACAACGATCAAAAAAGAGCAGAAGTGGCAATATTAATTTCTGACAAAATAGACTTTAAATTTAAATCCATCATAAAGGATAATGAAGTACGCTATATAATGATTAAAGGGACAATATACCAAGAAGATATAAACATATGAAATATTTATGCACCCAACGACAGGGTTGCAAAATACATAAAACAAACTCTACCAGCACTGAAAAGTGAGATAGACAGCGCCACAATAATAGTAGGAGACTTCAACACACCACTTCCATTGAAGAACAGGACATCCAGAAAGAAGCTCAATAAAGACACGGAAGATCTAAATACCACAATCAACCAACTTCACCTCGTAGACATATACAGAACACTCTACCCAACAGCAACCAACGATACTTTCTTTTCTAGTGCACATGGAATATTCTCTAGAATAGACCACATATTAGGTCATAAAGCAAGACTTAGCAGAATCCAAAACATTAAAATATTACAAAGCATCTTCTCTGACCATAAGGCCATAAAAGTGGAAATCAATAACTGAAAAAGCAGGGAAAAGAAATCAAACACTTGGAAACCGAACAATACCCTGCTCAAAAAAGACTGGATTATAGAAGGCATTAAGGATGGAATACAGAAATTCATAGAACCCAATGAGATTGAAAACACTTCCTATCAGAACCTTTGGGACACAGCAAAAGCAGTGCTCAGAGGTCAATTTATATCAATAAATGCGCACATGCAAAAAAGAAGAAAGGGCCAAAAATCAAAGAATTATCCCTACAACTTGAACAAATAGAAAGAGAGCAACAAAAGAAACCTTCAGGCACCAGAAGAAAACAAATAATAAAAATTAGAGCTGAACTAAATGAAATAGAAAACAGAAAAACAATTGAAAGAATTAATAAGACCAAAAGCTGGTTCTTTGAAAAAATCAACAAAATTGATAAACCATTGGCCAAATTGACAAAAGAAAAACAGGAGAGGAAGCAAATAACCCAAATAAGAAATGAGATGGGCAATTTTACAACAGACACAACTGAAATTAAAAGAATCATACCAGATTGCTATGAAAAATTGTACCCTAACAAATTTGAAAACCTAGAAGAAATGGATGAATTCCTAGAAACACACTACCTACCTAAACTAACACAAACAGAGGTAGAACAACTAAATAGACCCATAAGAAGAGATTGAAAAAGTAATAATAAAAAAAAAAAAACTCCCAACAAAAAAAAACCCGGGCCGGACGGCTTCACTGCAGAGTTCTACCAAACTTTCAGAGAAGAGTTAACACCACTACTACTAAAGGTATTTCAAAGCACAGAAAAGGACGGAATACTCCCAAACTCATTCTATGAAGTCAGCGTATCCCTGATACCAAAACCAGGTAGACACCACAAAAAAAGAAAATTACAGACTTATATCCCTCATGAATGTAGATGCAAAAATCCTCAACAAAATTCTAGCCGATAGAATTCAACAACATATCAAAAAAATAATTCACCATGACCAAGTGGGATTCATACCAGGTATGCAGGGATGGTTCAGCATTAGAAAAACAATTAATGTAATGCATCATATAAATAAAACAAAAGACAAGAATCACATGATTTTATCAATTGATGCAGAAAAGGCATTTGACAAAGTTCAACACGCATTCATGATAAAAACTCTCAGCAAAATAGGAATAGAAGGAAAATTCCTCAACATAATAAAGGGCATTTATACGAAGCGAATAGCCAATGTCATCCTAAATGGAGAGAGCCCGAAAGCATTCTCCCTGAAATGGGGAACCAGACAAGGATGCCCTTTATCACCACTCTTATTCAACATTGTGTTGGAGGTCCTAGCCAGGGCAATTAGGCTAGACAAAGAAATAAAGGGTATCCAGATTGGCAAGGAAGAAGTAAAAGCATCTCCAATTGCAGATGACATGATCTTATACATGGAAAACCCTAAGGAATCCTCAAGAAAACTACTGAAATTAATGGAAGAGTTCAGGGATACAAGATAAATATACAAAAATCAGTTGGATTCCTCTACACCAACAAAAAGAACATCAAAAAGGAAATCACCAAATCAATACCATTTACAGTAGCCCCCAAGAAGATAAAATACTTAGGAAAAAATCTTACCAAAGATGTAAAAGACTTATACAAAGAAAACTACAAAACACTTCTGCAAGAAACCAAAAGAGACCTACATAAGTGGAAAAACATGCCTTGCTCATTGATAGGAAGACTTAACATAAAAATGTCTATTCTACCAAAAGCAACCTATACGTTTAATACAATTCCGATCCAAATCCCAACGACATTCTTTAATGAGATGGAGAAACAAATCACCAAATTCCTATGACAGGGCAAGAGGGCCCAGATAAGAAACGCATTACTGAAAAAGGACAAAGTGGGAGGCCTCACTCTACCTGAGTTTAGAACCTATTATACCGCCACTGTAGTCAAAGCAGCCTGGTACTGGTACAAAAACAGATACATAGGCCAATGGAACAGAATTGAGAATCCAGACATAAATCCATCCACATATGAGTAGCTGATATTTGACGAAGGCCCCAAAGCAGTTAAATGGGGGAAAGACAGTCTTTTTAACAAATGGTGCTTACATAACTGGATATTCATCTGCAAAGAAATGAAACAAGACCCATACCTCACTCCATGGACAAAAACGAGCTCAAAGTGGATCAATGACCTAAATATAAAATCTAAAACGATAAGGATTATGGAAGAAAAAACAGGGACAATGTTAGGAGCCCTAATACATAGCATAAACAGTATACAAAACATTATTAAGAATGTAGAAGAAAAACTAGATAACTGGGAGCTCCTAAAAATCAGACAGGGGCTCATCCAAAGACTTCACCAAAAAAGTAAAAAGACTACCTACAGACTGGGAAAAAGTTTTTAGCTATGGCATTCCTGATCAGCGCCTGATCTCTAAAATCTACATGATACTGCAAAAACTCAACCACAAACAGACAAATAACCCAATTAAAAAATGGGCAAAGGATATGAACAGACACTTCACTAAAGAAGACATTCAGGTTGCTAACACATATGTGAGGAAATGCTCATGATCATTAGCCATTAACCAAAAACCCATTGCCGTCCAGTCAATTGCGATTCATAGCAACCCGATAAGGCAGAGTAGAACTGCCCCATAGAGTTTCCAAGGAGCGCCTGGTGGATTCGAACTGCCGACCTTTTGGTTAGCAGGCATAGCACTTATCCACTACAACACCAGGGTTTCCCATTAGCCATTAGAGGAATGCAAATCAAAACTACAATGAGATTCCATCTCACTCCAACAAGGCTGGCATTAATCCAAAAAACACAAAATAATAAATGTTGGAGAGGCTGTGGAGAGATTGGAACACCTATACAATGCTGGTGGGAATGTCAAATGGTACAACCACTTTGGAAATTGATTTGGTGCTTCCTTAAAAAGCTAGAAATAGAACTACTATACGATCCAGCAATCCCACTCCTTGGAATATATCCTAGAGAAATAAGAGCCTTTACATGAAGAGATATATGCACGCCCATGTTCACTGCAGCACTGTCTACAACAGCAAAAAGATAGAAGCAACCAAGGTGCCCATCAACGGATGAATGGATAAATAAATTATGGTATATTCACACAGTGGAATACTACACATCGATAAAGAACGGTGAGGAATCTGTGAAACATTTCATAACGTGGAGGAACCTGGAAGGCATTATGCTGAGTGAAATTAGTCAGTTGCAAAAGGACAAATATTGTATAATACCACTGTTATAAGAACAGGAGAAACTAAACAGAGAAGAAAATATTCTTTGATGGTTATGAGAGTGGGGAGGGAGGGAGGTTGGGAGAGGGGTGTTCAGTAATTAGAGAGTAGATAAGAACTACTTTAGGTGACCAGAAAGACAACACACAATACAGGGCAGGTCAGCACAGCTGGACTAAACCAAAAGCAAAGAAGTTTCCTGAATAAACGGAATGCTTCAAAGGCCAGCATAACAGGGGTGGGGGTTTGGGGACCATGGTTTCAGGGGACATCTAAGTCAATTGGCATAATAAAATTTATTAAGAAAACATTCTGCATCCCAGTTTGGAGAGTGGCATCTGGGGTCTTAAACGCTAGCAAGCAGCCATCTAAGATGCATCACTTGGTCTCAGCCCACCCGGATCAAAGGAGAATGAAGAACACCAAGAACACAAGGTAATTATGAGCCCAAGAGACAGAAAGGGCCACATAAATCAGAGAATACATCAGCCTGAGACCAGAAGAACTAAATGGTGCCCAGCTACAACCGATGACTGCCCTGACAGGGAACACAAGAGAGAACCCCTGAGGGAGCAGGAGAGCAGTGGGATGCAGAGCCCAAACTCTCATAAAAAGACCACATTTAATGGTCTGACTAAGGCTAGAAGGAACCCAGTGGTCATGGCCCTCTCCAGGACAGGAACCATTACCAAAGCCAACTCTTCAGACAGGGACTAGACTGGACAATGGGATGGAGAGGGCTGCTGGTGAGGAGTGAGCTTCTTGGATCAGGTGGACACTTGAGACTATGTTGGCATCTCCTTCCTGGAAGGGAGATGAGAGGGTAGGGGGCGGTTAAAAGCTGACGAAATGGACACGAAAAGAGAGAGTAGAGGAAGGGAGGGGCTTTCTCATTAGGGGGAGAGCAACTGGGAGTATGTAGCAAGGTGTATATAAGTTTTTGTGTGAAAGACTGACTTGATTTGTAAACTTTCACTTAAAGCACAATAAAAATTAAAAAAAAGAAAAAAGGGACTGCCACCCGAACAGAGCATTATGGTTTCTCTGCAAAGAAGGTACCCACAGGGCCTCTCAGAGCACACTGTTAGTGGATGGTGAGAGTTAGACCCATTGCGAAGCGGGGGTTGGTTGGGTGGGTGGAAAAGCATTCTGGGAATGAACAAAGCCCAATGTGGAGAGGGGGTGCAGGAATCAACCGAAGTCAGTGTCTTGGGCAAAAAATTAATGCAGGAAGGGATGAGAGACTAGATCGCAGGCAGGAGCTTGGGGCTTGTGGAAGGTCAAGTGCCCAAACTTGGACTTTTAACACATAGGCAATGGGGAGCCCTGAAGTGTTTTTAGCAAGAGAAGAGCATAGTGACGTTTGCTTTTGAGATGAACTACTAATGAGAGGGAAACCCTGGTAGTGTAGTGGTTACGTGCTATGGCTGCTAACAAAAAGTTCAGCAGTTTGAATCCACCAGGCTTTCCTTGGAAACTATGGGGCTGTTCTACTCTGTCCTATAGGGTCAGTATGAGTCAGAATCGACTCTATGGTAACGGCTTAACTAATGACAGAGATTCAGTGCACAACATCTGGATGGTCCTTATACTAATAATTATCGTGACACAGCTTCTTCAAAGTCAGCTTTCATACTTGCAGGTGGGAACAAGGTCCTGGGCCACCCAGCTGTAGAGCAAAGTTACTAACCCTGGTGGGAGCATGAGCCACCCAGTGTGTTCAGCCTCTGAAAGATAATCCAGGCCCTGGGTGCTGCAAATGGTTAACAGGCTTGGCTGCCAAGTGAAAGGTTGGAAGTTGAGTCCACCCAGGATGCCTCAGAGGGAAGGCTTGGCAATCAACTTTCGAAATATCAGCCATCGAAAACTGTATGGAGCGTAGCTCTACTTGGATGTACAGGAGTCAGAATCGCCTCAACAGCCATCGATTTGCTTTTTTTCTTTAAATCTGTCGTAAAATACACAGCAACGTATCCTATACTAGGAACATGTCCACCTGGACAAGCTGACAGATGTGCCGAGGCCTGATGCAGCGTTCTGTTTCCTCTGTGCTTCCATATTACACACCCTAAAGATTTACAGCTGAGATAACAGCCTGCAAGTCGTCATGAGGAAGCCAATCGTGGTTTGCCAGCCGCAGAGCCCCTGAGCTCCATAATCTCTCACACAGGCCGAGCCGTGTAAACTCTTGGGGGAAAAAATACAAGACGGTCTGAACACTGCATTGATGAGGCACCAGGAGCAGACTGCAGCAGGGGCAGCCCCAGACACACAGCCAGGGCAGACATAGAGCCAGGGGTCTCACCAGCATAACAGGGATGCTACTTCCACCTGATGTTGATGGAACAGGGCAATAAGGGAAGCTACCATGGGAATACTGACAGCCTGAAGCTTCCCACATGTGATCAATCTGCACTGGCCAATTTCGCACTAAAATTAAAGTCAGCCGCATCCTCCTGCAGAGTTCCCAAGGGCCCCTGGCCCAGTCCAGGGACTGCATCACTCTCTGCTTCTCATTAAGGAGTAATCCTTCAATTTCTTAAACTGAGTGGACAGTATAGGGGTGATTGTTTTCATAATGGTCCATAACTCAGACTTATAGACTTTGGAACTTTTGAAATATTTTATTTACAAAAATAGCGACAATTAAATTTTTTAAAAAATCATCCTCTTGTTGGCAGATTGGGGACTTTCTTCAGCACAGGGACATTTGCTACTTCCCCCTCGCCCCACCCCACGCGCAAGAGTGATTGAATGTGTCTTTTCTTGAGAAGAGAGGGTGGCAGGGACAAGTGAGCGTCACAGCCAGATTCTTTAATGTAAGGAAGACTTGGGACGTACAACCTGAGCCTCTCCACGCTGCCCTGGGGTTCTCTATGTGATCTGAGGGCATGGGTGAGCCGCAGGGTACCGAGAACAGAGCTCTGCCCCTTTCTTGTCCTCAGGGAGAAGGGCATCCCAGCCCACGCTTCAGGCTGCCCCAACTCGAGGACTGGGCTAGGAACAGACAGGAAAGGAGGATGCTTGTGGTAATATAAAAAGAGACACATCTAGTCTTCAATCAGAAGATGGTAGAATCAAAAAAGAGTCCTTGGTTCCCTTTAACCCAACTTCCTCCACCCCATCCAACCACTTCCTGCTCTCATTCTTAATGGAAAAAAGAAAGTGAGGACCTCCTAAGTATGCTATCCAATGGGGGTTTGTTGTGCAGTTGCTGCCTATCATCACAAACTAACTCAGGAATGCAAACGGTTTCATTCCATGGGCCAAAACTGATTGATTAGTATGGCTGCCTAGAGAAATGTGTTGAGATTGAGTCTGAGGCCATCCCTGTTCAGTGGGAAAGGATACCACATGGATTGGTGATGTCTGCCACGAGTGCAGAATGGAAAATGTTGGCACATGTGCCACGTATTTTCTAACCAGGGGACTCTACTCAGCAATAATCCACTTATACTGGAAAATATCAATGAAACAACAACCACAGGCCAGGATCAAGAAAGTTTCATCTCCTGGTGGGAGACCCCATCTTTGTTTTTGCCTCTGATCACAGAAATAACCCTAGTGATGCATTTAGGTTCCTTGCTCAGGTCACCCAATTGGAACCACGATTCTTCCTTTGAGAGCTGTGGATTACTGGTGATGGAAATGGGGTTATGATTCATCCGTGCTTTCCCCATCCCTGGTGTTTTATGGAATAAATTGCTTTTTTTACCTTTAGCAAAGAGGCCTGGAAAGTTTGCCAGGGAACCTGTCTCCTGGGATGCTTATCCCTACTATGGAAGTTATCCTAACCCGGCCCTCCTGGGCAGAGGCCATGTGGCACGTACACATGTTTTGGGGGGGCTGAGTTGATTCCTACAGGCTCAGAGACTTTCCTCCAGACGAAGAAATACTCTTCATTTTCCTCAGTTAATGTTTACCCTCTCAAAGTGGCTCTTCTCAGCTCTGAGCAAAATAAGGCCTTCAGGTGTCCAGGTCAGTTCCCTCCAGCGCTCATGGAAGTTCACTTTGAAAACCGTATCCCAGAGGCCAATGACTGATTCCCTTCAGAAAACAGAGACTGGGATAGCCACAAGGGGTCAGCCATTCTAACAGGATGTGCGTCACCTTCTGCGCATGCCTCTCTGGTTCTAAATCAGCTGTGGAGTGAAGAGGCCACACTGCCTTTGGGAGAGCCCTTCTGAGAAGTACAATAGTCAGGGATGCACGTTCTATCTCTCTCTCTCTCTCTCTCTCTCTCCCCCTAGGATGGGCTTTGAGTAAGGTAACAAGCCCAACCTGGATAGAGTTTGGTAGATTCATGGAAAAAAGGGGGTAGATGTCTCTTGCGAGGTGTCTCTGCGTGGTGCAAAGGGTTAACTCGCCAGGCTGCTAACAAAGGTGGGAAGTTTGAGTCTACCCAGGGGTGCCTTAGAAGAAAGGCTTGACAATCTACTTCCAAAAAAATCCACCATCGAATACCCTATAGATCACAGTTCTACTTTGATACACATGGGGTCACCTTAGGTAAGAATTGAATAGGTGGCAAATGGTTTGGGTTGGTTTTATTTTTTATTTATTTATTTTTTTAGCTTTTTTTTTTCTTTTTTTTTTTTATTAACTTTTATTAAGCTTCAAGTGAACATTTACAAATCCATTCAGTCCGTCACATATAAGTTTACATACATCTCACTCCCTACTCCCACTTGCTCTCCCCCTCTTGAGTCAGCCCTTTCAGTCTCTCCTTTCGTGACAATTTTGCCGGCTTCTCTCTCTCTCTATCCTCCCATCCCCCCTCCAGACAAGAGTTGCCAACACAATCTCCAGTGTCCACCTTTTATAATTAGTTCACTCTTCATCAGCGTCTCTCTCCCATCCGTTGACCAGTCCCTTTCATGCCTGATGAGTTGTCTTCGGGGATGGTTCCTGTCCTGTGCCAACAGAAGGTCTGGGGAGCATGGCCGCCGGGATTCCTCTAGTCTCAGTCAGACCATTAAGTTTGGTCTTTTTATGAGAATTTGGGGTCTATATCCCACTGATCTCCTGCTCCCTCAGGGGTCCTCTGTTGTGCTCCCTGTCAGGGCAGTCATCGATTGTGGCCGGGCACCAACTAGTTCTTCTGGTCTCAGGATGATGTAGGTCTCTGGTTCATGTGGCCCTTTCTGTCTCTTGGGCTCTTAGTTGTCGTGTGGCCTTGGTGTTCTTCATTTTCCTTTGCTCCAGGTGGGTTGAGACCAATTGATGCATCTTAGATGGCCGCTTGTTAGCATTTAAGACCCCAGACGCCACATTTCTAAGTGGGATGCAGAATGATTTCATAATAGAATTATTTTGCCAATTGACTTAGAAGTCCCCGCAAACCATGTTCCCCAGACCCCCGCCCTTGCTCCGCTGACCTTTGAAGCCTTCATTTTATCCCGGAAACTTCTTTGCTTTTGGTCCAGTCCAATTGAGCTGACCTTCCATGTATTGAGTGTTGTCTTTCCCTTCACCTAAAGCATTTCTTATCTCCTGATTAATCAATAAAAAACCCTCTCCCAACCTCCCTCCCTCCCCCTCTCGTAACCACAAAAGTATGTGTTCTTCTCAGGTTTACTATTACTCAAGATCTTATAATAGTGGTCTTATACAATATTTGTCCTTTTGCCTCTGACTCATTTCGCTCAGCATAATGCCTTCCAGGTTCCTCCATGTTATGAAATGTTTCACAGATTCGTCACTGTTCTTTATCGATGCATAGTATTCCATTGTGTGAATATAACACAATTTATTTACCCATTCATCCGTTGATGGACACCTTGGTTGCTTCCAGCTTTTTGCTATTGTAAACAGAGCGGCAATAAACATGGGTGTGCATATATCTGTTTGTATGAAGGCTCTTGTATCTCTAGGGTATATTCCCAGGAGTGGGATTTCTGGGTTGAAAAAAAAAAAAAAATTTTTTTTTTTTTATGGTAGTTCTATTTCTTACTGTTTAAGATAACGCCAGATAGATTTCCAAAGTGGTTGTACCATTTTACATTCCCACCAGCAGTGTATAAGAGTTCCAATCTCTCCGCAGCCTCTCCAACATTTATTATTTTGTGTTTTCTGGATTAATGCCAGCCTTGCTGGTGTGAGATGGAATCTCATCGTAGTTTTAATTTGCATTTCTCTAATGGCTAATGATCGGGAGCATTTTCTCATGTATCTGTTGGCTGCCTGAATATCTTCTTTAGTGAAATGTGTGTTCATATCCTTTGCCCACTTTTTGATTGGGTTGTTTGTCTTTTTGTGGTTGAGTTTTGACAGAATCATGTAGATTTTAGAGATCAGGCGCTGGTCGGAGATGTCATAGCTGAACATTCTTTCCCAGTCTGTAGGTGGTCTTTTTACTCTTTTGGTGAAGTCTTTAGATGAGCATAGGTGTTTGATTTTTAGGAGCTCCCAATTATCGGGTTTCTCTTCATCATTTTTGGTAATGTTTTGTATCCTGTTTATGCCTTGTATTAGGGCTCCTAGGATTGTCCCAATTTTTTCTTCCATGATCTTTATCGTTTTAGTCTTTATGTTTAGGTCTTTGATCCACTTGGAGTTAGTTTTTGTGCATGGTGTAAGGTATGGGTCCTGTTTCATTTTTTTGCAAATGAATATCCAGTTATGCCAGCACCATTTGTTAAAAAGGCTTTCTTTTCCCCAATTAATTGACACTGGTCCTTTGTCAAATATCAGCTGCTCATACGTGGATGGATCTATGTCTGGGTTCTCAATTCTGTTCCTTTGGTCTATGTGCCTGTTGTTGTACCAGTACCAGGCTGTTTTGACTACTCTGGCTGTATAATAGGTTCTGAAATCAGGTAAAGTGAGGCCTCCCACTTTCTTCTTCTTTTTCACTACTGCTTTGCTTATCCGGGGCTTCTTTCCCTTCCATATGAAATTGGTGATTTGTTTCTCTATCCCCTTAAAATATGACATTGGAATTTGGATTGGAAGTGCGTTAAATGTATAGATGGCTTTGGGTAGAATAGACATTTTTACTGTGTTAAGTCTTCCTATCCATGAGCAAGGTATGTTTTTCCACTTAAGTATATCCTTTTGAATTTCTTGTAGTAGAGCTTTGTAGTTTTCTTTGTATAGGTCTTTTACATCCTTGGTAAGATTTATTCCTAAGTATCTTATCTTCTTGGGGGCTACTGTGAATGGTATTGATTTGGTTATTTCCTCTTCGGTGTTCTTTTCGTTGATGTAGAAGAATCCAAGTGATTTTTGTATATTTATTTTATAACCTGAGACTCTGCCAAACTCTTCTATTAGTTTCAGTAGTTTTCTGGAGGATTCCTTAGGGTTTTCTGTGTATATAATCATGTCATCTGCAAATAGTGATAACTTTACTTCCTCCTTGCCAATCCGGATACCTTTTATTTCTTTGTCTAGCCTAATTGCCCTGGCTAGGACTTCCAGCACGATGTTGAATAAGAGTGGTGATAAAGGGCATCCTTGTCTGGTTCCCGTTCTCAAGGGAAATGCTTTCAGGTTCTCTCCATTTAGAGTGATATTCGCTGTTGGCTTTGCATAGATGCCCTTTATTATGTTGAGGAATTTTCCTTCAATTCCTCTTTTGGTAAGAGTTTTTATCATAAATGGGTGTTGGACTTTGTCAAATGCCTTTTCTGCATCAATTGATAAGATCATGTGGTTTTTGTCTTTTGTTTTATTTATGTGATGGATTACATTAATGGTTTTTCTGATATTAAACCAGCCTTGCATACCTGGTATAAATCCCACTTGATCATGGTGAATTATTTTTTTGATGTGTTGTTGGATTCTATTGGCTAGAATTTTGTTGAGGATTTTTGCATCTATGTTCATGAGGGGTATAGGTCTAAAATTTTCTTTTTTTGTAATGTCTTTACCTGGTTTTGGTATCAGGGAGATGGTGGCTTCATAGAATGAGTTGGGTAGTATTCTGTCATTTTCTATGCTTTGGAATACCTTCAGAAGTAGTGGTGTTAACTCTTCTCTGAAAGTTTGGTAGAACTCTGCAGTGAAGCCGTCTGGGCCAGGGCTTTTTTTTGTTGGGAGTTTTTCGATTACCGTTTAAATCTCTTTTTTTGTTATGGGCCTATTTAGTTGTTCTACTTCTGAATGTGTTAGTTTAGGTAGGTAGTGTTTTTCCAGGAATTCATCCATTTCTTCTAGGTTTTCAAATTTGTTAGAGTACAATTTTTCATAATAATCTGAAATGATTCTTTTAATTTCATTTGGTTCTGTTGTGATGTGGTCCTTCTCGTTTCTTATTCGGGTTATTTGTTTCCTTTCCTGTATTTCTTTAGTCAGTCTAGCCAATGGTTTATCAATTTTGTTAATTTTTTCAAAGAACCAGCTTTTGGCTTTGTTAGTTCTTTCAATTGTTTTTCTGTTCTCTAATTCATTTAGTTCAGCTCTAATTTTTATTATTTGTTTTCTTCTGGTGCCTGATGGATTCTTTTGTTGCTCAGTTTCTATTTGTTCAAGTTGTAGGGACAGTTCTCTGATTTTGGCTCTTTCTTCTTTTTGTATGTGTGCATTTATCGATATAAATTGGCCTCTGAGCACTGCTTTTGCTGTGTCCCAGAGGTTTTGATAGGAAGTATTTTCATTCTCGTTGCTTTCTAAGAATTTCCTTATTCCCTCCTTAATGTCTTCTATAACCCAGTCTTTTTTCAGGAGGGTATTGTTCATTTTCCAAGTATTTGATTTCTTTTCCCTAGTTTTTCTGTTATTGATCTCTAGTTTTATTGCCTTGTGGTCTGAGAAGATGCTTTGTAATATTTCGATGTTTTGGACTCTGCAAAGGTTTGTTTTATGACCTAATATGTGGTCTATTCTAGAGAATGTTCCATGTGCGCTAGAAAAAAAAGTATATTTTGCAGCAGCAGTTGGGTGGAGAGTTCTGTATAAGTCAATGAGGTCAAGTTGGTTGATTGTTGTAATTAGATTTTCCGTGTCTCTGTTGAGCTTCTTACTGGATGTCCTGTCCTTCTCCGAAAGTGGTGTGTTGAAGTCTCCTACTATAATTGTGGAGGTATCTATCTCACTTTTCAATTCTGTTAAAATTTGATTTATGTATCTTGCAGCCCTGTAATTGGGTGCATAAATATTTAATATGGTTATGTCTTCCTGATCAATTGTCCCTTTTATCATTATATAGTGTCCTTCTTTATCCTTTGTGGTGGATTTAAGTCTAAAGTCTATTTTGTCAGAAATTAATATTGCTACTCCTGCTCTTTTTTGCTTATTGTTTGCTTGATATATTTTTTTCCATCCTTTGAGTTTTAGTTTGTTTGTGTCTCTAAGTCTAAGGCGTGTCTCTTGTAGGCAGCATATAGATGGATCGTGTTTCTTTATCCAGTCTGTGACTCTCTGTCTCTTTATTGGTGCATTTAGTCCATTTACATTCAGCGTAATTATAGATAAATAAGTTTTTAGTGCTGTCATTTTGATGCCTTTTTATGTGTGTTGTTGACAATTTCATTTTTCCACATACTTTTTTGTGCTGAGGCGTTTTTCTTAGTAAATTGTGAGATCCTCATTTTCATAGTGTTTGACTTTATGTTAGTTGAGTCGTTACGTTTTTCTTGGCTATTATCTTGAGTTATAGAGTTGTTATACCTTTTTGTGGTTACCTTATTATTTACCCCTATTTTTCTAAGTCAAAACCTAACTTGTATTGTTCTATATCGCCTTGTATCACTCTCCATATGGCAGTTCAATGCCTCCTGTATTTAGTCCCTCTTTTTGATTATTGTGATCTTTTACCTATTGACTTCCATGATTCCCTGTTATGTGTATTTTTTTTTAATTAATCTTAATTTTTTTGTTTTTATGAGTTCCCTATTTGAGTTGATATCAGGACGTTCTGTTTTGTGACCTTGTGTTGTGCTGATATCTGATATTATTGGTTCTCTGACCAAACAATATCCTTTAGTATTTCTCGTAGCTTTGGTTTGGTTTTTGCAAATTCTCTACACTTGTGTTTATCTGTAAATATCTTAATTTCGCCTTCATATTTCAGAGAGAGTTTTGCTGGATATATGATCCTTGGCTGGCAGTTTTTCTCCTTCAGTATTCTGTATATGTCGTCCCATTCCCTTCTTGCCTGCATGGTTTCTGCTGAGTAGTCTGAACTTATTCTTATTGATTCTCCCTTGAAGGAAACCTTTCTTTTCTCCCTGGCTCCTTTTAAAATTTTCTGTTTATCTTTGGTTTTGGCGAGTTTGATGATAATATGTCTTGGTGTTTTTCTTTTTGGATCAATCTTAAATGGGGTTCGATGAGCATCTTGGATAGATATCCTTTCCTCTTTCATGATGTCAGGGAAGTTTTGTGTCAGGAGTTCTTCAACTATTTTCTCTGTATTTTCTGTCCCCTCCTCCCTGTTCTGGGACTCCAATCACCCACAGGTTATCCTTCTTGATAGAGTCCCACATGATTCTTAGGGTTTCTTCATTTTTTTAAATTCTTTTATCTGATTTTTTTTCAGCTATGTTGGTGTTAATTCCCTGGTCCTCCAGATGTCCCAGTCTGCATTCTAATTGCTCGAGTCTGCTCCTCTGACTTCCTATTGCATTGTCAAATTCTGTAATTTTATTGTTAATCTTTTGGATTTCTACATGCTGTCTCTCTATGGATTCTTGCAACTTATTAATTTTTCCACTATGTTCTTGAATAATCTTTTTGAGTTCTTCAACAGTTTTATCAGTGTGTTCCTTGGCTTTTTCCGCAGTTTGCCTTATTTCATTTGTGATCTCTTGAAGCATTCTGTAAATTAGTTTTTTATATTCTGTATCTGATAATTCCAGGATTGTATCTTCATTTGGGAAAGATTTTGATTCTTTTGTTTGGGGGCTTGGAGAAGCTGTCATGGTCTGCTTCCTTAAGTGGTTTGATATGGATTGTTGTCTCCGAGCCATCACTGGGAAACTAGTTTTTCCAGAAAATCCGCTGCGTCCAGTCCAAATCCCGGAGGGATGGTTCCCTGGCTGGGATGCTGCTCTCCCGGTTCCAAGACCAGTCACTGCCTCCCGGGGACTTCTCCTACCGGCTGCGTCCCACGCCGCCCGTGGAACCGGCTGGTTCCCCTCCCGGGGTTAGTTCAGAGGGGTGGAGCAGCTCTCTGTGCTTGTGCCGTACCTGACTGGTATGCTGGCTCCAGGCTCTGAAAACAATCGCTGCTTCCCTGTATTAGTTCGTTCTCCGTCTCTAAATCTGTGTTTGTTGTTCAGGGTTCGTAGATTGTTATGTATGTGATCGATTCCCTTGTTTTTCCGTGTCTTTGTTGTAAGAGGGATCCGAGGTAGCGTCTGCCTAGTCCGCCATCTGGGCTCCGCCTCCTGTTTTTTATTTTTAATGTCCCTTGCAAAAAGCAGGCTCCTTGGGCACTAACTCGGTCTGCTGGAAAGGGCACCAGTGTCCCCTCGGGAGCAGCCCAGAATAGAGGCATGTGACTGGATAGAGAAGAAAATGAAGTTGGGTAGAACATGACTTGGACAAAAGAGTTAATGAGTATGGGGAAGTATTGACATATTGCTAAGAAAACCCTGGTGGCACAGTGGTTAACTGCTATGACTGTTAACCAAAAGTCAGCAGTTCAAATCTACCACGTGCTCCTTGGAAACTCTATGGGACAGTTCTACTCTGTCCTATAAGGTTGCTATGAGTTGGAATCGACCCAATGGCAACAGATTTAAGTGAATAAAGTTACAAAAAAAATAATGTACGATATGACTCGGTTTTGTATTTGTGTATGTGTGTGAGAGGAAAAAAGAATGAAAAGAAAGATACTAAAATGTTAACATTTTATCTTGGTAAAAGGAAATTTTTAATGACATTGGGTTGTTTGTTTTGTTTTTCCTTCTTTACACTCTTCCGTGTTCTAAGTTTTCTGAATTGAGCATGTGTTCCTTTTGTAATAAAAAGCCAATTAAATGTTACTGGTGGCATAGCGGTTAAGAGTTCAGCTGCTAACCAAAAGGTCGGCAGTTTGAATCCACCAACCGCTCCTTGGAAACCCTATGGGGCAGTTCTACTCTGTCCTATAGGGTTGCTATGAGTCAGGATGGACTCAAAACAGCAACTGATTTGATTGTTTTTTTAAATAATTAAAAATTATAAAACGGAGGAAAAGAGGAAAAAAATAAAAAATAAAAGAACATGGTATGGAAACTGTACTTTCTGTACAATTTTTCTGTACATCTAAAATTGCTCTAAAACATAAAGTCTATAAAAATTGTTTTTAAAAAAGAACATGGAGTCATTTACAACTGAGCTCAAATTCCCATTTTATTAGCTAGTATCCTTGGACAAATTATTTAACTTCTCTGGGCCTCTGTTTCCTCCTCCTAAACCCATTGCCATTGAGTCGAATCTGACTCATAGTGACCCTATAGGACAAACTAGAACTTTCCCATAGGGTTTCCAGGGCTGTAAATCTTTATGGAAGCAGACTGCCACATCTTTCTCCCGTGGAGCAGCCAAGCGCTTAAACACTGCTACCAGGGCTCCCTTCCTAAATCACCTAAATAGTACAGTGCTTAAAACACAGAAGGCAGAGCTACTGTTTTTATGGTGGTTATTGTTTCCAGTTCTATCGGTTCGCTATGAGTCGGAATCGACTTGACAGCACTGGGGTCTGGGATTGTTTCCAGAGCAGGAGTGCTTAACAGTGAGTAAAAGAATGGTTGAGATACTAGGAAGAGGTTTTTGGTGTCCTCTGCTGAGCCTGAGGGATCTAGAGAGAAAGTGAGGCAGCCTGGGGTCATCAGGGACATGGTATAGCTGGGAGGCACCCAACTCTCCTCACCCAAATGCCCAGTGGGGCCTCCAAGCCAGGCTTTGGGAGTGGAGAATAGCAGAGGCCTTCGGGGCTCCGTTAGCAAGGGTCTGGAACACAGTCTCCAAACAGCAGACAGAAGACATGTTCTTCCTGAAATACCATATAAATGCTTACAAGTGGGAGGCCAGGCTCAGGGGGTGGGTAGATGGATTTGCTTGCATGCTGGTGAGACCCATTGCCAAGTCAAGTGACTGGGTCCCCATGGTAAGACTCAAGGGGTACAGAGGGACACGGGGTTGAGGCTGTGCATACATCAAAGGCCTTTGGGGACATTGCACAGGGTAAGAAAAATCGTGGCAACATCGCAGCAGTACAGCAGTGCCTGCCGAAAGGAGCAGCCTCAGCTCCATTCTGCTGTGTGTGTAAATCTCGCTCGAAAGCTCTCAAGTTAATTTCAGTTAAGAGCTCGCCAGAGCTCCCAACTGGGCACATAATTTTGTCTCTTAATGGCTCACTCGGAGTCCTCCTGTCCTAAGGAAAACAAGAAAAGGAAGAGTTTGTCAAGAAATTAATTGGAAACAGCAATGAGAGTCTCATGAATACGTTATAAGATGGTGATTTGCTCCTTTCTCAAAACCAGACTGGGATGCTGGGTTCTTCCACTGCTGATCCAGGTCCTCCTGCTTCTGGGAGGAGGCACCAACTGTTCCCTCTCCAGCAAAGCTACAGAACCACACATTCCAGTCCACTTCTCAGCCAGGAGCCAGGACCACAGCCTTCACATGGCATTGAAGTCTGCTCTTCCAAGAACAAGAAAAAAGGCCGTCATGGGTTGCATTTACCTGATAGAACCTCTTTTGTTTATTCCTTGAATGTTTATTTGTGTTTGCATCAAGTAGCTCCTCTGCGTGGATGATTAGACCAACCTAGAACCCAAGCCTCCTAGAGGTAGAAGCAACCCGAAAGATTGGACATTATCCCCAGTGTACAGTGCAGTGTCCAGAACTTGGGGGCAATCTTCCCATTTGACGGATGATAATACGGAGGCCAAAAACAAAACCAAACTCATTGCTGTCAAGTAGATTCTGACTTATGGTGACCTCACGTATTACAGAAAACTACTCCATAGGGTTTTCTTGGCTGTAACCTTTACAGAAGGAGATCACCAGTCCTTCTTTCCATGGCACTGCTAGGTGGGTTCAAACCACCAATTTTTTTTTTTTTTTTTTTTTTTAGGTTAGTAGTCCAGCACAAATCATTTGTGCCACCAGGGACCTTTGAGAATATAGAGGCCCCAGGAAATTTACAGGATTGGTCAAGGTCACTAAAAAAAGGTCACAGATACGGTTAAAACACAGACCAGCTCCTCCTGATTCACTCTACCACATAGCTCTTTCCTTGGTTCTGTTCAACAAACCAGAACTTATGGTGAGGAGGCAAAATCATAGCTGCTGCCCTCAGGGAGCTAGTGGGAAAAACAAGGGTATAAATGACTGTGATATTAAAAAATAAGACAAATAATCCAAAACTTGGAAATAAGGCCAAAGGAGTACAGCATGTCCTTTCCATGTCATATTGAGCACTGTTTCACAAGCCCACCCAAGGTTTATTTAATTACCTAGATGAATGTATCTCTGTTTGACTCAGCTATTTACTATTAATTAAGAGCTTTGTTAGTTGTTAGTGGCTGTCTGGTTGGCTCCGACCCATGGCACCCCAAGTACAACAGAAAGAAATATTGCTTGGTCCTGCACCATCTTCACAATCTTGGTATGCTTGAGTCCATTGCTGTGGCCACTGTGTATTCTGAGTGCCTTCCAAGCAAGGGTGCTCATCTTCCAGCACTATATCAGACAATATTCTACTGTGGTCCATAGAGTTTTCAATGGCTTATTTTTGGAAGTAGTTTGCTGGGCCTTTTATTTTAGTTTGTCTCAGTCTGGAAGCTCGTTGAAACCTGTCCACCGTGAGTGACCATGTTGGTATTTGAAATACTGATGGCATAGCGTCCAGCATCACAGCAACACACAAGCCACCATAGTAGGACACATCGACAGGCAGGTGATGGAAATTAAGAGCTTGGACTCTGTGAAGTTACATACCAATTTGTAGATCTAGTCTGGTGAAGATAAATAGAAAAGTAGAAAAGATAACCCCAGAAGTCGTGTTCCTTTCTATTGTCCTGAGGGACATTAACCAGTTTCGTTTCTAACCTAGGAATCTTACTCTAACATTCCTTTTTAAATGCCTCTAAATACCTAATTGCCCCAAATGTTCTTTGAACCACTTTTATTATCCTACTGTTCACTCATTAATGAGGTACTAAATCTTGGACATGTGTCTGCTCTATCTTTGTAGGAGAGTCATGTTTTTCAATTTTCAGCAATCTTGCTTTGTCAGTAATGTACAAAGTCAAAGTGCCACAGGGTCATCTAGTTTGGACGTTCAGAAAACGTTTCGATTTTGAGACCAGCCTTATGATTAATAAGTGGACTTGTAGTAAGCAGAAATGGAAGTTTGGGGCAGACATTTCAGTCCCTGGAAATGGCAGAAAGAACTCTTTTCTTCCTGTTTGCTTGTGTATCTTATCCAAGAAAGTCTAGTGATCAATGTAGATATGATTCTTTTGCATGAAAAAGCCTAGGAAAAAGCATCTTGCCTCCTCTCTCATTCCACTTCCCTTGACAGTCCATGTCCATTCCTCATGACAGGTCCATGTCGGGTCTCGCAGGTCAGCCCAGCCCCTCCCAGTCCCCACCTTGCCCCCTTGCCCAACCCCACAAGGGCTAGAAAGGACGGAGCCCTTCAGTCAGCACTTCTGACTCATCTCAGATTCTGCCTTAACCAGAGACTCGCACTTCCTGGCTGTCTCTCCATCCCACCCCATGGGAAAGCAGTGAAATATCTCCCTGACAAACTCAAAATGTTACCAGCATCCATCACAGGCAAACAGCCCCAAGACAGAACAGACATCTCTGTCAGATCTAAAGTGGTATTAATTAGGAAACTTGCTTCTTCTGACCAAAGAGAATTGAAATTGCAGCCCACAGGTAACCTTCACTTTGGCAGTATGTGCCCTAGGTCGGTCAGGACTGGGGCAAGGCCCCTCTCCTGGGGGCTCTTTATTTGGGGGGGTGCTTCTGCTTCTGGTTGAAGGGTCAGAATGTGACCCTAAGACTTGTCTTTTCTAAGGATCTAAGGCATACACATTGCTTCTTGGGTTTTTGAAGTCACAGTGGCCTACAGAAACATCTAGCACACAGGAGGTATTCTGGTTGGAGGTTCAAGTCCACCCAAAGATGCCTCGGAGGAAAGGCCTGATGATCTATTTCTGAAAAAAATAAGCCATTGAAAACCTTATGGAGTACGGTTCTCCTCTGAAACACATGGGTTCCCCAGGCCTTCCTAACCCAGAGCCGTGGCATTTTCTTGGACTCTGAGCAGTCGAAGCAGACTGTCCTGTGACTAGACGCTCTGAACGTCCTGGTTCTGAGTGGCTGAGATACTGCCTCTGATCTCACCCTCCTCCACTGGACACTTGTGCACAGCAGCAACCACCAGCGGCAGAGCCTTTCATGTGCCTGCTTCCCCCTCCCTTCCCTGAGCCTCAGCTGCCCAGACTCCTGCTCAGGCAGGCAGTCCAGCCCCTCAGCCTTGGTGCAATCTCTACAACTGGTAGAGGGCACCCCCCCACACACACACTCCTCCTACCTCCACCCCACCCCGCCCCCATGGAGATCACCGGGGTCCTAAGGAGATGACTAATGAATGAGTGAATAGTGGAAAGAAGGAAGGCATTGTGCTCCCTAAGAAGGGCTGTCTGGGTGAATTTTTGGTCAGAGCAACCTGCAGGTTACAGGATACTTCATGGTTTAAAGTCAGGAAAGGTGTGCATCAGGGTTGTATCATTTCACCATACCTATTCAACCTGTAGGTGGCGTAGTGGTTAAGTGCTACAGCTGCTAACCAAAGGGTTGGCAGTTTGAATCCACCAAGCGCTCCTTGGAAACTCTATGGGGCAGCTCTACTCTGCCCTATGGGGCAGCTCTACTCTGCCCTATAGGGTTGCTATGAGTCAGAATCGACTCGATGGCGCTGGGTTTTTGGTTTGGTTATTCAATCTGTGTGCTGAGCAAATATTCCGAGAAGCTGGACTACATGAAGAAGAACTGGGCATTAGGATTGAAGGAAGACTCCTTAACAACTTGCATTATGCAGATGACACAACCTTGCTTGCTGAAAGTGAAGATCAAAGACCACAGCCTTCAGTATGGATTACACCACAACATAAACAAAACAAAAATTCTCACAACTGGACCAATAAGCAACATCATAATAAACGGAGAAAAGATTGAGGTTGTCAAGGATTTCATTTACTTGGATCCACCATCAACATCTATGGAAGCAGCAGTCAAGAAATCAAAAGACACATTGCATTGAGCAAATCGGCTGCAAGAGATCTCTCTAAAGTGTTAAAAAGCAAAGTTGTCACCTTAAGGACTAAGGTGCAACTGATCCAAGCCATGGTGCTTTCAATCACCTCATATGCATACGAAAGCTAGACAATGAATAAGGAAGACTGAAGAAAAATTGATGCCTTCGATGCAGTGTTGGCGAAGAATATTGAATATGCCGTGGACTGCCAAAAGAATGAACAAATCTGTCTTGGAAGAAGTACAACCAGAATGTTCCTTGGGAGCAAGGATGGCGAGACTGCGTCTCACATACTTTGGACATGTTGTCAGAAGGGATCAGTCTCTGGAGGAAGACATCATGCTTAGTAAAGTAGAGGGTCAGTGAAGAAGAGGAAGACCCTCAACGAGATGGACGGACTCATTGGCTGCAATGACGGGCTCAAGCATAGCAACAATTGTGAGTATGGCACAGAATGGGGCAGTGTTTCATTCTGTTGTGCAGAGGGTCGCTATGAGTTGGACTGACTCAACAGCACGTAACAACAACCTGCAGGTGAGTCCCTGGGTGGTGCAAATGGTTAACATGCTTGGCTGCTAACTAAAAGGTTGGCAGTTCAAGTTCACCCAGAGAAACCTTGAAAGAAAAGCATGGCGATTTACTTCAAAAAATTAGCCACTGCGCTTCCTTAAAAAGCTAGAAAAAGAACTACTATTCAATCCAGCAATCCCACTCGTTGGAATATATCCTAGAGAAATAAAAGCCTTTACATGAACGGATACATGCACACCCACGTTCATTGCAGCATTGTTTACAATAGCAAAAAAAAATGGAAGCAACCAAAGTTCCCGTCGACGGGTGAACGGATAAATTATGGTATATTCACACAATGGAATACCACTCATCAGTACAGAACAATGATGAATCCGTGAAACATTTCACAACATGGAAGAATCTGGAAGGTGTTATGCTGAGTGAAATTAGCCAGTCGCAAAAGGACAAATATTGTATAAGACCACTATTATAAGAACTCAAAAAATAGTTTAAACAGAGAAGAAATATTCTTTGATGGTTACGAGAGCAAGGAGGGGTTTTCACTAATTAGGTAGTAGATAAGAACTATTTTAGGTGAAGCGAAAGACAACATACAATACAGAGGAAGTCAGCACAACTGGACTAAACCAAAAGCAAAGAAGTTTCCTGAATAAACTGAAACTTTGAAGGCCAGCATAGCAGGGGTGCGGGTTTGGAGACTATGGTTTCAGGGGACATCTAAGTCAATTGGCATAATAAAATCTATTAAGATAACATTATACATCCCACTTTGGAGAGTGACATATGGAGTCTTAAACACTAGCAAGCGGCCATCTAAGATGCATCAGTTGGTCTCAACCCACCTGAAGCAAAGGAGAATGAAGAACAGCAAAGACACAAGGTAATTATGAGCCCAAGAGGCAGAAAGAACCACATAAACCAGAGACTACATCAGCCTGAGACCAGAAGAACTAGATGGCGCCTAGCTACAACCGATGACTGTCCTGACAGGGAACACAACAGAGACCCCCTGAAGGGAGCAGGAGAGCAGTGGGTCAAATTCTCGTAAAAAGACCAGACTTAATGGTCTGACTGAGACTAGAAGACCCCAGAGGTCATGGTCCCCAGACTTTCACTTAGCCCAAGACAGGAACCATTCCCAAAGCCAACTCTTCAGACAGAAATTCGACTGGACTATGGGATAGAAAATGATACTGGTAAAGAGTGAGCTTCTCAGATCAGGTAGACACATGAGACCATGTGGGCAGCTCATGTCTGGAGAAGAGATGAAAGGACAGAGGGGGTCAGAAGCTGGCGAATGGACACAAAAACAGAGTGGAGGGAAGTAGTGTGCTGTCTCATTAGAGGGAGAAAAACTAGGAGTATATATAAAAAAAAAAAAAAAGGTGTATATAAGTTTTTGTATGAGAGACTGACTTGGTTTGTAAACTTTCTTGGAAAGCACAATAAAAAAAATTTTTTTTTAATTAGCCACTGAAAACCCTATGGAGCACAGTTCTACCCTGACACACATGGCGTCATCATGAGTCAGAATTAACTCTATAGCAACTGATTTAACCTGCACGCACTGTATGGTAGCTGAGTGAGGACTCTGAAGTCAGCTTGCCTGGACCTGATTTCTCCCTTCACTAGCTAGATGACCTTGGGCAAGTCACGAAACCCCTGTAAGGCTCAATTTCCACATCCATAAATAGTGCTAATAGTAACACTTAAAGAGCCCTGGTGGCGCAACGGTTAAGCCCTCAGCTGCTAACCAAAAGGTTGATGATTCAAACCTACCCAGCAGCTCTAAGGGATAAGGACCTGACATTTGCTCCCATAAAGATTACAGCCTGGAAAACCCTATGAGGCAGTTCTACTCTGTCACATGGGATCACTATGATTGAAAAACTCAGCAGCACCTAACAACAACAAGAAAGTAACACCTCATAAAGCTGTTGGGTAATAAATATAAAACACCTAGTACAGTGCCTGGCAATCATCAACCCTCAACAAATGTTAACAATTTCTTGGTGGAAGGGAGTTTGTCCTGTTTGTGTAGGTGTGTATGTACATAAAACATAAAGTTTTAGGGAAAAAACAAGTAGGAAAAAAGCCAGAGAACTTGCTACTCATTCCCCTAGATGCTGTCTTTGATGATTGATGTTTTTGCCAGCTCACAAGGGAGGTTAGTCCTAATTTCACATTCTCTTGTCCAGAGAGTGATAAACTGTTATCTTCTTAAAGTAATCCATGCTGCTTTCAGACAAGCCCTTCTCCGCCTTGACAAATGGGATTATATTCATCCCACTTCCCTTGGGCAAATGAAAAAATCAATGAGACATCAGTCTTCTTGCCTCTGAATTTCTCCTGGGGGAAAATGCTGATGGTCAGGAATTAATGTAGCAGTTGATTTACTGTGTGGTATCTGAAGGCAATGTACCATTGCTATTCATAAAGTTTTCACAGACCAATTTTTTTCAGAAGTAGATCGCCAGGTCCTTCTTCCCATTCTGTCTTAGTCTAGAAGCTCCACTGAAACCTGTCCACCATAGGTGACCCTGCTGGCATTTGAAATACCAGCGGCATAACTTCCAGCATCATACCAACACAAAAGTCACCACATTATGGCAAACTGACAGAGCAGTGGTGGTCCAAGTTGAAGCTGAAGAAAATTGAAACAAGTCCACAAGTCCACAAGAGCCAAACTACGACCTGAATTTATATCCCACCTGAATTTAGAGACCATCTCAAGAATAGATTTGATGCACTAAACACTACTGATCAAAGACCAGATGAGTTGTGGGATGACATCAAGGACATCATACAGGAAGAAAGCAAAAGGTCATTAAAAAGATAGGAAATGAAGAAAAGACCAAAAGGATGCTGGAAGAGAC
The DNA here is from genome assembly GCF_030014295.1 of Loxodonta africana. Lineage (NCBI taxonomy): Eukaryota > Metazoa > Chordata > Mammalia > Proboscidea > Elephantidae > Loxodonta > Loxodonta africana. Next base: position 166,219,395 of record NC_087344.1, read on the forward strand.
TCTGAAACTTGCTCTTGAACATAGAGTAGCTAAAGTGAATGAAAGAAATGATGCAGCAAAAGAGCTGAACAGAAGATTTCAAAGGAAGGCTCAAGTAGACAGTATTATAATGAAATGTGCAAAGATTTGAAGTTAGAGAACTAAAAGGGAAGAACATGCTCAGCATTTCTTAAGCTAAAAAACTGAATGATGTAGGAAACATCAAAAGAAGACGGAAGGAATACACATAATTACTGTACCAAAAAGAATTGGTCAATGTACAACCATTTCAAGAAGTGGTATATGATTAAGAACAAATGATACTGAAGGAAGGAGTCCAAGCCATACTGAAGGCATTGGTGAAAAACAAGGCTCCAGGAATTGATGGATTACCAATTGAGATGTTTCATGAAACTGATGTTTCAAACTCTGAAAGCACTCACTTGTCTATGCCAAGAAATTTGGAAGACAGCTACCTGGCCAACCAATTGGAAGAGATCCATCTCTGTGTCCATTCCAAAGAAAGGTGAGTCAACAGAATGCAGAAATTATTGAACAATATAGTTAATATCACACATAAGTAAAATTTTGCTTAAGATAATTCAGAAACAGTTGTAACAGTACATTGACAGGGAACTTCCAGAAATTCAAGCCGGGTTCAGAAGAGGACATGGAACCAGAAGTATCATTGCCGATGTCTGATGAATCTTGGCTGAAAGCAGAGAATACCATAAAGATATTTACCTGTGTTTTATTGACTATCCAAAGGCATTTGACTATGTGGATCATAACAAATTATGGATAACATTGCAAAGAATGGGAATTCCAGAACACTTAGTTGTGCTCAGGTGGAACCTGTACATAGACCAGGAGGCAGTCGTTTGAACAGAACAAGGGGATACTGTGTGGCTTCAAATCAAGAAAAGTGTGCGTCAGGGTTGTATCCTTTCACCATACTTATTCAATCTGTATGCTGGACTATATGAAGAAGAATGTGGCATAAGGATTGGAAGAAGACTGTAACAACCTGCGATATACAGATGGCATAACCTTGTTTGCTGAAAGCGAAGAACTTGGAGCACTTACTGATGAAGATCAAAGATTACAGCCTTCAGTATGGATTACACCTCAACATAAAGAAAACAAAAATCCTCACAACTGGACCAATAAGCAATATCATGATAAATGGAGAAAAGATTGTAGTTGTCATTGATTTCATTGGACCTACAAGCAACGCCCACAGAAACAGTAGTCAAGAAATCAAATGACATATTGCATTGGGCAAATCTGCAAAAGACCTCTTAAAGTGTTAAAAAGCAAAGATGTTACCTTGAGGACTAAGGTGCGCCTGACCAAAGTTATGGTATTTTCAATCGCCTCATCTGCGTGCTAAAGCTGGACAATGAATAAGGAAGACCAAAAAAGTATTGATGCCTTTGAATTATGGAGCTGGTGAAGAATATTGACTATACCATGGACTGCCAGAACAAACAAATCTGTCTTGGAAGAAGTGCAGCCAGAATGCTCCTCAGAAGGGAAGATGGTGAGAATTTTTTCTCGTGTACTTTGGACATGTTACCAGGAGGGACCAGTCCCTGGAGAAGGACATCATACTTGGTAGAGAGTCAGTGAAAAAGAAGAGGACCCTCAACAAGGTGAATAGACACAGTAGCTACAACAATTCGTTCAAACATAGCCACGATTGTGAGAATGGTGCTGGACCAGGCAGTGTTTTGTTCTATTGTACATAGGGCCCTTATGAGTCAGAACCGACTCAACAGGACCTAACAAAAACAACAACATCTGAAGGCACATGGGGAAGTTGCCCCACTGCTGGAAGGGGAGATGGGAGAAGGCAGCCCTTAGCCCCTTGTGGGGCTGACTCTCTGGCCTGTGTTGTCTAAACTAGTTGAGAAGACAGAGTTGCAGAGGGGCTGACTCATCCTGGCGCCCAGAGGGTGGCCAGCCCTAGCCTTGGAGTCCCAAGGCCATGGACATTTTCAAGCTCTATGACCTTGACAAGCTAGCTGACCTCTCCATACCTCAGTCACTTCATCCACAAAATGAAAATGATACTAAGATTCCTCAAAGGATGACTGGAATTAAAATAAAATAATGTTCATGAAGGGATGTGCTTTGTAAATGTTAATTCTAAATCTCTAAGTGCAAGAGCAAATGCAATGTGCTTGAGTGAGAAATCAACCAAGTTTACAGATAATAAAACTGAGGCCTGGAGAGGTAAAATATGTAGCAGTTGAGAAAGTAAAAACTATATCCTCCGCCTTCTCTGTGTGATTCCCAGGTTTCACTGCTGTTGGCACTTGTGATTATCCCTTGTCTCCACTGATTCCTTGGGAGCTAGAATAGTGTACAGACAAAGCATTAGCAAGGCTCAGTGTCTTAGTTATCTAGTGCTGCTATAACAGAAATACCACGAGTGGATGGCTTTAACAAAGAGGAGTTTATTTCCTCACAGTAAAGGAGGCTAAAAGTCCAAATTCAGGGTGTCAGCTCCAGGCGAAGACTTCCTCTCTGTTGATTCTGGAAGAAGGTCCTTGTCCTCAATCTTCCCCTGGTTAAGGAGCTTCTCAGGTCCAAAGGACACGCTCTGCTTCCTGTGCTGCTTTCTTGGTGGTATGAGGTCCCCCTGTCTCTCTGCTTGCTTCTTTCTATTATATCTCAAGAGATTGGCTCAAGACACAATCCAAACTTGTAGGTTGAGTCCTGCCTCACTAACACAACTGCCGCCCATCCTCCTTCATTAACATCACAGAGGCAAGAAGTAAAACATACAGGAAAATCACACAATACCCAGGAATCAGTCGTAGCCCAGCCCAATTGATACACACACTTTTGGGGGACATAATTGAATCCATGACAGTCAGTTTCCTACGTGATTTTCAAAGGGGATTCCTTCACTATAAGACATATTTATTGAGCACCTCCTATGAGCCAAATGCTTTTCTACGCACTGTGGGGAGTAACAACAACTTGTCAGTTCATCATACTGTGGTGGTCTGCATGTTGCTGTGATACTGGAAGCCATGCCTCCAGTACTTCAAATACCAGCAGGGTCATCCATGGTGGACAGGTTTCAGGGGAGCTTCCAGTCTAGGATGGACTAGGAAGAAAGTTCTGACCATCTACTACTGAAAATTAGCCCATGAAAACCCTATGGATTCTAACAAAACATTGTCTGATATATGCTGGAAGATGAGCCCCCTAGGTTGGAAGGCATTCAAAATACACAGTAGCTATAACAATAGACTCAAACATACCAATGACTGCAGCAGCATCACTAGAGTTGGTATCACAGAATGAGGTAACTCATGGTGTCACCTCCGCTCATAGACCTCCTCCCATACCAGACCATACAGAATCCTTATTAATGTTGATTATCAATTTTAATCATAGAATAATATGTGATAAATATAGTTTTAAATTGCATAAATGTAATATTTCTTAGATTATATGAATACTAACAACAAAATTGTTTTGCAAAATGTTTCTACATTGAATTACAACATTATTAGTTACAATATTACTAATAACTGTTCTGAAACCTTTTTTATTTTTCTCCTTTTACTTTAATTAGTACTTCGTTCTAAAAAATGTTATTGGTGTGGATTCACAAATACTAACTACCACAATATTGTAGCTAAAACACCAGAAAATGTGACAAAATCAGGGACTATAAAAACAGCAGCAGCAACAAAAACAACAGCGCCTGCTTTTAGCACGTGCGGACAGAAACCACGTGATTCAAAGCATCATCGTAATTGGGTGATGTAGTCATCCTCCACGATGTGATCTGGTGTGATCAGCCAATCAGTTGTAAGAGGAGTTTCCTTGGGAGTGTTCCCTGCATCCAGTATACATATATGGACAATCTGGCAAAACTCTCTTGCTTACTCTAGATCCTGCTTTTGCTCATCATCAATCTGACCTCTAGTTCTTTGGACTTGAGCCAGTGGCCTGTTGTATTGCCTACCAATCTTGGATTCGTCAGCCTCTGCAGCCCATGAGCCAGTGGCCTGCTGTCTGACCTGCCAATCTCGGGTTCATTGCCCCCTGCAGCTACATGAGTCAAGAGAAGCCTCCAGCCTGATAACTAACCCATGCACTTCTAACTTGCTATCCTCTACAACTGCATAAGCCATTTTCTTGAGACAAATCTCTCTCTCTCTCTCTATATATATAGAACTCTGGTGGTGCAGTGGTTAAGAGCTGACAAAAGGTCAGCAGTTCAAAGCCTCCACCTGCTCCTTGGAAACCCTACAGGGTGGTTCCACTCTCTCCTAAAGGGTCACTATGAGTCAAAATCTACTGGTTTTGCTTCTCTAGAGAACCCAGCCTAAGACATTGGGTAATAATAGACGGCTCTGACCTATATACTTCTAGCATTAGAAAGTTCAAAAAGTAAATTAGCATACAGTTTTATATCCTTGCGGTATATTCATACATGTAAGCTGGGCTTCCAAAAAATGTTTTTGTTGTTATAACTAACTACAGGGATATTTTTATTAAAAAGAAAATAATAAATTTCTGCTGAAACACTGCACAAAAATTTTGTACACAGTCATTTTGGTGTCACCCCCTCTGACACCGTCACTCAGGTGCAGTCCACATCCCCTGCACCCTTCTAGTGACACCACTGAATGATTGTGAAGATAGCTCAGGACCAGGCAACCTTCTGTTCTGTTGTACGTGCAGTCACTATGAGTCGGGGTCAATGTGACAATAACTATCAACGTGGAGGGTAAAGATGACACACTCAAGTTTTGAAAAAGCCTTGATCCTAAGGTTTGGCGTTTCTCTTTTCATCCTCCTCCCTCTGCTCACTTCTTCTTCCTCCCAAAAGCAGTTCTGTCCCTGAGAGGCTTGGGGTGGGGAGGGACAGATGCCTACCAGACCTGAGATCTCTCCTTAGAATCTGCACCTAGAAACAGCAGTGCTGGCACCAGGCTCCGGGCACAGCCAAGCATGCAGGCTATTGGTAATGAAATAATACTGGCCTGAGAAGTTGCTCTTACCCCAAATTCAACTTAGGATGTTTTACATTCTCTCTAGCTTATCTCCTGTATAGACACAAGCCCCTTGAGTGAGAAAGCCCTTTAGGACAGAGTGGAACCAACCCATAGTGTTTCCAAGGAGCCTCTGGAGGCTTTGAACTGCTGACCTTTTGGTTAGCAGGTGTAGCTCTTAACCACTGCACCAGCAGGGCTCCATATAAATATAGAGAGAGAGAGAGAGATTTTGTATTGCTCCTAGCATAGAACTTGGCAAACAAGGGGTGAAAAGTGGATAAAGGAATGGAACTGTAGGTCTACAGTGAGGCCACAGCATGAAGTGGATGGATGTGCAGGCTCTGGGATTCATTTGATGGCCTTTATCTGTAAAAGGGAAACCCTGGTGGCGTAGTGGTTAAGTGCTACGGCTGCTAACCAAAGGGTCGGCAGTTCGAATCCACCAGGCGCTCCTTGGAAATTCTATGGGGCAGTTCTACTCTGTCCTATGGGGTCGCTATGAGTCGGAATCTACTCGACTGCACTGGGTTTGGCTTGATCTGTAGAAGCAAGAGCAAAATGACCAACACACTCTCTGATCCCCTGTAAGACAGAGCTTGTGCCCAGCAGAGGGCTGGAAGCACTCCCCTCCCTTCTGCAGGGAGTGGAACCTTGTCAGATGAAGTTCTCTCGAGTTGTTCCGGAGCTTTGTATGTCCTACCTAAGAAGACTCCCTCATGAAAAGCAAGAAACCCTCTGTACTCCTACATCTGAAATATTTTCTTGCTGGCCAGCCCTGTCTGAACTCCTTTGCTACGTCCAGGGCACTTTCAAGACAGATCTAGAAATGAGAACACTTGCTCTCCAACTAAAGCTAGGGATGTGAGCTGGACTTCGTCACTTAAATTTACCTGAACAAGACTTCAATTAAGAAGTGAGCAAAGAGACTCTGGGAAAATCCCACTTTCCTAGCAAAGGCAGCAGCAGAGGCACTGGCTTTGGGGCAGCAGTGGTTGCAGGGTCATGCTCCTGTCGCAGAGTTGGCATTGATGTTGTGAGCACTCGTGGGTCTGGGCAGGTCAGTGGCAGGGGCCACCACTACCAATTGCCATCAAGTCAATTCTGACTCATGCCAATCCCGTGTGTGTCAGACTAGAACTGTGCTCTATAGGGTTTTCAATGGCTGATTTTTTTTTGGAAGGTCTTTCTTCCCAGGTGCCTCTGGGTAGGCGTGAACCTTCAACCTTTCAGTTAGTACCTGAGTATGTTCACCTTTTGCATCACCCAGGGACTCCGCGGCAGGGCCAGCAGGGGTTTCAGGCTTTGTCGCTGGAAGCTTAGCCTGAGCTTAGCTTTCCAACCCTCCTAACAATTCCATGAGCTACCCAATAGCCTCCTTTACTACTCCATTACCCAAAGCCAGCTTCTCTTGCTTGCAGCTAAATACCTTGAATGATACGGAGCTTAATTCAAATTTGCCTCACCTATCATTTCTTGAGATCCTAACAACAACCACAACACTTGTGTTTGTTCCGTGATTGCAGTGGCTCCAAGGACTGTGCTGGGACTTTACACCCATTGTCTCACTGAATTCTCACAATACTATGAGATAAGTGCCATTCTTAGCTTCCTTTACCGTGGGAAAACACTGAGACATCAAGGCATTCCAGGATTTGTTCAAGGTCTTACAAGAGGGTAATTAAATGTTATGATAGTAGATAAGCCCTTGAAGCTAAACGTGGATTCCAAGACGGACTATGGCAGTCAACAAGAAAGCTCCTTGCTCTGCTATTCATGGAGGGGCAGGTCCCTGGGTGGAACAAATGGTTTGCACTCTACTACTAATCGAAAGGTTGGCAGTATGAATCCACCCAGCAATGAGGCAGAAGAAAGGCCTGGCAATCTGCTTCCATCAAGACTACAGCCAAGAAAACCCTATGGAGCCCAGTTCCACTCTGTAACCCATGGGGTTGCCATGAGTTGGAATCGACTTGACAGCAACGGGTTTGGTTTTGGTAATCCATGGTGAGGTGGGCAGAACTAGGCACATCATCTTTCTAAGCTCATAGGTGGGAAAATAAAGACACAAAGATACTTCACTATCTAAGAAGGATTTTTCCAGAACAACGGAAAAGATTGTTGACCATGGTACATGTTGTTACCCCACAAGCACGGGTCTGAAGCCCACCTAGGGCCAAGCGGATGGATGCTGGGTATACAGTGATGCATAGCAAAAGAAGCTGAAAGCCTGCATTTGACTAAAAGCATCAGTGCACAGGCCTGCCTTGCAAATACATTTTAATACAGATAATTTCTTTTCCATTCGTTGTCAAGCACTTATTTCATTTACACAATTTCAAGGCCAGTAAATCTTGGCATTAAGGCTGATTTGATGTGTGATGCAGACAGTCTAATTAAGGATAGGTTTTTTATCAGCTCCTCCTAATTTTTCTTTTCTGTGACCTATGACTTTTTATACCAAGTTGATCTTTTTTTTATTCATAAGGACTTTGCTCCCATTTGTCATGGCTGCATTAGCTGTGCTTCTAATGGAGACTTGGATCTGGAAGTCTGCACCTCATTTATCTTCGGTAGCAAAATTAATAAAGCAGCAGGAAAACAGCTTCCTGTGCTTGAACTTTAGCCCACACTGAGACATCTAAAATATATCTTGTCCCTATCTTCTGGAATTTGGGTTCAGCTATGAACTTCAGGAGGCAGTGCCCAATGTCAACTTCCATCTATTGACAGCCCCTGCCCTACTCCTCTGCCCAAATCATTGCTTGGAGAAGCTTGGATTAGAGGGGCCAGAAGCCCATTTCCCTACCGATTCACTCTACACACATTTATTGGGCACCTTCTAAATGCTGGAAACCGTGGTGGCATAGTGGTTAAGAGCTATGGCTGCTAACCAAAAGGTTGGCACTTCGAATCCACCAAGTGCTCCTTGGAAACCCTATGGGGCAGTTCTACTCTAAATGCCAGGCTCATGGATATAAAAAAGAATCAAAAAGGACATTGTCATGGATTGAATTGTGTCCCCCAAAAAATATGTGTCAGCTTGGTTAGGCCATGTGTGGTTGTCCTCCATTTTGTGATTTTCCTATGTTATAAATCATAATCTCTGCCTGTGGTTAAAGAGGATTAGGGCAGGAGGTAACACCCATGCTAAAGTCACATCCTTGATCCAGTACAAAGGGAGTTTCCCTGGGGTGTGGCCTGTACCATCTTTTATCTTACAAGGGATAAAAGGGAAGGGAAGCAAGCAGCAAGTTGGGGGACCTCCTACCACCAAGAAAGCAGCACCAGGAGCAGAGCACATCCTTTGAACCTAGGGTCCCTGCATCTGAGAAGCTCCTCAACCAGGGAAAGATTGCTGACAAGGAATCTTCTTCCAGAGCCAACACAGAAAGCCTTCCCCTGAAGCTGATACCCTGAATTTGGACTTGTAGCCTACTACACTGTGAGAGAACAAATTTATCTTTGTTAAAGCCATCCACTTGTGGTATTTCTGTTATAGAAGCACAAGATGACTAAGACAGTCATAATCAAGTGGGTCATACCACCATTGTTAGGCAATGCCTATGAAAGAAAAATATCTTAGCCAATGTTATGGATTGAATTGTGTCCCCCGAAAAGTTATGTTGAAGTCATAACCCCTGTACCTATAAATATGACCCTGTTGGGAAATAAGGGGTTTCTTTTGTTATGTTAATAAGGCCATACCAGAGTAGGGTGGGTCCTAAACCTAATCCCTTCTGGGTGGTGTCTTATAAAAAATGTAGAATATTCACAGATACACACAGAGAAAGAGACCATATGAGGAACCATACATAAGCCAAGGAATGCCAAGGAACACTCAGGGTTACTGTGATTTGGACTTCTAGCCTCCAAAACTGTGAGACAATAAATCTGTTCTTTAAAGACACCCACTTTGTGGTATTTCTTGTTACAGCAGCATATGTAGCTAAGACAGCCAAGCATCAAGGCTGGGAACAAGCTGGAAGAATTATCTGCTCTATTCTTTAAAAAAAAAAATTTTTTTTTTTTTTATTCTTTTGCCTCTGGGAAGGTGATCCTCCTCCAGTCCTATTAATGAAGGCTTCCAAATGTCTATGATATCCTTGACTTGTAGACTTTATGGATATAAAAGTGTCACTGAAGTTGGTTTAACTACAGCTCTAAGACAGCCTCTGGCAGCACAGTATAGTTGGAACACTGGGTAGAAAGTTAAGAACCCCAGGTTTAAGTTCTAAATTAGCCACCTCCCTGTTCTACGCTTCAAATTCCTTCTTTGTAGAATGAGTGGATTCATTCTCACATTTCTAGGGTACTGTTTCTCTTGAAGTGATTGAAGTTGGGGCAACAGAGGAGGCTCTACCACTAAGAAGCAGAGTGATCTTGAGCAACCTTATGTATAACAGAAGGAAAAATTGCATGGTCCTGTGCCATCCTCACTATCACTGGCATGTTTGAGTCCTGTTGGACAATATCCGTTCTGATTCACAGAGTTTTCATTGACTAATTTTTAGAAGTAGATCACCAGGTCCTTCTTCCCAGTCTGTTTTAGTTTGGAAGCTCCCCTGAGACCTGCCCACCATGGGGGACCCAGCTGGTATTCAAAATACCAGTGGCATACCTTCCAGCATCCCAGCAACATGCAATTATGACAAACTGACAGGTGGCGAATATATATAGACAATCCAAAAGCCATTGCCATCCAGTCAATTTCAACTCATAACAATCCTACACACTACATATACAAATATATATATAAATATACCAATAACAAATGATATTGTTTTTGTTTGTTAGGTTCCATCATGTCAGTTCTGACTCATAGCAACCCTACGTACAACAGAATGAAACACTGCCTAGTCTTGCACCGCCTTCACAATCATTGTTATACTTGAGCCCATTGTTGCAGCCATCATGTCAAGCCATCTCATTGAGGGTCGTCTTTTTTTTCGCTGACCCTCTAAATTACCAAGCATGACATCCTTCTCCAGGGACCAGTCCCTCCTGATGATATGTCCAAAGTATGTGAGATGAAGTCTTACCATCCTTACTTTTAATGAGCATTCTGGCTGTACTTCTTCTTTTAAAGTTTTCATTCTTCTGGCAGTCCACGATATATTCAATATTCTTCACCAACACCATAATTCAAAGGCATCAATTCTTCAGTCTTCCTTATTCATTGTCCAGCTTTCACACGCATCTGTGGTGATTGAAAATACCATGGCTTGGGTCAGGCACACCTTAGTCCTTAAACTGACCTCTTTGTTTCTTAACACTTTAAAGAGGTCTTTTGCAGTACATTTGCCCTATGCACTTGTCCTTTGATTTCTTGACTGCTGCTCCCATGGACATTGACTGTGGATCCAAGTAAATTGAAATCCTTGACAACTTCAATCTTTTCTCCGTTTATCATGATGTTGCTTGTTGGTCCAGTTGTGAGAATTTTTGTTTTCTTTATGTTGAGGTGTAATCCATACTGAAGGCTGTGGCTTTGATCTTCATCAGTAAGCGCTTTAAGTCCTCTTCACTTTCAGCAAGCAAGGTTGTGTCATCTGCACAACACAGGTTTTTAATAAGTCTGCCTCCAATCCTGATGCCACATTCTTCTACATATAGTCCAGATTCTTGGATTATTTCCTCAGCATACAGATTAAATAGGCATGGTGAAAGGATTCAACCCTGATGCACACCTTTCCTGACTTTAAACCACACAGTATCCCCTTGTTCTATTTGAATGACTGCCTCTTGGCCTATGTACAGGTTCCTCATGAGCACAGTTAAGTGTTCTGGAATTCACAGTGTTATCCATAGTTTGTTATGATCCACACAGTCAAATGCCTTAGCATAGTCAATAAAACACAAGTAAACATCTTTCTGATAGTCTCCGCTTTCAGGCATGATCAATCTGACATCAGCAATGATATTCCTTGTTCCACGTCCTCTTCTGAATCCAGCTTGAATTCCTGGCAGTTTCCTGTTAATGTACTGCTGCAACTGCTTTTGAATGATCTTTGGCAAAATTTTACTTGTGTGTGACATTAATGATATTGTCCAATAATCTCCGCATTCTGTTAGATCACCTTTCTTTGGGATGGGCACAAATATGGATTTCTTCCTGTCAGTTGGAATTTCTTGGCATACATGAGTGAGCACCTTCAGTGCTGCATCCATTTGTTGAAACATCTCCGTTGGTGTTCCGTCAATTCCAGGAGCCCTTGTTTTTGCCAGTGCCTTCCGTGCAGCTTGGACCTCTTCCCTCAGTGCTTTTGGTTCTTGATCATATGCTACTTCCTGAAATGGTTGAACGTCGACCAATTCTTTTTGGTACAGTAACTCTGTGTATTCCTTCCATCTTCTTTTGATGCCTCCTGCATCGTTTAATATTTTCCCTGTAGAATCCTTCAATATTGCACCTAGAGGCTTGGATTTTTTCTTCAGTTCTTTCAGTCTAAGAAATAATTTGTTCTTCCTTTTGGTTTTCTATCTCCAGGTCGTCACACATTTCATTATAATACCTGACTTTGTCTTCTTGAGCCACCCTTTAAAATCTTCTGTTCAGCTCTTTTACCTCATCCTGTCTTCCTTTTGCTTTAGCTACTCGACGTTCAAGAGCAAGTTTCAGAGTCTCTTCTGACATTCACTTTGATCATTTCTCTTTCCTTTCTTTTTAATGACCCCTTGCTTTCTTCACGTATAATGTCCTTGATGTCATTCCACAACTTGTCAGGTCTTTGGTCATTAGTGTTCAACATGTCAAATCTACTCTTGAGATGGTCCCTAAATTCAGGTGGGATATACTCAAGGTTGTACTTTGGTTCTCGTGGACTTGTTCTAATTTTTTTCAGGTTCTACTTGAACTTGCATATGAGCAATTGATGGTCTGTTCCACAGTCAGCCCCTCGCCTTGTTCTGACTGATGATATTAAGCTTTTCCACAAATGTAGTTGATTTGATTCCCATGTATTCCATCTGGTGAGGTCCAAGTGCATTGTTGTTAGGTGCCATCGAGTCGGTTCTGACTCATAGCGACCCTATGCACAACAGAACGAAACACTGTCCGGTCCTGAGCCATCCTTACAATCATTGTTATGCTTGAGCTCATTGTTGCAGTCACTGTGTCAATCCACCTTGTTGAGGGTCTTCCTCTTTTCCGCTGACCCTGTACTCTGCCAAGCATGATGTCCTTCTCCAGGGACTCATCCCTCCTGACAACCTGTCCAAAGTATGTAAGACGCAGTCTCGCCATCCTTGCCTCTAAGGAGCATTCTGGCCACGCTTCTTCCAAGACAGATTTGTTTGTTCTTTTGGCAGTCCATGGTATATTCAATATTCTTCACCAACACTACAATTCAAAGGTGTCAACTCTTCTTCGGTGTTCCTTATTCATTGTCCAGCTTTCACATGCATATGATCTGATTGAAAATACCATGGCTTGGGTCAGGCGCACCTTAATCTTCAGGGTGACATCTCTGCTCTTCAACACTTTGAAGAGGTCCTTTGCAGCAGATATGCCCAGTGCAATGCATCTTTTGATTTCTTGACTGCTGCTTCCATGGCTGTTGATTGTGGATCCAAGTAAAATGAAATCCTTGACAACTTCAATCTTTTCTCCGTTTATCATGATGTTGCTCATTGGTCCAGTTGTGAGGATTTTTGTTTTCTTTATGTTGAGGTGTAATCCATACTGAAGGCTGTGGTCTTTGATCTTCATCAGTAAGTGCTTCAAGTCCTCTTAACTTTCAGCAAGCAAGGTTGTGTCATCTGCATAACGCAGGTTGTTAATGAGTCTTCCTCCAATCCTGATGCCCCGTTCTTCTTCATATAGTCCGGCTTCTCGTATTATTTGTTCAGCATATAGATTAAATAGGTATGGTGAAAGAATACAACCCTGACGCACACCTTTCCTGACTTTAAACCAGTCAGTATCCCCTTGTTCTGTCCGAACAACTGCCTCTTGATCCATGTAAAGGTTCCTCATGAGCACAATTAAGTGTTCTAGAATTCCCATTCTTTGCAGTGTTATCCATAGTTTGTTATGATCCACACAGTCAAATGCCTTTGCATAGTCAATGAAACACAGGTAAACACCCTTCTGGTATTCTCTGCTTTCAGCAGACATCAGCAATGATATCCCTGGTTCCACGTCCTCCTCTGAAACCAGCCTGAATTTCTGGCAGTTCCCTGTCGATATACTGCTGCAGCCATTTTTGAATCATCTTCAGCAAAATTTTGCTTGCGTGTAATATTAACGATATTGTTCTATAATTTCCACATTCGGTTGGATCACCTTTTTTGGGAATAGGCATAAATATGGATCTCTTCCAGTCAGTTGGCCAGGAAGCTGTCTTCCATATTTCTTGGCATAGACGACTGAGCACCTCCAGCACTGCATCTGTTTGTTGAAACATCTCAATTGATATTCCATCAATTCCTGGAGCCATGTTTTTCACCAATGCCTTCAGAGCAGCTTGGACTTCTCCCTTCAGTGTCATCGGTTCCTGATCATGTGCCACCTCTTGAAATGGTTGAATATCGACTAATTCTTTTTGGTATAACGACTCTGTGTATTCCTTCCATCTTCTTTTGATGCTTCCTGCATTGTTTAATATTTTCCACATGGAATCCTTCACTATTGCAACTCAAGGCTTGAATTTTTTCTTCAGTTCTTTCAGCTTCAGAAATGCCGAGCGTGTTCTTCCCTTTTGGTTTTCCGTCTCCAGCTCTTTGCACATGTCATTATAATACTTTACTTTGTCTTCTCGAGAGGCCCTTTGAAATCTTCTGTTCAGTTCTTTACTTCATCAATTTTTCCTTTTGCTTTAGCTGCTCGACACTCAAGAGCAAGTTTCAGAGTCTCCTTTGACATCCACCTTGGTCTTTTCTTTCTTTCCTGTCTTTTCAGTGACCTCTTGCTTTCTTCATGGATGATGTCCTTCATGTCATTCCATAACTCGTCTGGTCTTCAGTCACTAGTGTTCAATGCGTCAAATCTATTCTTGAGATGGTCTCTAAATTCAGGTGGGATATACTCAAGGTCATATTTTGGCTCTTGTGGACTTGCTCTGATTTTCTTCAGTTTCAGCTTGAACTTGCATATGAGCAATTGATGGTCTGTTCCATAGTCGGCCCCTGGACTTGTTCTGACTGATGATATTGAGCTTTTCCATCATCTCTTTCCACAGATGTAGTCAATTTGATTTCTGTGTGTTCCATCTGGTGAGGTCCATGTGTATAGGCACCATTTATGTTGGTGAAAGAAGGTATTTGCAATGAAGAAGTCGTTGGTCTTGCAAAATTCTATCATTCGATCTCTGGCATTGTTTCTATCACCAGGGCCATATTTTCCAACTACTGGTCCTTCTTCTTTGTTTCCAACTTTTGCATTCCAATTGCCAGTAATTATCAGTGCATCTTGATTGCGTGCTTGATCAATTTCAGACTGCAGAAGTTGGTGAAAATCTCCAATTTCTTTATCTTTGGCTTCAGTGGTTATTCTGCAAATTTGAATGATAGTCATATTAACTGTTCTTCCTTGTAGGCATATGGATATTATCCTATCACTGACAGTGCTGTACTTCAGTATAGATCTTGAAATGATCTTTTTCAGGATGAATATATGCTATTTCTCTTCAGCTTGTCATACCTGGCATAGTAGACTGTATGATTGTCTGATTCAGAATGGCCAATACTGAGACAGGCAAGAGATCGGACTGACTATAATTAAATAACCTCCAATTCAGTATTCTTGGAATCTAAACCTAAGTGCAGACCACCATGTAACTTTTACTGCTAACACCCAAGAACTACTTATGATTAACAACCTAGGTGCTCAGACAAGATAAGGGGCTACATTCCAAGGCCTTGTGTGCTTGACCAGCTATAATTAAATAACCTCTGATTCAGTATTCTTGGAATCTAAACCTAAGTGCAGACCACCATATAACTTTTACTGCTGGCACTCGAGGACTACTTGTGACTAACAAACTAGGTGCTTAGACAAGATAGGGGCCATATTTCCTATCCTACATGCTTGACCAGCTATAAATTACTGATAATCCTTCTGAGTTGTTTTTCAAGTCCCCTACCAGGTACAGAGCATGTAACCTATGAATGACCTTCCACATGAGATAATCAGGAACAAAAATCCCTTGCCGAGACTCGAACCAAGATCCATAGACATCATGCATGTGCAAAATCCCAGAATAAGTCCTGTTTGACATCCCAGCAGCCTTTGTGACAGACCTCATCTTAGTTCCAGCAACCTCTGCGAGGAAATCCATCTTGAATTCTACCTGCTCACGCATTTGATCTTCATAACCCCTCCCCTTCTCCTAGAAATCTCCACCCAGCTAACAAATAAAGATAGTGCCTTTTTATAAGCCCTAAGGAATCCTTAAAGAATCCTTAGTTCAGAGAGAGACTGGAGGCTAGCGTAGGTGAAAACCCCTCTCCATCGCTCCCTTGTGAGCCTCTTCCTAATAAACCTTTGTTCTTGTGGAACCTCTGAGCCTCTCCTGGTCATTCTTGGTCAGAAGAAGGTACGAATCTAAGCAGGGCTTAGTCCCAAGCTGGGAAGCCCTGTCCTGTAACAATACCAATCCATTTCAGCTCACTGATGCGTAGGATATCTATCTTTATGTGTTCCATTTCATTTTTTGACAGCTTCCAATTTTTCCTGGATTCATACTTTGCACATTCCAAACACTGATTATTAATGGATTTTTGCAGCTTTTTCTTCTCAGTTTGAGTTGTGCCACATCAGAAAATGAAGGTCCCAAAAGCTTGACTCCATTCACGTCATTAACGTCGATTTTACTTTGAGGAGGCAGCTCTTTCCCAGTAGTATTCTAAGCGCCTTCCAACCTGAGGGGCTCATCTTCTGGCACTATGTCAGACCACGTTCAGCTACTATTCATAAGATTTTCACTGGCTAAGATTTTTTAGAAGTAGACTGCCAGGTCCTTCTTCCTGGTCTGTCTTAGTCTGGAAGCTCCCCTGAAATCTGTCCATCAAGGATGACCCTGCTGGTATTTGAAATACCAGTGGCAAAGCCTCCAGCATCACAGCAACACACAAGTCACCACAGTAAGACAAAATGACAGACAGGTGGTAGAATACATGGTATAACTACTATTAAGAAGCAGGCTTTGGATCAGCTCTCAGGTAGTATCCACTATGAGAAAGCAGGAGTATGCCCCACCCCTCCTGTAACTCTCATGGAGCAAGATGACTTCACTGGCAGGACTTTGGTGATACTAGAGATGAGCCTTTTCCCTGCTCTACCTTATCCAAATCCCATCCCATCCTATTTAGTTCATTCACATTCATGTCATTTAGGGATAGGGCTAAGATGGGATTTCAGGTGATTTTTCTTTTTTTGCTCACCATATTTTATAATTTTTATACCATAGAAAAGTACAATAAAAAATATAGGTATTTAATTATCTCATTTAACACAGCTTTATAGAGCAGTTAAATGAATCCAGCCCTGCCACCAACTCTCCTGTAACACTAGACTGCTTGATGTCTGTAGCAATCATTTGGCCCTTACTTTCATGGTCCTGTTAATTATTTTTTCATGTGTCCTCAGCTAGAACATAAGCAACTTGAGGAAAGAAGTATCTTCTTACTCAGATTTAACAAACCTTATTTATGGACTCCCATTGTGCACCAGCCCCTCTTACATAGATTATCTCACATAGTCCTCCCCACAACCTGATGAGGAAGGTAACGGTGCCTCCATTTCACAGGTGAGCTCCCCAAGGATGAAGTCACACTGGCAGTCCAGTCGCTAAGCCAGAATTCCAATCTACATCTGTTTGACTCCGAGGCCAGGGTTCCCTCCTCTACACCACCTACCTAGCGTAGCGTTAGCTCTAAAATCTGCCCATGCTGTGACAGCTGGATAGACTGTTGTTGATCCTTTCCTTCAACCCAGGACCCTCCAGTCTAAGCAGAGTTTTCTGTAGCCTTGGTGCCCCCTGGTGGACATGAGGACCCATTCCTTGGCCAGGCTTTGGGCTCCTTCCTCCTCAGACCTGTGACCCTAAAAAAAAAAAAAAAACTAAGCACTTGACAAAGCGACCCATAGGTCAATGGGATGGCCCTGGTGAAGCAGAGCCCTCTGCACCCAGGAGAGCACTAGGCTGTACTTCTCAAATGGACCCCTTAGGAGGGGTCTGCTCCTGGATGGGTCAGGGAAGAGGGGTTAGGGTCTCTTGGGCCAGCAGCAGTGGGACAAGCTACAAGGTCTAGTTTCCCCCAGATCAGTTTCATATTCCCTACTTCTCCATCAGGCCTTGTAGGAAGTGGCATCCCATGCTGGACCCTCCTGGAATTTTCATTTCCTGAGAGCTTGTACTCGAAGGGGGAGAGAAAGAAGAGGATAAGGTGGTTAAAGTTCAGATTTAAGGGTTCTTTACATTACAGAGTCCTCTTCCCAAAATATACCATCAAGACCCTTCAATAAATATTTATTGAATTTCCACTGTACTCCAAGGCACTCCGGTCACAGAGATGGGTAAGACACCCGTCCTGTCTTTGAAAAGAAAACGTATAAACACAATATGATGAAGCAGACACTCTCATACAGGTGTGTCATGAGTTTTGCTAACACTCCATTTCAGTTACTGCCTCAGCATCCATCATGTCCAGCATAAAACAACAAGCTGGCTGACAATGAGCGTGCTGGATAGCAGCCCACAGAAACACAAGGACATGCCAGCTCCTGATATGGCTTCCCCAGCAAACTATGTGACTAACAACTCCCCTCAACACCCCTTCTGCTCCCCCTTTGATCAGATCCCCACCAGGCTCCCCAAGACCCTGCTCTTTTGCTTCAAATTGATCAATCCAACAAAAGCCCGGAAACCTTAATGCACCCCACCCTTGGGCCCCAAAAAAGGCTAAGCCCTAGGTGCGCCCACATGCTCTCTCTGCCCGCACTGGAGCTCCCTGTGTGGCCCTCAGGCAAGCTGTGCCCTTCCTCTGGGACCTCATTTTCAGTTCCTGTGTGTGGTTTCTTGTCAAAACTCATCTTACCATTCAGCACCCATATAACTCCATTTTAAGTAAGTATCTCAAACTCGTAACAATTGGAGACAAGGATGGGATGGTAGTCTCAGTTGTAACTGACCACCAGGAATGCCTTTTTGCCACGACTGGCTGACTACCTGGCTCTCTTAGGTGGGTAGGACCACCTGGGCCGGAGCCCCAGCTTGCTAGCATTTGTGGTGCTACTTGGCACAGCTGAGTGTTGCCTGTGCCAAATGTTGCCAAGGCTCCAACCTTCGATCAAAACAACATATTATTGTTGTGGGACATCAAGTCAATTCCGACTCCTAGCGATTCTTAGGACAGGGTAGAACTGCCCCATAGGGTTTCCAAGTGTGATGGTTAAGATTGTCAACTTGGCTGGGCCATATTTCTCAGTGGTTTGGTAGTCATATGACGTGATCACTTCCATGTTGAGGTTTGACATAATGTGATCACCCCCATGATGGGATCTGCTGTGAGTAGCCAATCACTTGAGAGGGAGGGTGTGTAGCCTGCATCCAATATAAGTGGACATTCTGGCAAGGCTCGTGGGCTTTTGCTCATTCTGGATCCTGCAGCAGGCTCCTGTTTTTCTTACCTCCAGTTCTTGGGACTTGAGCTAGCAGCTTACCTGTGGTTTTCCCTGTCAATCTTGGAATTCGTCAGTCTTCGCAGCCCTGCTCTCTGACCTGCCGATCTTGGGTTTGCCAGCCCCGGCAGTTACATGAATAGGGAGAAGCCTCCAGCCTGACCCATGGACTTGGGACATTCCAGTCTCTACAACTGCGTGAGCCATTTCCTTAACATAAATCTCTCTACATAGATATTTACACTTTTACGATCTTGCCTCTCTAGAGTACCCAGCCTAAGACGCCAAGGCTGTAAATCTTTTTGGAAGCAGACTGCCACATCTTTCCCCCAGGGCGCGGCTGGTGGGTTCGAACTTCACTGACCTTTCGTCTAGCAGCCTGCATACAATTTACTCAATTATTTTGCCCAGAAAGAGGGGGGAAAGGAAGCAGACTGGTTATTAGGTGTATTTAGCACTGGCTCACAGCTTTTATTAACCGCAGTTGAAATGAGACAATTGGCAGATATATCCAAAGGTTCTAAAATCCACACTCTTTTAAAGGACTGCTGGCTTAAAGACCAAGTTCCTTAGAGATATGGGAGACCCTGAGCTCCCCTCCCCCAATATGGGAAGGACCAGACCCCGTAAAACAAGGTCCACCAAAGACTCATTGGAGCTTCCCAGGATGAGGACACCAAACACAAAACAATAGGCCCTAAGCCCTGCCTTTATTTACTTGGATTTTTATGGCATGGCACTAGGCTCCCCTCCATCACTGTTATCACAGCCAAAGCTCACAACTAATGGAAAACTTTGGATGATGCCCAGTTCCTTCTATGAAAAATAGGCATGGTCCAGTGGGTGCATCATTTCTTTGAACACAGCTGTCTCAATAACCTAGACTATGCCTCTAACCTAGAGGAGGCCCCTCTAGACAAGGAATCCCAAATACTTTTCCTCCAGGGGGCTCCCCCAAACTATCGGGCAGCACTGCATCCTATCATTGAGAGAACTCACGCTATTCAAGAGGCTCTTGATGGACTGGATACAATGACCAGATGTGAGGGGCATGTGCACCCTGGTTCTAAAATCTTTCAATATCAAGGCAGACAGGGCAAACTACCCCAACTTTTCCACCCCTGAAATGGCCCACTAAAAGCTCCCCTGCAGTCTTAAAAGCCTGTGAGTGGCCATCTAGGACACTCCACTGTTCTCACCTCTTCAAGAGCAAGGAAGAATGAAGAAAACTAAAGACACAAGGGAAAGATTAGTCCAAAGGACTAAAGGACCACATCTACCATGGCCTCCACCAGAATGAGTCCAGTACAACTAGATGGTGCCTAGCTACCACCACTGACTGCCCTGACAGGAATCATTATACAGGGTCCCCGACAGAGCCGGAGAAAAACATAGAAAAAAATTCTAACTCAAAAAGAAAGACTAGACTTACTGGCCTGACATAGACAGGAGAAACCCAGAGAGTATGGCCCCTGGACACCCTTTCAGCTCAGTAATAAGATCAATCCTGAGGTTCATCCTTCAGCCAAGGATTGAACAGGTCCATGGAACAAAACAAGACTAAAGGGGCGCACCAGCCCTGGGGCGGGGACTGGAAGGCAGGAGGGAACAGGAAAGCTGGTAATACGGAACCCAGGGTTGAGAAGGGAGAGTGTTGACATGTCACAGAGTTGTTAACCAAAGTCATACAATAATGTGTGTACTGTTTGATGAGAAACTAGTTTGTTCTATAAACCTTCATCTAAAGTTCAATTAAAAGAAAAAAAAGAGTTAACATAAAAAGGTAAATAAATAAAAGCTCCCCCACAAGCAAGAGGCTCAGGGAATCCTACACCTGGGGCCAACAGCCAAGACAATAAACAACAGACAGCATTATTTGGTAGCTTCAGGAGTTCCTAAAAATCTTATTTCCGGGAAGCCCTGGCAAAAGCTATTAGCCCTTAAGAAGGTTTTTGCTCAATTACAAAGCCCTGTCTTGGTAGCCCAGAAGCCCCAGGGAACCCCAAAGGCCGCATTTCCCCAAGAGAGCAACCACCCCAACTCCTCCCATAGGAGCTCAGTGGCTCCCTGGAGTTTGTCCTACCTCCAGGGGACAATCACCCATTTACAGCTGTGGTGGGCCACTGGGACAAAGACAACAACCAAATCTTTTTAGCTCTATTAGACACCGAAGCTCAAGTTACTGTTATTCCAAGGAACCCTTCTAAATTCCCTGGGGTGGGCTGGGTCATCACATAATTTACAAGGCACTGCAGAAAAGATTATATGAGGAGTGCAAATTAAACTTGATGTGTCAATTGGTACTGTTTTCCTAAAACAACTGCCAGTGGTAGTGGCCCCCCTGACTCTCTCCTTTCCAATTATGAGCACAGATACCCTAACTGGGCTACATACCTTTTAGAACAAGCCCAAATTCCTGGCCTTTCTCATGGCAGCTGCCAAATGGATGCCTGTTAGGCTGCTACCTCTGGTGAAAACAGTAAACTAAAAATAAGGTATAGAGGCCTTTGAATCCGTCATTAAAGACATGCTAGACACTAGGGATATTAGGCCCACCGTCCTGCCTTTTAATAGCCCTATCTGGCCAGTATTAAAGTTCACCACTAAGGGATGTTGGCTTATGATTGATTATCACAACTTAAAAGTACAAGTGCCAGCGATTAAATCTCCTAATCCTAACGTCGTAAAATGATTGAAGATATCCAAGAGGCCTAGGGCTCACATTACACAGTTCTAGACTAGGCCAATACATTTTATTCAGCGTCCATACTGGAGGACTCTCAGCCACAGTCTGCTTTCACTTTGGAGGGCATGCAATACACCTTTATGCAGCTGACCACGGGGTATCTTAACAAGTCCTGCCATCATCATGACTTGTGCAGACAGACTTAGATTCACTCCAATTGCGCAACTGTGACTTACAGTATTATATTGATGGCTTTCTTCTAAGGAAGCCCTCGGAGGACACGGTCTTGGAGGATTTACAACAGGTCTTGCAACACCTTCGGCAAAGAGACTGGGCAATTGCCCTCCACAGAAACTGCCACTCCTGTTAAGTTTCTGGGCATTATGTGTCACCTAAAGGCTGGGAGAGTCCTCTTACTGTAAAGTACCAACTCCTAGCAATGAACGCTCCCACTACATTACGCCAAGCACAGCACATTCTAGGTCTCTTCATATTCTGGAGGCGGCACATGCCACATTTACCAATTTTACTCAACTCTATTTTTACCATTACACATAAATCGGCTTCTTTTTGATGAGACAAGCCCCAACAGAGGGCCATGCACCTGGCCCAGGAGGGCATCCAGCAAGCACCTCCCCTGGTGCCCCCAGGTTCAGACTTCTGTGTACAGTCTTTGGTGACACCTGTTTACACCTCCTGGAGTCTTTGGACTAAACATGGTTCCACCTGAACAGCACACTCATTTGCAAAATGTGCCCCAGATAAACCCTGCTGAGCTCACAGAAATCCGTTCAACCAGCAGCTAGGCTCAAACCTGTAGCTCTATCTTCACTCAAGCTTACCATATACATGCCCAGACTTTAACACCTGCTAGCAGCTTCTATTCTTTATAGATATTCACCTGGGAAGGCCACCTTTCCCCAAGATGGCCCCAGGCTTCCTCTACTCTACCCACTTTACCACCATCTCAGATGACATCACCCCAGCCCAAGAGCTGGCTACTGGAGATGACCTGTCCTAGACAGCAGTGCCTTATCCCAAGAAAACGATGAGGGAGACAACAAGCTCCAAGGCCAGGATTATTAAAACCCCTGGATGTTGAGACTTCCATTTTCAGGCCACCCTTCCATTAGGTGGGTGGTGGCTATAGTGACTATTGACCTAGAGGCTGACTCCAAAAATGCCTCCAGCTAATCTATCCCAAAGGCCCCATAGAATATTACTTCCTAGAGATGTCTAATTGCTTGGCCAAGAAACTTGCCTCTACCAAAATGCTTGCAAAACCATAAGTCTTCTGCCAACTGTCTGGCAGCACTTGATCTGACCTCCCCACTTTGGCCGGTTAAGCTGTACATCTAAATTATACTAACCAGTCAGGGGCACTTCCCCATACCACACCTCACCACCTGGTCTAAGAGAACACTTGGTATCATGTACACTGTTAAATATGCTTGCCTATAACTTTTGCTGGCCCCCACCTTCCTCCCCACACACCCCTTCACCAATGCCTCACCCTCTCTACCACTCTGTCCTCAGCTCCTTCCTCAAGACTGCTAAACCACTCCATGCCACCATTACCTCCCTGATGCCCACTCCATAGATTCTTTTTTTTCATAAATATTATTTGCTGTTGCTGAGAATATACATCAATTCCACAGTTTCTACGCGTACAACTCAGTGGCATTGATTACATTCTCCGAGTTATGCAACCATTCTCACTCTCCTTTTTTGAGTTGTTCCTCCCTCATTAACATAAACTCACTGTCCCCTAAGGTTCCTATCTAATCTTTTGAGTTACTGTTGCCAATTTCATCCGTATAGCTAGTTCTTAAAAGAGCATAATGCTCAAGGCAGACCTTTTTTACTAGTTAAACTATGGTTCAGTTTTAAGAAGGCTTCAGGGGATATTTTTTGGTTTAAGGTTTCAAGATTATCTCAGAGCAATAGTTTCAGGGGTTCATCCACCCTCCATGGCTCCAGAAAGTATGGAGTCCATGAAAATTTGAAATTCTGTTCTGCATTTTCCCCGTTTCGATTAGGATTCTTTTATGAGATCTTTTCAGGAATGATAGCTGGGCATCATCTAGTTCTTCTCAGTCTCATGGCAAAGGAGGCAGTTGTTCATGGAGGCAATTAGCCACACATTCCATATCCTCCTCCAATTCCTGACTTTCCTCCTTTCTCTCTAGCTCCAGATAAATAGAGACCAACTGTTGTGCCTTGGATGGCTGCTTGCAAGCTTTTAAGACTCCATGCACTATACAATGAACAAGGAGCTAGAACAAAAATACTAAATACATTATTTGGCCAATTAACTGGAATGCCCCATGAAACAATGACCCTAAACCTCCAAACTAAAGAACCAAATTTCGTGAGGTATTTGGTTGTATATAAGCAGCCTCAGCAGCTACTCTTTTTTTTTTTCATTGTTGTAAATATATCTATCACGAAACTTTTGACAGTTCAACTTCTTACAGTGTACAGCTTGTTGACAGCAATTACAATAGGCCATTCCACCCTACCCTTAATCAATGGGATTTTTCCATTACCATTAATCCCTCTTTTTTCCCCTCCCCCCTGCCCCTGGTAACCACTAATAAACTTTGGTCTCTGTACATTTGTCTTTTTATATAAGTAAGGTCATAAAATATTTGTCTTTTTGTGATTGGCTTATTTCACCCAGCATAATGTCTTCAAGCTCCATCCATACTTTAGCACGTATCAAGACTTCATTTCTCCTACTGGCTGAGTAGTAGTCCATTGTATGTATGTACCACATTTTGTTTATTCATTCATTTAAGTTGTTTCCGACTCACAGCAACCCCATAGGACAGAGTGCAACTGCCCCATAGGGTTTCCAGGAGCTGCTGGTAGATTCGAACTGCTAACCTTTTGGTTAGCAGCTGAGCTCTTAACCATTGCACCACCAGGGCTCCGGGTATAGTATGTTTTAAAATCAGGAAGTGCGAGTCTCCTACTTCGTTCTCCTCTTTCAACATTGCTTAGCTATTCAGGACCTTTTGCCATGCCATATAAAGTTGAGAATTGATTTTCCTATTTCTGTAAAGAAGGCTATTGGAATTTTGATCAGGATTGTGATGAATCTATAGATCACTTTGGGTAGTATTGACATCTTAACAATATTAACTTTTCTAATCCATGAACATAGAACATCTTTCCTTTTCTTTAAGTCTTATTTAATCTCTTTCAACAGTGTTTTACAGTTCTCATGGTATAAATCCTTCACATCTCTGGTTAGATTTATTCCTAGGTATTATATGCTCCATAGAGTCTTACTGCCACTCCTAACATGTACATACATCTGATTGAGTGACAGCACACACCTTATATACTCATAATTGCTGAATTTGCCCTCAAGAACCACAACTCCAAGCCTATGGGGCTTATTTAGAACCAAGCCTCATGGCCAATTGGATAAAATTATCCCAGCCACACATGCCATTAAGTCTGTTCCACTCAGTTCCCCTCAATTACAACTGCACCTATCCTGGCAAAATCAAGGTGTTGCAGGACTTTGAAATTTCCACACGAACTGTTATGTTGTCCGTCCACATCTGTCCCTCCAAAAATGTCATCTGGCCCACAACAGCCATCCTCCCAAACCTCTGCCTTGATTATATCTGGGTACAAGCTAAAGAATAGTATGCCTTGGCTAACACCACCTTGGCAATCTATTGTGGCCCCGACATCAGAGGAGAGGCACTATTATATTTCAGCTTGTCTTTCCCCAGTTACATGCACCTGGTACACTGTACACCAATGACCCTTGGCCTTCCTATTCAAGTTTTCCCATACCTTGGGGCTACCCCCCAACATATGAGCCCTGCCATAGGTGAGCTGGTGGGGCAGTGGTTAAACGTTCAGCTGCTAGCCCAAAGATTGGCAGTTCAAATCCACCAGCTACTCCTTGGAAACCCTGTGGGGCAGTTCCACTCTGTCCTATCGGGTTTCTATGAGCCGGAATTGACTCAACAGCAAGGGGTTTATAGATGAGCTATATTTGTACTGGAAACCCTGGTGGCATAGTGGTTAAGAGCAAAGGCTGCTAACCAAAAGGTTGGCAGTTTGAATGCACCAGGCACTCCTTGGAAACTCTATGGGGTGGTTCTACTCTGTCCTACAGGGTTGCAATGAGTCGGTTATTGACTTGATGACAGTGGGTTTGGTTTTGGTTTATATTTGTACCTATCATTGTCAGAATGGTCATCATCCTAGGAGTAGTGTGAACAGCTACTGGAGTAGCTGCTTTAGCAACCAAATCACTAATTATCAAAGCTAATCAAGAAATGTCCCAAACTCCAATGGCATACATGGAAAAAAAAAAAACCCAAAATACTAGGACTGACCATGCAAGGGCATAACTCCCTGGCTCAGAAATGATTAATAACTGACTAGCCCTAGATTACCTACTGGCCAGTCAAGTAGGAGTGTGTTCCACTCAAGGCACTTTGTGCTGTATGTACATCAATAACACAGGGCAAGTGGCCACACTACTCAAGGGAATATCTCAACATAGTAAGGTTATGCACAATACAACAAAAATATTCCAACAAATCCTTACTTTCCATGGTTTCAAACCTGTTTTCATGGCTTTCCCCATGTACATGGGGCCAATGGCTACAAACTGGCTTCCAGATTATTGCAAGCCTATTTATCCTGCTCATTGCTCTGATTACGTGCACCCTACAATGGCTATAAAAAGCTATACTAATGTCTTTCAGTATTTCGGCCACTCAAGTTATAAATGTAATTTTAATACCCGATGCTGAGGCATCACAGGGTGGGTTGTCATGAGTTTTGCTAACACTCCATTTCAGTTGCTGCCCTGGCATCCATCGTGTCCAGCATAGAACAACAAGCTGGCTGACTTACTCTGCCCTTTCATGCCAGCTCCTGATATGGCTTCCCCAGCAGCCCGTGTGGCCAACAACTCCCCACAACTCCCCTCCTGCTCCCTTTTAGATCAGATCCCCACCAGCCTCCCCAAGACTCCACTCTTTTGCTTCAACCTGACCAATCCAACAGAAGCTCAGAAACCTTAATGTACCCCACCCTCAGGCCCTAATAAAGGCCTGAACCCCAGGTTCCTGCTCTCCCTCTGCCCCTGACACAACCACCCTATGTGTCCTTCCCCCCAAGACCTGTGAGTACTAAGCTTGTCATTTTTAGTTCCTCTGTGTGGTCTCTTGTTGAACCAAGACTTATCATCCAGTGCCCATGTAACTCCGTTTTAAGTAAGTTATCTCAAATTCATAACAAGGTGTCATGGGACTTTTCCTGTCACCCCAGAAATGATTACCAGCACTCAAAACTGAGAATAAAGAATCATCAAATATCCCACAAGCCAAAAAAAAAAAAAAGGTAGAAAACAATTAGGGGTCAGATACCTCCTCCCCAGCTTATGTCAGCTGTTCTGTTTTCTCTGTCTACCTGCTCAGGAGCAGAAGAGCAGCAGGGCAGAGGAGGGTGTGTGGAGCGCCCTGTCCTCCCCCTTCAGTGTGGCAAGGATGTATGGACCAGCTATTGTCCCTCTTCCTACTTTCTCATTTTCCCTCCAAAGGCCTTCCCTACAACTTAAAAGTGATCACCAGCCTTTCTGGGAATTCTTTAATTATTCATCTGGCTCTGAGATCATCAGAGACACGCTGGAGCTGTGCTGGCCAGTATGGTAGCCACTAGCCTACCTGTGGCTACTGATATGCTGTAAATGTAAAATGTAAAATATACACCATATCTAGTACAAAAAAAATAATGAAAAATATTCATATTTTATGTCAATTACATGTTTAAGTGATCATATTTTGCATATACTAAGTAAATAGATTATTAAAATTAATTTCACGTTTTACTTTCTTTAATGTGGCTACCAGAACATTTAGGATTACATGTGTGGCTCACATTATATTTCTGTTAGACTGCACTGCTCTGGGGTTTAAAAATCAGAGCCCTTAGAACCCTGGTGGTGCAGTGGTTAAGAATGCTAACCAAAAGGTCTGCAGTTTGAATCCACCAGCCGCTCTTAGAAACCCTGTGGGGCAGTTCTGCTCTGTCTTATATGGTCGCTAGGAGTCGGAATCCACTAGGGGGCAAGGGGTTTTGGTTTTCTGAGGGGTTTTGAGAAGCCCTCGACTCAGCAGCAATGGGCTTGGTTTGGTTTTGGGTTTAGACCAGCTAAGTTGTCACAAAGCATGGGACCACAAGGGGGCGGTACTGCAGAGAGGCGCTTCTCTGAGCACGCCTTGGACAGGAAGCAGACGGGCTTCCTGAGTTCAATTGGCACAAGCTTAACTTCAAGTAGTCACTACTTACATTTTCTAATGAGATAGTTGGAGGAAAAGTAGAGCGAGGAGGACGTTAAGAACAGGAGTGGGTAGAGGCTTACAGGGATACTCGCTCAGCGTTAGGATAGCCAAAACGCATACACCCACAGCTATAAGCAGCCTCACTGTACATTAATTAAATTAAGGTACAGCTATACCATGGAATGGGAACACTGGTGGCCTAGTGATTAAGTGCTATGGCTGCTAACCAAAGGGTCGGCGGTTCGAATTCGCCAGGCATTCCTTGGAAACTCTATGGGGCAGTTCTACTCTATCCTATAGGGTCGCTTTGAGTCGGAATTGACTCGATGGCACTGGGTTTGGTTTGGTTTATACCATGGAATATTTTACAACTATTAGAAACTATGTAAATGAATGCAAATTGACATGACAAAAATTTATGCTAAATTCAGTCAAAAGGGCTAGCTACAGAATTGTATGTCCAGTACGTATGTCAATTTTGTTTGAAATAAATAAAGTATGCATTTGCAAAGACAAACGTCTGAAAAAAATATTCTTCATGGGATTAATAGTGAGACTATGGGTGATTTCCTTGCCTTTTCTTTTTTTACAACTACTTTTATAATTAAAAATTTTTAAGTTACTGTTAAGTAGCCCTTCACAGTCTTCTTCACGAGTTAGGACTCAGATACCACTTTCCTTCCCAAACTTTTCCAAGCCCTCCCATCAGAAGTATTGATGTCTTCATTAAAACGCAGACCCTTTAGCAGTACCCAGCTTGGGGTTTTACCCCGGTTCCATCTCGTCCTTCAGTCCCTTGAGCGCATGTCTTTCCCCTACACGCCTGTGGCCTTTTCACAGCGGTCTCTCTTCCCCGTACCGGCCCCACCGACTAGATCAGACCCTGACTGACTGGCCGGGTTACTGTGAAAGTTAAACTAGATCCGGTCCTTAGTGGGTCTCGGAGTCTATCGAACCGTCATCCAAAAATTAAAAATCACTGAGACAAAGGCCAAGAAACCGAGGCACTGAGGTCCGGCTCTTGACCTCTCTCCCGGATAGAGGATAAATCGACCCGCACGGTTCCCGAGGGGAGACGCTCCGGGGTCACCACGCCTGTCACCACTCAGGATGGCAGGAATAGAATAGCAATTTCGGATTAAGAACGCAGACGACGCGCCGCCATCAATTTTGACCCTTTGGAGGCACCATCCAGATCCGGGCTCAGCTTGTGTCATGTGACTGCGGGGTGCTTAAAGCCTGTAGTAGAGAAGGAAGCGACGTGCTGCGAGGTCCTAGGCCGGGGGCTGACGGCGGATGGGATGGAGACGACCTTGGAGCAGCACTTGGAGGACACGTGAGTAGTGGGGGCCTCTTCGGCCTGTTATGAAGTCGTGGCGAGGGCGGCTGGAGTGGAACAAAGGGCGTGAGCTGCGAGTGCCGATCAGGGCGTTTTGGGGAAGCCGCGCGAAGCCCTGGACAAAGGATGAGGCCGTGAGACCTTGCCCCGGGACTTAGGGGCGGGGCTGGTAACCCGGAATTAATATTTCCCAGTCCCCCGCCGTACATCCCGCCCCGGAGCGAGTCTCCGGGGTTCAAGCCGGAGGCCAAAATCAGCTGTCATGTTGTTGAAATTGTACTATGTCCAGGGTCGTTCTTACAGGAGCTTTAGGAAATAGATTTCACTTTTGATAAGGATGTACAACGTGAGCAAAATCGAGTCCTGAAATATAGACACCCGCAGGTGTCTCCTAGTGATTGCGTACCTAATCAGTAACTTTGTGCTGAAGAAGCTAAGAGACATCTCTTCATTTTTTCGAATAGGTAGCATCTGTGTGAGATTCAGAGTCCCTGGGTGGTGCAAACATTAACGTGCTGGGCTGCTAACAAAAAGGTTAGAGGTTCGAGTCCACCCAGCGATGCCTAGGAAGAAAGACCTGGTGATCTACTTCTGAAAAATCAGCCATTGAAAACCGTGTGGAGCACAGTTCTACTCTGGCCCACATACGGTCGCCATGAGTCAGTCCACTAGAGGATAACTGCTGTGTGTATGGGAGCTTCAAATGGAAAGGCATAAGAAAGCTTATAAACATGTTCCACCCATCAATGTTCCGCAGCTTCCCACTTCCTCTCCAGGAGGCAACCCATGTTAACATGGTTGCTTAGACCTTGTTATTTAAAACATAATAGTTTTTCAACAGTTGTTTTAGATGAATTAATGTATTAAAGCATGCCTTTTTAACAGGAGTGAAAAAAAACTTTCATTACAGAGAAGTTCATTTAAATTAATTTTTAATTTTTATGAGTCACAGAATCCACTTAACGGCAATGAGTTTGGCTTTTTTTTTTTTTTTTCTTTTGGTTGTTGTTAGCTGCAGGCGGACCCCATGCATGAAGGAACAAAACTGCCGTGTGGTCCTACACCATCCCCATAATCAGTTGCTGATTGGTTCCATTGTGTTCCATAGGTTTTCACTGGCAGATTTTCAGAAATAGATCGCCAGACTTTTCTTACTAGTCCATCTTAGTCTGGACGCTCTGCTGAAACCTGTTCAGCATCACAGCAACATGCAAGTCTCTGCTGACAGACAGCTGGTGACTGCCCTCGAGGTGCATGGGCTGGGAGTTGAACCTGGGTCTCCTACATGGGATATGAGAATTCCACCAGTGAACCACCAGTGCCTCATAATTCATTTTAATTTAACCTAATTTTTCTCCTTGAGGTAGGGTTGTGAGGGCTGGATAATAATTTTTCTTCTTAAGTTGAGAAACACCAATTTTAAGCACTTACAACAGTGCCTGGCACATAGGAAGCCTGTATGTCTTAAATTAGTTATTTAAATTCATGTTCTCACATCATATGTTTCATCCTTCCTGTGATTCTGGAACTAGAATGAAGAACCCGTCCATTGTTGGAGTCCTGTGCACAGACTCACAAGGACTTAATCTGGGTTGTAAGTATCTCACACCAACCCTTTGGTGAATTGCAAAGCATTTGATGTTGACTTGGAGCCTAGTGTGCTATTATTCTGTAGCATTTATTTCTTGTTTTGTTTCTTACCTTTTCTGGGTAGTTTGGTGAGAGTAAAGATAATCTCCAAATCACAAGATTAGAAAGTTGAAATTTTTTAATTGGTATTTATGAAAGTAAAATTGGTCCTTGAAGTTCTGCCATTAAATACTTGTCTTTACTCAAGAATTATTTTAGGTTAAGGGAAGGACAACACATAATACAGGGGAAGTCAGCACAATTGGACTAAATCAAAAGGTAAGGTTTTCTGAACACAACCAAACACTTCCGGGGGCACAGTAGCAGGGGCAGGAGTCTGGGTACCATGGTTTCAGGGGACATCTAGGTCAATTGTCATAAGAAAGTTTATTAAAATGTTCTGTATCCCACTTCAGTGAGTGGCACTTGGGGTCTTGAAAGCTAGCGAGTGGCCATCTAAGATGCATCAATTGGTCCCAACCTACCTGGACCAAAGGAGAATGAAGAACACTGAAGACACAAGGAAAATATTAGCCCAAGAGACAGAACGGGCCACATAAACCAGAGACTCTATCAGCCTGAGACCAGAAGAATTAGATGATACATGGCTACCAGCAATGACCGCCCTGACAGGGAACACAACAGAGAGTCCCTGGCAAAGTAGGAGAATAGTGGGGTGCAGAACTCAAATTCCAGTAAAAAGACCAGACGTAATGGTCTGACTGAGACTGGAGGAACCCCA
The DNA here is from genome assembly GCF_030014295.1 of Loxodonta africana. Classification (NCBI taxonomy): domain Eukaryota; kingdom Metazoa; phylum Chordata; class Mammalia; order Proboscidea; family Elephantidae; genus Loxodonta; species Loxodonta africana. The sequence goes on from NC_087344.1 coordinate 166,250,741, forward strand.
GAAAACATGGCCCCTGGACTCTCTGTTAACCCAGAACTAAAACCATTCCCGAAGCCAGCTCTTCAGACAAAAGTAAGACTGGACTATAAAATATAAAATGATACTTGAGAAGAGTGTGTTTCTTAGTTCAAGTAGATACACAAGTTTTTTTTTATATGGGCAGCTCCTGTCTGGAGGCAAGATGAGAAGGCAGAAAGGGATAGGAGCTGGTTGAATGGACATGGGCAATCCAGGGTGAAAAGGAGGAGTGTGCTGTCACGTTATAGGGATAGCAACTGGGGTCATATAACAATCTGTGTATAGATTTTTGTATGAGAAACTAACTTGAGCTATAAACTGTCACCTAAAGCACAATTTAAAAAAAAGAATAGGTTTGTCTCTCCTAAAATAGTATTTGAATAGTTTTAATTTGGGTCTAGAAGGAACCCAGATAATGACAATTCCTGTTTATTGAATGTATGCCATGTGCCAGAAACCCTGGTGACATAGTGGTTAAGTGCTATGGCTGCTAACCCAAAGGCTGGCAGCTCAAATCCGCCAGGCGCTCCTTGGAAACTCTATGGGGCAGTTCTGCTGTCCTATAGGGTCACTATGAGTCAGAATCGACTCAAGGGCAGTGGGTTTGGTTTGGCTTTTGGTTTATGCCATATGCGAGGACTGTGCTGGGATTTTACATACATCATGTCTAATTTTCACAACAACCCTGCAAGATGGTTGGTGCTAGTTTTAGTCCAACTATGCTTAACTGTAAGTGAGTAGGCAGTAAAATATAGTGCTTCAGAGTCAAACACCTGGGTTTAACCTGCTGCTCTTCTGTTTGTTAGTAGTGTGAACTTAGGTAGAAAGAATCTCTCTGAGCCTCAGTTTTTTCACTGGATTGTTGTTTAATACTTGTACTGATAGAACTGCATTTATTGAGCTCTTACTGTGTGCCATGTGTCGTTCTAAGTGCTTGACATATATTAACTCATTTATTCCTCATAACAGTCCTGTGAGATAGATATTGTTTTCCCCATTTCACAAATGAAGAAACTGAGCCATAGCAATTAAGTAACTTGCCCAAGGTCACATAGCTAGTAAGTGGTTGAGCTAGGATTTGAGACTGGCTCCAGAGCCTCTTAATCATAATTGTTTATAATTATGTAATATGTCCCGGATCTGGACATAATGCTCGAATAAATGTAGCAATTACAGGTGAGGAAATAAATTCAGAAAGGTGAATAACCAAAGCATTAGTTAATTAATGCCAGAACTAGTAAACCGAGGACTCCTGACACTTCGTGCAGGAATTTTAAAAGCTCTAAATTTTTGCTGTGTGACTAACTGAAAGGGATAATCTGTGTAACTCAGTTATATTTTGTACCCTAGTCGATCAATTGGGAGGAAAAGAGGCAAATTTTTTGAAGCACTTGTCAGGCTCCCTAGTGGAAAAGGCTGAATTCCAGTATGGAAATCTAAAACTGAATGAGTTCTGTCAGATAACCTTCAAGGCCCAAAAAACTGCACTGTGTCTGGCCATTAATATAAAACATTACTAAATTCATAGACCCTGCCATGTTTATTGGAGCCCTGATGCCACAGTGGTTAAGAGCTTGGGAGCTAACCAAAAGGTCAGCAGTTTGAATCTACCAGCTGCTCCTTGGAAACCCTACAAGTCCAACTATGAGTTGGAATCAACTCGACAGCAGCAGGTTTTTGGTTTTGGTCTAGTTATATGAGAGGAGCTCTGGTGGCACAGTGGTTAAGAGCTCAGCTGCTAACCAAAAGTCAGCAGTTCGAATCCACCAGCCACTCCTTGGAAACCCTGTGGGGCAGTTCTGCTCTGTCCTGTAGGGTCACTATGAGTTGGCAACAGCTTTGGTTTTTTAGTTTTGGCCATGTCTGTTACCTGACAGGAAACCCTGATTGCATAGTGGTTAAGTGCTGCAGCCGCTAACCAAAAGGTCATTCAGATCTACCAGGCGCTCCTTGGGGCAGTTCTACTCTGTCTTACAGGGTCGCTATGAGTTGGAACCGACTCGACAGCCACAGCTGTTACCTGACTTAGTTTTAGGTTCAGTTAAGCCTGTGTTTCCTCTATATACGGAAATATATTTTAAAGTAGACTGGTAATTAATTTTTGTCCCTAGAGCTCAAGATTTAGTATTATCTATAGGCTATAAACATACATTCTTAAAAAGCCAATTTTACTGACATTTGAAAACAGCCAGCTTATTTTTATTCTAGCCCAAATAACTGCTCACAGAATATTCACACATGCTGTCAAGGTGGTCTTATATCTAAACTCCTGAGTAAAGACTTTTATATCTTTTGAAGTTGAGCTCAGGAAAAGGAAATTAGATTTCCCATGAGGAGTTAATTGGTTTCACCAAGTTACTTGCCCTTACTGACTGCTTTTTGTCAATGTCACCTCTGAATTTCTTGCTGGTTTCAGTCGTTCCCTATAAAATGAATTTAGGACTTTCAGATTGACTTAAATTACCACTCCTTTATATCTTTGAGGTGTTTGGAAATGGTGATGGGAATGACTTTGAAAACTGTCTACTATCACTTTATTGATTTAAGAACCATTGTGTGGCTCTCACTCAAGGTAACCAGTTTAGTATCAGGGCAAAAGCATTTCATGTCAGTACGTAAACTAGGGGACAGTGAACTGAACCTTGTTTTTTGAATAATTTAGTGAGAGCTACTTCTCTAGCTCCGTACAGATTTTTGGACAGCCAGGTGACATGATATCATCTCTGTCTTCCAGGCCGTGGGACCCTGTCAGATGAGCATGCTGGAGTGATCTCTGTTCTAGCCCAGCAAGCAGCTAAGCTGACTTCTGACCCCACTGATATTCCTGTGGTGTGTCTAGAATCAGATAGCGGGTGAGTAGATGTCAACAGATTCTTTCTTTCCTTTTTTGTTCAGAAAAATCCTGGGGAGACTGGAATGAGGTCTGCCTCGTGTTCATCAGTGATTCTTCACTCAAAGTCCTGGTAATGGCCTGAGTAGAGTAGATTTACTTTCTGAAGTACTTTGAAGGACTTTCTTGGACCACAGCGGCAGATAGATTAATCTCTAAAACTAATGTGCTTTCAGGCCACAAGGACCTTTAAATGAAGAGTACAAATTACAGTGAAACCTGTGAGAGCCAAAACTTCACAGGACTGGCTTATTTTTTCTGGGTCTCTCAAATTTTCTGCCTTTGACAGGGTGCAGTCTTACTACTTTTCTGTCGCTCGTTTCAGTGGAAAATATTTGAGTTTTCCTTCTCTGACAGGTTTCCACCTTACACAGGTTCAGGCTTTTACAGGTTTTACTGTATAATGAACTATTGGGCTACCAAATAAAGACAGTAATAAAAAGCACAGTGGAAGGCTAATCAAAGAACAAAACTACTTCTGTAGGAGTAGAATATTCCTAATACTCTATAATATTCTATTCCTAATATACTAAAGATACTCTTAAGTGAGGGTCTTTGCAATCATATTAAGTGACAAAAGCAGAATACACAGTATGATCAGTTTCCTAAAAAGAGGAAAAATGTTTATATAGTATACATGCAGACAAAAAGAACTAGGGAAATATCAATAGTGGTTGCCTCTGAGCAGTAGGATTATGGGATTAATTTCCTTTTTATATTTTACACTTTTCTGTATTTTCCAAATATTTTTGCTGTACAGATAAACAAGTATTGCATTTATAATTAGGAAAAATGATACTTTTTAACTGTGTGTAGTCCCTGGGTGGTAGAAACAGTTAACATGCTCAGCTGCTAACTGACAGTATGGAGGTTCAGGTCCACCAGAGGCACCTTGGAAGAAAAGCCTGACAATCTACTTCCAAAAGATCAGCCACTGAAAACGCTGTGAAGTACAGTTCTACTCTGACACACAGGGGTCGCCATGAGTTAGAGTCTACTCCATGGCAATGGGAAAAACAACAACAATTTTAACCTTACGTTGGCCCCCAGTTGGAACGTTCTACTGAGTATCTTCTGCTTTGTTTGCCTTTCAGGAACGTTATGATCCAGAAACATGATGGCATCACAGTGGCAGTGCACAAAATGGCCTCGTGACATCCCATATCAGGTCTCCAGCCTACCGCAGGGACTCGATTCTATCATGCTGATTATCTTACTGAACTATTAAAGTTCTAGTAGCTAGGCCATTCATATAATGTACATTGGGCATTTTTCTATTTATTTTAGAGTAAGGTGTTTTTTGGCACTCTGAATTACCATATCAAAATATTGGTAAAAAAGGATCACGTTTTGAAGCAGCATGTCCAGGTTACTTTGTATATAGAATTTTGTTGTATTCAATAAATCTGGTTGGAGGAAAGTTGGGATCTTTCTGGATTCTGTAAACTATATCAAATTTTTTTTTTTTTTCAATTATCAAATTGTATTTTTTTTTTTAAAAAAAGGCTTTTGTTCCAACTACTTGCGTCTCATTCAGAAGTGTCTTGGTTATTTAGTGCTGCTATATCAGAAACACCACAAGTGGGTGGCTTTAACAGATTTATTTTCTCACAGTCTAGGGGGCTAGAAGTCCAAATTCAGGACGCCACCTCCAGGGGAAGACTCTCTGTCTCTGTCAGTTGTAAGGTGAAGGTCCTTGTCATCAGTCTTCCCCTGGTCTAGGAGCTTCTCGGCGCAAGTTCCCTGGGTCCAAAGGACATGCTCCACTCCCAGTGCTTCTTTCTTGGTGGCCTGAGGTCCCTTTCCTCTCTGCTTGATTCTCTTTTATTCTCAAAAGAGATTGACTCAAGATACAGCATAATCCTGTATATTGAGTCCTGCCTGATTAACATAACTGCCACTAATTCTGCCTCATCACATAGGGAAATCGCATCAGATCCCAAACTGGTGGACAATCACACAATACTGGGAATCGTGGCCTAGCCAAGTTGACACATATTTTTGGGGGGCACAATTCAATCCATAACACAGAGCTTCCTGAAATACCTGTATTTTCACAGGAATGTTCATTAATGTTTGAAAGACACCAAGCGTATTCCTACCTCTTAATAATAAAGTAATAGCTAATAATATTAAGTACTAATTGTGTGCCAGGGACTCAATTCTCATTAACAACTTTTCTGGTAATGAAAGTTAAGGCGTTAGCAGCCTCACCATTTAAATTCGGGATTCCAATTGAAGAGCCTATCCTCTTAATCCCTAGACCACCACAGCAATAGGCATGTTTGACCAGAAAAAAAGCCTTTTTAACTGTTTGAAAGATTATCTTCTCTTCAGCCTTTTTTTCTCAGCAACAGAACTGTCGCAGGTACAAAAGACTTCATTTTGATGAATGTGAATGTTGCTCCTATTCTTTAACAATTTAATAATTGGCAGTTTAAAAAAATCTAGAATTTATCATTTATTCAAAAATTAAGCATCTACAAAGTGTAAGGTGCTATGTGAGAATAAAAAGATCTTGAATAAGACCCAACTCAGCCGTTGAGCTTGTACTTTAATAGAAGTAATATGCATGTATGTTGTCTTCACCAATACCTACCCCTTCAAAAAAAAAAAAAAAACCCATTGCTGTTGAGTGAATCCCAACTCATGGTGACCCTATAGGACAGAGTAGACCTGCCCAATAGAGTTTCCCTATAGATTGAGACTGCTGACCTTTGGTTATCAGCTGAACCCTTAACCACTGTATCACCAGGGCTCCACCAATATCTGACATATATATGTTTCTTTTATTTTTTGTCTCCCCTACTAGGATATAAACTGTGTAAGAACAGGAGTTTTGTCTTATTCACAGATGTATCCCCAACAACTAGAACAGTTCGTAGAACATAGTAGGCACTCAATAAATACTTGCTTAAATGTATGAATATATAACACAAGGGAGTTTTGTGGTATGAACTGGGCCGCCAAAGATAGATGTGTGTAGTAAGAGAGATGAGGGGTTTCCAGGCAGAGGGAATGGCAAAGACAAAGACAAGTGATAAAGCAAAAAAAATTTTATGTATAAATGGTATAGTTGGGTCTGTGAGGTAGCAGTTGAAAAGCTGGGAGATAGGGCAGCTAACTCAAGAAACTTGAATGTCTGCTTTTCAAGAATCCTAGGTCCTCTTCTGTTAGCAGAATGAGTTTTGGAGCAGGGGAGAGCCAAAGTGGAGCTTTAAGATTAATCTGAGGTAGACCAACTACCAGAACTTTCTTGTGTTCATCAATGTACCTCCAATTCCTAGCCTGCAGGGCAACAGGTTTCTCTTTAAATAATAGCCTTTCTGGCCCTAGGTTTGTAGTTCTGCTAAGATGATTTGCTAGGCAACGATCCTGCAGAGGGGCTGGTTAGTAAATAAGGTGTGTAAAACTCCTGCAAGCGTTGGTCAATTACTATGCAGACTAGGTGGTTATGGCCTACTGAGGGGATTGGTCAATTCTGCCATTCTGCTAGGCTTAAAAGAGCCAATTCCACCGAGGTTGAGGGGGACCTCACTACCATCTAGAAGAAGAAGCTGGAGCAGGACCTAATTTGCTATGTAAACTTTCACCAAAAGCACAATAAAATATTATCAAAAAAAAAAAAAAAAACCTGGAGCAGAGTGCTTCCTTTGGACACAGGGTCCCTGTGCTGAGAACCTCCTAGACCCAGGAGAGAGAGCTGGAGATACTGAAGACATTGAGAAATGGTGCAGCAAGAGTGGCAGCAGCATAAGACAGAATCAGACTGGCGTGAGATGGCTGAGGTGGGGCTTACCAACCCATGGAGTGAGAGCTGAGTGCCTTAAGGCAAGAGGCTTGCTGGCAGAGTGGGGTGCCTCTGGGCACTATGTGTGTGGAGCTAAAGAGTTGCAACACTTGATTGAGCAGGGCAGAGACCAGGCTGAGCAGGGCACAGTGGCAGAAACCCAACCTTGGCCTGCCTGCTAGCATGACTGACAGGTAGCTGAGAGCTGTCTTGGTTGGAAGCTGTCTCGATTGACGAATTGTGTCCTATCTCCTGAGTTGTTCCTGATACTTGCAGGTTGATCCTGATCCTTATTTGTAATCTGTTACTTTCGTAATAAACCCCATAATCATGAGTATGGTTTGTGAGTTCTCTGTGGCCATTGCAATGAATTATCAAACCCAGCAGAGAAGTAGAGTGCTGTGGGGAGGATGGCTGATGTCAGCATTGGTTTAAAAAAAAAAAAAAAAGGTTGGAGAGTAGAAGTATGTTTGACTTCCACCTCATAGGAATCAGCTTTGGGCTCATGGTGATTATCCTTCCCCCTTGTAAATCTAGACAGGTTCTGACACTACTGCTACCCTTTTTCATAGCCCAAAGTAATAAAGCTAACCTTCAGTGAGTTTTTACTACATGCTAGATATATGCTAAGCAATTTACATACATTTAGCTCATTTCCTTTTAATCTTCTAAGGTGTTATTACCCCCATTTTGGAGAGGAAGAAATAAGCTCAGCAAGATCTAGTACTTAGCTCTGGATCAAATATGAGAAACAAAAAAATGAATTGGCAGAAAGGGAACAGGGAGAATGAAGAGTTAAAGATGACTGAATAGGTGAGAGGAAGAAGTGGTGGGGTGCCTTAGAAAGCAGTAGACTCAAACACGAAAGGATTACAGAGAAAAGGTGGCTAGTTTTCATTTTATGTATGTTGAAACAATTTCTGACAGGACATCCTGGAGATGGTGCTCAATAATAAACACACTGAGTGTCCACCGTGTGCCAGGCACAGTGCTTAACCACTGTTCAGGGACCCGTCATTGCATTTAGAGCAAAATTCAAAGTTCTTACCCTGGCCTCCCCAGGTTCCCTGGCCTAGCCCCTGCCTGCCCCTTTCTCCACATCTCATGCCACTTTCTGCCTTACTAAGCTCCAGTCACGCTGGCCTTCTGTCAATTCCCAGAACTGCACGTTCTTGCCCCAGGGCCTTCATGCTTACAGTTCCCTTTGCCTAGAATGTCATGTGTCCAGCTTTCCACATGGCTGTCTCCTTAACCAGGTAGCTCTCAGTTTGTATGTTCTTTTTTCAGAAAGGCCTTCTCTGACCACTCAGTCTAAAGTAGGATCTCCTGTTACTCTCTACCAACACCTAATGCATTTCCTTCATGGTGCTTACCAAATCTGTAATTATTTTACTTATTATTTTTACTGTCAGTCTCCCCGACTGGCCTCTAAACTCAATAAACCCATGGACCTTGTTGATCTTGTTCACCCCTGTATCCTGTATTCCCTTCCTGTTGATGCTGTAACAAATTGTCACAAATTTAGTGGCTGTAAATAATGCAAAATTATTATTTTAGAGTTTTGGAGATAGGTCCAAGATCTGTCTCACTGGGCTGAAGTTGTCAGCAGGGCTGGTTCTTCTGGGGGCTCCAGGGAGGAGTCTGTTCCCTTGCCTACTCCAGCTTCTAGAAGCCACCTGCATTCCTTAGCTTGTGGCCCCTTTCTCCATCTTCAAAACCACTGTGGTAGCTTCTTCAAATCTCTTTCTCAGATTTCAGCATCCATGTTATATTTTCTTCTCTGACCTTGACCCTCTTGTTATTTGCCTTGGAGTCAGCTGTGACTCATGATAACCTTATATATAACAGAACGGAATGCTGCCCAGTCCTGCACCATCTTCATGATCATCGGTAAGTTTGAGTCCACTGTGCAGCTATTGTGTCCATCCATCTCTTGCCTCCCTCTTATAAGCACCCTTGTGATTACATCGGGCTCAACTGGATAATCCAGGATAATCTCAAGATCCTTAATCACATCTGCAAAGTCCGTTTTGCCATGTAAGGTAACATATTTACATGTTCTAGGAATTTATAACATGAACATCTTTGAGGAGCCATTTTTCTGTATACCATAGGTCCCTACTGTTTAAAAGAGTGCCTGGCACGTAGGAGGCAACTGTTTATTGAGTAAAAGGAATAAATTAACATGCTTTTTCATTTATTCACAAACAACCCTTTGAGATAGGGTGTAGCATACCCAATTACATTGATGAAACAAAGGACTTGCACTGGAAAGAGCTCAGTGCTGGAGAGGCTGATTTTCTGGTCTCCGTAGAGCTGCAGCTAAAGTAGGATTGTATGGGAGGTTCCCAAGACCACCCTAGGTTTGATGTTTTTCTAGGAGGACTCATAGGACTCAGCACTTAGCTGTACTCACAGCTATTATTTATTAGAGTGAAGGGATACAAAGCAGAATCAGCAAAGGGGAAAGGTGCATGGGGAAAAGTCTGGAGAAAACCAGGCACAAGGCTCCTAGAGTCCTCTCTCAGTGGAGTCACACAGGACACACCAAGTCTTCCAGCAGTAAGTGGTAACAAGGTGTGTGAAGTGCTGCCAACCAAGGAAGCTCATTAGAAAGCCAGTGCCCAGTGTTTTTATTATGGGTTGGTCATGTAAACACCCTTGGCCTACCATGTATCAAAATTCCAGACTCCCAGAAAGAAAGAGGTGTTCAGCATAAACCACATGCTTACATAAACAGGCCCAAAGAGCCACCCTTGACATGAAGGGAATGGTGGGAACCTTCCCAAAATCTAAGTTCCCAAATGTCAACCAAGGGCCAACTTTACAAGCAGGCCTTTCAAAAGACAGGGTTCTCAGCCTGCTATCCCTTTTCTACACAAAGATTGAGGACAGGGAATGATCTAACTAGGAGTAAAATCTCTTAATTCTAGCTGGTAGTGCTGTATTAACTTGTAAATCTAAAGTGCTAAAAATTATTTAACGGTTACATTTAACAGTAGAGTGAGGGTAATAGTGATTACTTAGGAATCATGATGTATTCTTGCTAAATAGTTTTAGGGCTAAGAGTTAGAAGATTAGAGATGAAGGGAATTATTTGTTTAGTTAAAGATCTTATAAGCTTTATTAAGTCCATCAGATACAGATGCCACAATGTAATATTCCAAAGGTGGCTTAAGGATTCTTTGCCCTTAATATTAGGTCCCACCTGATTAACAAGAATTATTTTTAATGAACCAAATACCAAGAGTAAATCTATTAATGTGCAGTCACCTTACATACATACTGCTAGTCCTTACAACAACCTTGTAAAATAGTATAAGCCACATTTTAGTTTTGTGAACAGCCTCAGAGAAAGTGACTAGCCCACAGTCTCTCAGCTGTAAAAAAAAAAGGGGGGGGAGCAAAGTTGGGGTTCTAACCTTGCATTTCCCATCCTACCTCAAATTTTGTCATGTGTACCTTTATGAAGGGTATGTTTCAAAAGATTTGTTATGAATTGTGTCCCCCCAAATTATGTGTTAGAATTCTGACCCCTATACCTGTGGATATAATCCCATTTGAAAACAGGGGTTTCTTTGTTATGCTGACAAGGCTGTAGCAGTGTAGGGTGTGTCTTAAACCTAATCACTTTTGAGATATAAAGAGCAGATTAGGCACAGGGGAGAGAAGCAAGCACAACTAGGGAACAGAGAGGCACAAGGAATGGAGGAGGAACAGGGGTTACAGAAGCTGAGACAAAGATCTTCCCCCAGAGCCAACACAGAGAGCTGCCTCCTAGAGCCAGTGTCCTGAAATCAAATTTCTAGCCTCCTGAACTGTGAGAAGAAAAATTCTGTTCATTTAAACCACCCCACTTGAGCTGTTTCATCCTCTGATCACATAAGCTCGCTTTGAAATACCAACAAGCATGCCATGAAAAAAGAAAATAAATAAAAATAATAATAAATCAGTTCTACAGATGTTTACTTAAAAATGCTTTCTGGAGTGCACTAGTAACTACAAATAACTCTCTGAAAAGCATTCACCCAGAAGCACTTTGGGAGATTGGCCTGGCGATCTGCTTCTGAAAGGTCACACCTTTAAAAACCCTGTGGAGCAGCTCTACTCTGCACATGTGGGGTCAATATGACTGGGAATCAACTGGATGGCAATTACCACCACCATCACCACACAACGGCATGATCTCTTACACTGTTACATTTACAGGGCATCAGCCCAGCCCACTGAGCTATCCTTATGCTTAGCACTTCAATCAAAACGTAGTACAGAGGTTGGTTTCAAGAGCCTGAGAAACCCCTTGCTTCTTGAAAGGAATGTATATAGATATGTGCAGATTTTCCAGATAAAGCAAGAAAAACAAACTTTGGCCTAAAATACACTTTGGTTTATAACCTGGAGTGTTGGTGTGGGGAAGATGAAAGGCAATTTCCTGTTGGCTTTTTTTTTTTTTTTTTTTTATGTGGAGGGTGGAGCAGGAGAAGGAAATGGGAAGAGAAAGTTTTATTAACCCATGAATTTTCTAGGAGACTCAACCTTAACCATTTCCAAAATGGAATAAATAAAAACAGCATCATTCAAAATTACTACAAGTATACACCATTCATGGGAGGTGTCTAGAGTTAAGGTAATCGGGTATCAAAAAAGCAATTAAAACTGGGCCTGGAATGCCAAATTAGTAACCAGAAACTTAAATCAGTACAGAAAAGGCCAAAAAAACATAGATTGAACTCATGATTGCCACTGTGATCCAGGAGTCTCTGGGAGAGCTGTATATTTCTACAAAATAAGCAAACCTTGATAATCTCCCTGTGGCACTCAAGAAACACATGTATTAGACTTACAGAGTTTCATCTCCCTGCCTGGGACATAGTCACTCGGAGGATCTTACCCTTGGTTTACTCCACGTGCTTTTGAGCTTATGCTGAAATATTCCACCTTCTGGGTAAGAAGGGTTGGAGAGAGGGCCTAAGATCAGATCAGATCTTGGTCTTTCCCCTCGCTGCAGGAAGTCAAGTCCATTGGCACAAGTGCCTTCACTGGCTCTGCCTGCTTGTCTCTTACAGTACTTTTTTCACAATGCAGTGGAATGAAAAAGAGTGTTATTCTAGAAAATGGTATAATTTACTTTTCTTCTCAAATAGAGCTGGACTTCCTCAAGGAGTCCGGGTGGCACAGTGGTTAAAGCACTCAGCTGCTAACTGAAAAGTTGGCAGTTCAGACCAACCCAAAAGTGCCTAAGAAAGACCTGGCAATCTACTTCTGAAAACCCAGCCATTGAAAACCCTGTGGAGCACAGTTCTACTCTGACACACATGGAGCCACCATGAATTGGAGTTGACTTGAAGGCGACTGGTACTGGTAGTGTGACTGGGTGTACGGAACCATGACAACATGCAACTGGGGTGATGCTTGAAGCTCTATCACTACAGTTACCTACTGGTAGGCTCCTTGGAGATGGGGGGCAGATGTCTGGAAGCAAGAGGAGGTGCTGAGTGGGAAGCCACCAGCAGGATCAAGGCTCCTTTCCTCCTGTGGAGCACCTGAGTGGGGCCCGGCAGGCTTTGATCTCCCCAACTCCAGGTGGGGTGCGGATCTCCACGAGGCAAACACAAGGGAGGAAATGAGACAACCAGGTTCCAAGAACAGGCCATGAACTGCAAAAAGGAGGGGTCGGGCTCCCAGCACATGGGCCTTCCTCACGCCTCCAGTGGCCACATCTCCGTTTGTGGCTGTATTCCACCTTTTCCCACACACCAGGTAATAATCCAGAACAACTTTCCTATTGTTATAAAGGACATAATTACAACAAGTGGTGAAATTTGCATAAGGTCTCTAGATTTGATAATAGCGTCATACTGATGTTAATTTCCTGAATTTGATACTTGTACTGTGATTTGGAGGAAACCCTGGTGGTAGAGTGGTTGAGAGCTACGGCTGCTAACCGAAAGGTTGGCAGTTCAAATCCACCAGGCACTCCTTGGAAACTCTATGAGGCCATTCTACTCTGTCCTGTAGGGTCGCTATGAGTCGGAATCGACTTGATGGCAATGGGTTTGGGTTTTGGGTGACTGTGGTTTGGAAGAAGCCCTGGTTGCGCAGTCATTAAGTGTTTGGCTGCTAACTGAAACGTTGATGGTTCAAATCTACCAGTGGCTCTGCAGGACAAAGCTGTGGCAGTTGGGTGCCATAAAGACTTACAGCCTTGGAAACCCTATGGGGCAGTTCTACTCTGTCCAGTAGAGTTGCTATGAGTTGGAATCAACGTGATGGCTGTGGTTTGGTTTTCTAGTTTTGGTGGAAGATTCCTCGGATGAATATCAAGGAACTGTGCAGTGGGGTTGGTTTCTATGAAGTGTTGGATTACCAGCATCTCTCCCCACCCAGCCTGCTCAGCAAGCAATCATGTCCCTTAAATCTCAGCCATTGATTAGTTTTTTCTCATCTCTCCCATGGTTCTGCCTAGATCGTTAATATCACATAAACAGGGTGTGATGATTAAGGTTATGTGTCAACTTGGTTAGGCCATGATTCTCAGTGGTTTGGCAGATCTTATGTAATCATCTTTCATTTTGTGATCTGATGTGAGCAGCCAATCAGTTGAAATGGGGGTTTCCTTGTGGGTGTGGCCTGCATCCAACAAATACAGATACTCTGCAAAGCTCATCTTCTCTGGATCCTGCATCCAACTCATCAGCCTCTGACCTCCAGTTCCCGAGCCATGGCCTGCCATCTGACCTGCCAATTTTAGGTTCACCAGCCCTTGCAACCACATGAGTCACAAGAAGCCTACAACCTGATGTCTGACCCATGGATTTGGGACTTCCCAGCCTCCACAATTGCATGAGCCATTTCCTTACATCTCTCTCTCTATATATATATTTCACTGGTTTTGCTCCTCTACAGAACCCAGCCAAAGACATCTGGTACCGAGAGTGGCTCTAGAGGAACAAAATATATGAACAAGTTTTCTAAATTGGTTCTCAACCCTGGATAGTCTTAAAGGCAGTGATCGCCCTGCCTCCATTAGTAAAGAGGCTGCTGATCCACGGCATGAGGTGACAATAGAAATATGCAAAATATCACCACCAATAGATTCAATATTTGTGAGAAATAAGGGTGTGGGTTATTGCATATTTGATAGTTTTCTACAATTTTTTCAGAATAAGAAGTATACAGAGGCTGGTTGGTTGGTCCTACTCTCACTAGACGAAGTGGTGAAAGAAAAATATAAGCTCATGGCTTCAGAGTGACATCTCAAGCACCACTTAAAAAGACCTGAAAGTTGCCACTTGTGCCCTGAAAGAAAACCTTGTTTCTTGTAGGAACAGAGTCGATACTGCCAAAAACCAAACCCACAGTCTTATCGTAAGAGGGGCTGAATTACAATGCCAACTGCACCATCTCGAATGGTGTCTAAAGTTAGGGCATTGATTGGGAAAAATTGGAATCCTGAAATTTGGGATGGGGACATATGAGCAGATAATCAGGAAGCTGGGGACATTGAGCGCCTAAATTCAGTTGAAGCACTCCTGCCAACAGAACCAATGCTCTTACTTCCATCTGAAGAGATTACTCCATTTTTTTTTTTTTTTTCACTAAGCCACTTACCCCGGTAAAACCATTATCCCTTCCAACCCCATCTGATAAGATCAATCTAGTTGTGCCTGAAGAATCTTTATCTGACATATCATCTGGAGTGGCACCTGTGCTGTTGCCTGGGACATCGCCTGTGGCAGATGCCTTACAAGACATTGCTGAATGTCCCCAGGACCCACTGCACCACCCATTTTGCTTCTAGACCTATAACTAGACTTAAGTACCAGAAAGCCCCAAAAGATTATGTACAAAGTGTGACCCAGGAGGAGGTATCTTGATTTTTCTTATACAAAAAGAAACCTGGAGAATACGTGTGGAAATGGTTATTAAGAGTGTGGGATAATGGTGCAAGGAACATAAAGCTGGATCAATCTGAGTTTATTGACACAAGCCCACTTCATTGGCAAAACCAGGTGGGCGTGATTACTATAATAGACAGCAGAGTCAAGCCAGTAATCAGAATAGTCTGACTCATATGGACTTATGATGTTGGCTACTTAGTCATGGTATCCCTAAGAGTGAAATGGACAGAAAATCTACTATTGATCTACAAGAGTGGAAGAATTCTAGGTCAAGTGAACCACAGACTAACTCAAATCGCCAGAATAGGGAATCACAGCCCTCATTCAATTCCCAGAGTGAGCCAGCTTACAGAGCCGAAAACCCTTGAATGAAGGGGAGTCCGGATCCCCTTGAGGAAGGAACCCGCTACACTGCCAAAAATTAATAGTGTTCACTGGGGAAAAAGATAATCAGACCTTTTGGGGATTACTAGACACTGGCTCTGAACTGACACTACTTCCAGGAGACCCAAAACATCACTGTAGCCCATCAGTCAGAGTAGGGGCATATGAAGGTCAAGTTATTAATGGAGTCTTAGCTCAGGTCCATCTAAAGTGGGTCCAGTGGGACCCCGAACTCATCCTATAGTAATTTTCCCAGTTCCAGAATGCATAAACGGAATAGACATATTCAGCAGCTGGTAGAACCTCCACATCAAATCCCTGACTTGTGGAGTAAGGGCTATTATGGTAGGAACAGCCAAGTGGAATCCTTTAGAAATGCCCCTACCTAGGAAAATAGTAAACCAAAAGGAATACTGCATTCCTGGAGGGATTGCAGAGATGAGTGCCACCATCAAGGACTTGAAGGATGAAGGGGTGGTGATTCCCACCACATCCCCCATTCAACTCACCTATTTGGCCCATGCAACAACAACAAAAAGATGGATCTTGGAGAATGATAGTGGATTATCATAAAGTTACCAGGTAGTGACTTCAGTTGCCGCTGCTGTGTGGTTTCACTGCTTGAACAAATTAATAAATCTCCTGGCACCTGGTATACAGCTACTAATATGGCTAATGCTTTTTTCTCAATACCTGTTTTGAAGGAATACCAGAAGCAGTTTCCCTTCAGCTGTCAAAGCCAACAATATACCTTCACTGTCCTACCTCAGCAGTATATCAGCTCTCCAGCCCTATGTCATAATTTCGTCCAAAGGGACCTTGATTGCTTTTCCCTTCCACAAGACGTCACACTGGTCCATTACATTGATGACATTACACTGACTGGACCTAGTAAGGAAGAAGCACCAATGACTGTAGACTTACTAGTAAGACATTTGTGGGCTAGAGGTTGGGAAATTAACCCAACAAAAATTCAGGCATCTTCCACCTTCTTGAAATTTCTAGTGGTCCAGTGGTGTCGGGCATGTAGAGATATTCCTTCTAAGGTGAAGAATAAGTTGTTACATCTGGACCCTCTACAACTAAAAAGCAGGCACAACTCCTGGTGGGCCTCTGGATTTTGGAGGCAACATATTACTCATCTGAGCAACTCCAGGCTATTTATCAAGTGGCTCAAAAACCTGCTAGCTTTGAGTGGGGCCCAGAATGAGAAGGCTCTGCAACAGGTTCAGGCTACTGTGCAAGCTGCTCTGCTACTTGGACATATGATCCAGCTGATCCAATGATTCTTGAAGTGTCAGTGGTAGACAGATGCAGTTTGGAGTCTCTGGCAGCCCTCTGTTGGTGAGTCACAGCACAGACCTTTAGGATTTTGGAGCAAAGTGCTGCCATCCTCTGCAGATAACTAGCCTCCTTTTGAAAAACAGCTTTTAGCCTTAGTAGAGACTGAACTCTTAACCATGGGCCACCAAGTCACTATCTGTTCTGAGCTTCCCATCATAAACTGGATGTTGTCTGACCTACAGAGTCATAAAGTTGGATGTGCACAGCACCACTCCATTATTAAATATAATTGGTATATACAAGACGGACTCTAGCAGGACCTGAAGGAACAAGTTACATGAGGAAGTGGCCAAAATGCCCACTCACCCCACTCCTTTCACATTACCTTCCTTCCCCCAGTCTGCACCAATGGCTTCATAGGTAGTTCCTTACAATCAGTCAACTGAGGAAGAGAAAATTTGTGCCTGGTTTACAGATGCTTCTGCACAATATGCAGGCACCACTCAAAAGTGGACAGCAACAGCACTGCAGTTCCTTTCTGAGACATCCCTGAAGGACAGTAATGAAATTATTCTAGTGGGCACAACATCAAGCAGTGCACCTGGTTGTTCACTTTGCTTGGAAAGAGAAATGGCCAGGTGTGTGACTGTATACGGATTCATGGGCGGCTATGGCCAGTGGTTTGGCTGGATGATTAGGGACTTGGAAGGAGCATGATTGGAAAATTGGAGACAAGGAGGTATGAGGTACACAGACAGACCTCTCTGAATGGGCCAAAGATATTTGTGTCTCATGTGAATGCTCACCAAAGGGTGACCTCTGCAGAAGAGGTTTTTAACAATCAATTGGATAGGATGATGCATTCTGTGGATACCAGTCATCCTTTTTCCCCAGGCACTTCTGTCATTGTCCAATGGGCTCATGAACAAAGTGGTCATGGTGGCAGGGATGGTGGTTATGCATGGGCTCAGCAACATGGACTTCCACTCACCAAAGCCAACTGGGTTACAGCCACTGCTGAGTGCTCAATCTGCCAGCAGCACAGACCAACACTGAATTACTGATATGGCACCATTCCTTGCGGGTGATCAGCCAGCAGCCTGGTGGCAGGTTGATTACATCAGACCTCTTCCAACATGGAAAGGGCAGCATTTTGTTCTTACTAGTACAGACACTTATTCTGGGTATGGATTTGCCTTCCCTGCATGCAATGCTTCTGCCAAACACTTGTGGTCTTACACGTGGCCTTATCCACTGTCATGGTATCTCACACACTATTGCCATGAATGAACTCACTTCATAGCAAATTAAGTGCTGCAATGGGCCCATGTCCATGGGATTCAGTGGTCTTACCATGTTCCCCATCAACCTGAAGCAGCTAGCTTAATGGAACAATGGAATGGGCTTCTAAAGACACAATTATGGTGCGTGCTAGGTCTCAATACCTTGCAGGGTTGGGACAATATTCTCCAGGAGGCCGTATATGCTCTAAACCAGTATCCAATATACGGTGCTGTTTCCCCCATAGCCAGGATTCATGAGTCCAGGAATCAAGGGATGGAATTGGGTTATTCCTAGTGACCCACTTAAAAATTTTTTGCTTCCTGTCCCCATAAGCCTATGCTCTGCTGGTCTAGAGATCTTAGTTCCAGAGGGAGGAATGCTCCCACCAGGAGACACTACACTGATTTCATTGAACTGGAAGTTATGAATGCCACCTGGCCAATCTGGGCTCCTCATACTTCTGGGTGAACAGGCAGTTACTGTATTGGCTGGAGTGACTGATCCTGATTACCAAGGGGTAACTGGATTGATCTAATACAGGTAAAGAAGAGTATGTCTGAAATACAGGAGATCCCTTAGGACATCTCCTAGTGCTACCATGCCCTGTGATTAAGTCAATGGAAAAGTGTACAATCCAATTCCGACATGATTACTAATGGCCCAGACCCTTCAGGAATGAAGATTTGTCACTCCACCAGGAAAGAACCCCAACCAGCTGAGGTGCTTGCTGAGAGAAAACAGAACATGGAATGGGTGGTGGAAGAAGGTAGCTCTATATACCAGCTATGACCACGTGACCAGTTGCAGAAATGAGGACTATAGTTGTTTTTAGCATTTCTTCCTGGATTTGTTATACAAGTGTGTGCGTGTGTGTATATATAAAGCAAACGTATTTTTCTTCCCATCCTTATTCCACTACTTATTATAAAATGTAAGATGTAAACAGGGTAGTGTGTTTTCGGTTGTACACGTTAGTTGTATCATGTTAGGGCTATCACTTTATAATTGTCTTTAGAGATTCTATGTGGTTTAAGATGTGTACCGATGCCAAGTTGACAAGTGATGGACAATGGTGGTTATGTGTCAGTTTGTCTAGGTCATGATTCTCAGTGGTTTGGCAGATATTATGTAATCATCCATTTTGTGACCTGACGTAAACAGCCAATCAGTTGAAAGGGGAGCTTCCCTAGGGGTGTGGGCCTGCATCCAATACTTAGATGTTCTTGCAAAGCTCACCCTCTCTGGATCCTGCATCCAGCTCATCATCCTCTGACCTCCGGTTCTTGGGAACAGCAGCTTGCCGTCTGACCTGCAGATTTGGGGTTTCACCAGCTCCTGCAGCCTCATGAGCCAGCAGCCAATTTTGGGTTCCTCAGCTCCTTCAACCGTGTGAGCCAGGAGAAGTATCTTACCTGATCTCCGACCCACAGATTTGGGACTTTCAGCCTCTACAACTGCATGAACTATTTCCTTGAAATCTCTCTTTATATATATATATGTATGTATGTGTGTATATGTATATATATATTATATATACACACACACACACATAATATATACCAACTTCACTGGTTCTGCTCTTTTAAAAAACCCAGCCTAAAACACAGGGATAGGGAACATTATAGCTATGCAGTCTTTATATGGCATTAAGAATAAACCACCAAGTGAACCGTCAAAGCTGTGTGAACTTGCCAGGTGAAACCTGACAGAGGCCTCCAAATTCTCCAAGATGGAATAAAGCACTATTTACGTTTTTGAGATTGAGATCACAAGGTTTATAAGGAACTTTAGAAACAAAAGGAAATAATCTACTTTAAAGGCAGTGGGCTATACATACTACAGCTGTTTTATGTCATAGAGAAGAATGAAGTTTAAAAGTTTAAAACATGTTTTTGCCAAATAAATCAACTATGTCTGGGATTTGTCACAGGAATCTTCTGCATTTAAAACAGAGGAAGCATCACGCTGAAAAGGAAGAGGAAGACCCGACCTTATACTACAAACCTGGATGGAGGATGGGGATGGATGACTGACTATGCTTCATTTGTTCCGGGTTCCGAATGTGCTTTCCCCCTTTTCATAACTGCCTAAGAAAACACTCTCTGGAGAAAGGTTCAGAGTAGGTCACCTTATGAAATCCTTGACATTTGAGTGGAAAAAGGGGGAGAGGAAGATAGCAGGCCAGGAACTACTACTACATGCTGAAATAAATGGCCCACACTAAACCGAGAACAATGTTGAAAATATCCCCCTTGAGTAAAAACAATCCGCCAGGCGCTCCTTGGAAACTCCATGGGGCAGTTCTACTCTGTCCTATAGGGTCACTATGAGTCAGAATCAACTTGAAGGCACTGGGTTGGTTTTTTGGGTTGAGTAAAAACAGTTAAATTCTCATCCAGTTCCTGACTCTTCCTCCCTACCACCTCTCAAACATGGAGAAATGTTCCAGTCATGATCGCAGCTCTGCCCTGGCTGCATGGGTAGGGATTTGGGGACAGTCATAGTTTTAGTCATGCGGAGGTAGTACTGGGAAGTTGACAAGTGTCTAAAAAGTGTTCTGGGAGTAGGTTCCCTGGCTCATGCATCATATGTGTAACACTGTTGACAGCAACCCTCTCCACTAATACAGGATAGGGACATTTTCTCTCTGCTCTGCTTGCTGTCCGCTTCCTGACCTATCCTCACCAACCGTAATTTATGCTAAAGTTAGGACCAATGTATATTTCTGTTATGTCTGGAAAGGGAGAGAAGGAATTGGATTCTGCAACTGGTGCCTGATTTTTCTCCTTCATCCATAAGCAACTAGATTAGGCAATGTTTTTTCATCTTCTTTCCCTCACCCTCCCAGAAAGTCTTGGGGTTGTTATGTGAGACAATGGTGACCTGAGTCATCAGCACACCCAATCTAGAATGTCGGTGAATTCCCCTCCTCTTAGTGTTCCCAAATAATATCCATTAACTTTAAAATGTACTAATACACTTTCCCTCCTGAATCTCCTCCCCTGCTCAGCCCTACAGTAAGAAGCTCACAGGGAAGAGGGGTACAGGCCCTGTACTGACTATAGTCCACCCATGTGGGTAACTAAGGGCTCTATAAAAACAATGGTGGGAAAACATCACTCATTCTCCCTAGTTATAGAGAAGGTGAAAAGGGGGACAGGGGCAGAGGTCCTCAGCCAGGATTTATTTAATACAAAACTGTTAACCAGAAGATGATTTGTTAAACATTTAACTTTATTACCGAAAAATGTGGAATCTCTTTTTCCCTAGAAGTGTTACTAATAAGGAAACTAAGAATGTCCTCTTTGAGAGTGCCTCTTGTGGCTGGGCCATCTCCCCAAAACACAGGCTTAACAGAATTGGTATTGTCATTGAGGAGGGGCCTCTCGTTCTCCCACCTTTCTCCCCAATAACCATCCTTACTTTTCCTACATTATCTCCAATTTAGTTGTAGTTAAGAAAAACTGCCTAATAACCAGATTAATAAGTAATGTGCCACTTTTGGAGTGTGATGCTACTTATAAAAGCATACACACACACACAAAAGGCACAAAAAAATGTTAAAAATTCTGGACTAATCACCTACACTGATACTATGAATGCTTAGATTATGGATTTATTTACACAAATAGATGAGCACTTGAAAAGGTGAGTGAAAAATCCAATAACTAAATGTTCTTCAAGAGTTCATTACTTTAAAAGGATTTATTTTAGGAAAGGCACCCTGTAAGTTAATTTCATAAATTCAGATTTTCACGTAACAGACTTGTTTAAAGCAAGGTATATTGAGGTCATGGTTTTCATTTGGTTCAGTATGGGTCGTGGGTTATGTAATACTGAATGGAAATGAGCAGGGCAAGAGGTTCTTGGTATTTTACACATTCTTCAAAACCTCTTGAGAACCACTGAATTACAATAAACATACATGGGAGAGAAATATACATGGACTAAGAATGCTGTTTCCACCTTTTTACCAGCAATATCTATTGACAGGATAAAAGGAATTTTCATTTGGGTAGATCCTAGACAATACATATGGCAGGAATCAGTATTTACATAGGTGTTCCAAGATATTCAATTACCTATTAACTTCTCCTTAGAAATATCCTCTTCAACTTACCTAGGAAATGTTTTTGTTCTGACAGTAAGGGCTTTAAACTGCAGGTGCATTAACCTTGAAGATACCAAGCTGGGTAACTGCCCTCCATGTAGGCAGAGAAGGTTCTTAGTCCAGAGCCAGCCTCCTGAATGGGGAGTGGAACAACTCTGGCTTTGTCAGAGTCACTGGCTTGCCATTTCTAGTTTTCCCAGTTCTTGAGACCCAGAAACACATTACAGAGGACACTTGGCTAGGTCTTGCTAACAATAGGGAGGCTGGGAGCCTCTACACCCTCCACTTTAGTAAAACCATCATGACAAGTAACAATTTACCTCAAAGATATCTTCTCCCCCTCAGTTTTCCACTGATTACTCAGCTGGAACCTCTAGAAGTAGGGCAAGTGTGAAGCCTTTTATAACTGCTATGAGATCAAGAGATTGAACTGAAATCTTGGTAAGAATAAATCCATGTATAATATAAAAGTGTGTGCAGAAGATAACGTAGCTCTCCCCAGAAAGGGAAAATATAGTTGTAACCATGATTTGCCATCCACCTTCCCCAGTGAGAGAATAGGTATATTTGGGGTATATGTGTATGTTGGGGGTGGAGAAGCTGAAGAAGGCTCTAGCCTCTATATAGCAAGAAGAAAATGGCAATGGATATAAAGTTTCAGGAAAATAAGTTGGCCCAAAAGTCAAGAAACAGTGGTTAGTTTTACCCTTTATCCTTCAACTTTTCTTTAGGAAGAAGCCAAAAATGTTCTAATGGGTAGGGAGGAGAAATTGCCACCATTAATTTCTTCCCTCCAATACAAATCACACTCTACACAGGGTTGTGAGTACAAGGACAGATACAGGTTAGGCTCTTCATCAAGGAGCTGAGCCTGCAGAATATTGAGAAAAAGAGGCCATGAAATGTAGTAAGTTCTAGGTGCTGCTCAGGTTGGGGAGTCAAGAGATCTCTGGGGACAGGTGATCTCTCAGACCGCAAAGTATTAAAGTGTAAGTAAAGACAAGCCAAGTAAAACACACGTACATATGGCCCTTTTATAAATTGAACTGTGTCCCCCCAAAACAATACGGTAAAGTTCTAACCCCTGCACCGGTGAATGTGACCTTGCTTGGAAATAGAGTTTTTCTTTTATTATCAGTTAATCAGATGTGGTCACACTGCAGTACGATGAGTCTTAATCCCTCTTGAGTGATGTGAACACATGATCACACACAAGGGGAAGGTGCCAGGTGAGAATCCATCCAAAAGCCAAGGAATGCCAAAAAAGGCCTGGGACTAGCTACCAGAAACTGAAGAGACAAGAAAGAATCTTTCCCCAGAGCTGACAAAGGGAGAAAGTATAGCCCTACCAATGCCCTGAATTCAAGCCTCTAGCCTCCAGAACTGTAAGAAAATAAATTTCTGTTCTCTGAAGTCATCCATGAATAAGGAAGACCGAAGATGAATTGATGCTTTTAAATTACGGTGATGGTGAAGAATACTGAATATACATACCATGGACTGCCAGAAGAACAAACAAATCTGTTTTGGAAGAAGTACAGCCAGAATGCTCCTTGGATGGTGAGAGTTTGTCTCAGATATTTTGGACACTGTCCTGGGTTGAACTCTGTCCCCTAAAAATGTGTATATCAATTTGGCTAGGCCATGATTCCCAGTATTGTGTGACTGTCCACCATTCTGTCATCTGATCTGGTTTACTTATGTGTTGTAAATCCTACCTCTATGATGTTAAAAAGATGGGATTAGTGGCACTTATGTTATTGATGCAGGACTCAATCTACTAGATTGTGTTTTAAGCCAATCTCTTTTAAGATATAAAAGAGAGAAGCGTGCAGAGAGACAAGAGAACCTCATATCACCAAGAAACAAGAACCAGGAGAATAGCACATCCTTTGGCCCCAGGGTCCCTGTGCTGAGAAGCTCCTTGGCCAGAGCAAGATTGATGACAAGGGCCTTTCTTCAGAATTAACAGAGAAAGCCTTTCCCTGGAGCTGACGCCCTGCATTCGGACTT
This sequence comes from Loxodonta africana, assembly GCF_030014295.1. Taxonomy (NCBI): domain Eukaryota; kingdom Metazoa; phylum Chordata; class Mammalia; order Proboscidea; family Elephantidae; genus Loxodonta; species Loxodonta africana. The sequence goes on from NC_087344.1 coordinate 166,274,416, forward strand.
CTAGCCTACTAGACTGTGAGAGAATAAACTTCTCTTTGTTAAGGCCATTCACTTGTGGTATTTCTGTTATAGCAGCACTAGATGACTAAGACAGACATATTATCAGGAGGTACCAGTCCCTGGAGAACATTATACTTGGTAGAGGGGCAGCAAAAAAGAGGGAGACCCTTCAACAAGATGCATTGACACAGTGACTATGACAACAGGCTCAAACATAGCAACGATTATGAGGATGATGCAGGACTGGGCAGTGTTTCGTTCTGTTGTACAAAGGGTCACTGTGAGTTGGAACTGACTCAACTGCACCTAACAACAACAAATAAAGCCATCTACTTGTGGTATTTTGTTGCTGCAGCCCTAGGAAATTACAACAGGCCCAAGAAGTATAATGGCATGGGTAAATGTAAAACATGGTTTTCAATCAGCTCTAAGAACTACCTTTTTCTAGTTCTTCAAACAAAGCAAGCTAATTTTTCTTCAGGGCCTCTCAGCCCAGAGAGCTCAAATTCTTCCCTTCCTACCTTGTTCCCCATTTGAATGATTAAATTCTACTAGGATGTTAGGTTTTGGCTCGAGTGGTTTTTTTTCTTCCATCACTCCACCCCAAGTCTAAATTAAATCCTTCTGTTGTAATCTGTATTTTTCCTTCCTAGCACTTTACCACACTTTGTAACTATATGCTTTTATGACGGTTTTCCATATTATCACTAGACTGAATGTTCCATGAGGTCAGGAACCATGTCTGCTTTGCTCACCACTGTATGCTCACTACTGTAAGCCTAGTCCATAGTATACACCCTGGAACACAGCAGGTACTTAATAATTGTTAGTGAATGGATGGATAGATGAACTGACTGATGGATATATTTATAAATAAACAATACGGTACTAAGTGATGAAATTGAAGAAATGGGCTAGAATTTTGCATGACACACTAAGACCACTGGTTCTTGAGGTTATGAGGAGCTAATGAAAAAAGATTAAGAGGGGAGTGATGAGATCAGATCTGTATTTCAGAAAAATAGCTCTGGCTACAGGGTGGATGACAGATTAGTGGGGAATATGCATGGAAGCTGAGAGATCCATTTGAGGGATGCTGCAATAATCTAGGTGAGAAATGATAAGGACTTAAATTAAGGCAGTAGCAAAGGGGATGGAGAGAAAATACAGATCTGAGCAATACTGAGGTAGACCTGTAAGACGTGGAAAGTAATCAGAAAAAAGGGAAAGAGAGGGAGTTGTTGGTTTTGGCTGTTGTCTTGGACAACTTGGAGGATGATAATTGTGGAAGACACTGAAAGAAGAGAAAATCTGGAGATGGTTTGGTTTCAGAACCTAAGTCTGAAAGACTTGTGACATAACCAACAACGTGCCCATACGGTTTGATATGTACATCTGAAGCTCAGGATTGGCATATTAAAATCTGCGAATCATCAGTGCCAAGGCAGGAATTTCCAGGAGAGTGATGAGCATATGCCACAGAAAGGTCAAGTATGATAGAAATGATATTGGTTGAGCAACAGGGAGTCTCTAACAACCTTGATAAGAGGTATTTCAGTTCAATGGTGGAGGCTCAAGTCAGATGATGGTGGGACAAGAAGTAGATACATAATGAGAAGTAGATACATAACAGACTATGTTTTAAAGAAGTTTGTCTATGAATATCAGACAAGATCTAGGGTGATACTACCTAGGTTATTCAAGTATTTTCCGACAAAGCCTGATAATGTATTCAAATGGGGTCACTGTGGCTGATCCAGCCCCCCAGGCCCTTTCCCAAGAAAAACACTCTAATTTGAGTGATCTGGTGAGGGAGCTCTTTTGGGGGTGTACCTGGAGGCCTGCTTAAGGTGTTCCTACCAGGCATAAGCATGGAACGCATAAACATCGTTATCCTAGGCATTAGTGAGCTAAAAAGGACTGGTATTGGCCATTTTGAATCGGACAATCATATAGTCTACTATGCTGGGAATGACAACTCGAAGAGGAACGGTGTTGCATTCATTGTCAAAAAGAATGTTTCAAGATCTATCCTTAAGTACAACGCTGTCAGTGATACAATAATATCCATACGCCTACAAGGAAGACCAGTTAATACAACTATTATTCAAATTTACGCACCAACCACAAGGCCCAAAGATAAACAAACAGAAGATTTTTATCAGCTACTGCAGTCTGAAATTGATCGAACATGCAATCAAGATGCATTGATAATTACTGGCGATTGGAATGCGAAAGTTGGAAACAAAGAAGAAGGATCAGTAGTTGGAAAATATGGCCCTGGTGATAGGAACGATGCTGGAGATCGAATGAAAGAATTTTGCAAGACCAACGACTTCTTCATTGTAAATACCTTCTTTCACCAACATAAACGGCGACTAAACACATGGACCTCGCCAGATGGAACACACAGAAATCAAATTGACTACATCTGTGGAAAGAGACAATGGAAAAGCACAATATCATCAGTCAGAACAAGGCCAGGGGCCGACTGTGGAACAGACCATCAATTGCTCATATGCAAGTTCAAAAGCTGAAACTGAAGAAAATCAGAGCAAGTCCACGAGAGCCAAAATATGACCTTGAGTCTATCCCATCTAAATTTAGAGACATCTGAAGAATAGATTTGAGGCATTGAACACTAGTGACCGCAGACCAGACCAGTTGTGGAATGACATCAAGGACATCATCCATGAAGAAAGCAAGAGGTCACTGAAAAGACAGGAAAGAAAGAAAAGACCAAGATGGATATCAGAGGAGACTCTGACACTTGCTCTTGAGCGTCGAGCAGCCAAAGCAGAAGGAAGAATTGATGAAGTAAAAGAACTGAAGATTTCAAAGGGCCTCTTGAGAAGACAAAATAAAGTATTATAATGACATGTGCGAAGAGCTGGAGATGGAAAACCAAAAGGGAAGAACACGCTCGGCATTTCTCAAGCTGAAAGAACTGAAGAAAAAATTCAAGCCTCCAGTTGCAATAACGAAGGATTCCACGGGGAAAATATTAAACGACGCAGGAAGCATCAAAAGAAGATGGAAGGAATACACAGAGTCATTATACCAAAAAGAATTAGTCGATAATCAACCATTTCAAGAGGTGGCATATGATCAGGAACCGATGGTACTGAAGGAAAAAGTCCAAGCTGCTCTGAAGGCACTGACGAAAAACAAGGCTCCAGGAATTGATGGAATATCAATTGAGATGTTTCAACAAACAGAGGCAGTGCTGGAGGTGCTGTCGTCTATGCCAAGAAATATGGAAGACAGCTTCCTGCCCAACTGACTGGAAGAGATCCGTATTTATGCCTATTCCCAAAAAAGGGGATCCAACCGAATGTGGAAATTATAGAACAATATCATTAATATCACATGCAAACAAAATTTTGCTGAAGATCATTCAAAAATTGCTGCAGCAGTATATCGACAGGGAACTGCCGGAAATTCAGGCCGGTTTCAGAAGAGGATGTGGAACCAGGGATATCGTTCTGATGTCAGATGGATCCTGGCTGAAAGCAGAAAATACCAGAAGGATGTTTACCTGTGTTTTATTGACTATGCAAAGGCATTCGAATTGTGTGGATCATAACAAACTATGGATAACACTGAGAAGAATGGGAATTCTAATACCCTTAATTGTGCTCATGAGGAACCTTTACATAAATCAAGAGGCAGTTGTTCGGAGAGAACAAGGGGATACTGATTGGCTTAAAGTCAGGAAAACTGTGCGTCAAGGGTTGTATTCTTTCACCACACTTATTGAATCTGTATGCTGAACAAATAATACGAGAAGCTGGACTATATGAAGAACGGAGCATCAGGACTGGAGGAAGACTCATTAACAACCTGTGTTATGCAGATGACACAACCTTGCTTGCTGAAAGTGAAGAGGACTTGAAGCACTTACTAATGAAGATCAAAGACCACAGCCTTCAGTATGGATTACACTTCAACATAAAGAAAACAAAAATCCTCACAACTGGACCAATGAGCAACATCATGATAAACGGAGAAAAGATTGAAGTTGTCAAGGATTTCATTTTACTTGGATCCACAATCAACATGGAAGCAGCAGTCAAGAAATCAAAAGACGCATTGCACTGGGCAAATCTGCTGCAAAGGACCTCTTCAAAGTGTTGAAGAGCAAAGATGTCACCCTGAAGACTAAGGTGTGCCTCCCAAGCCATGGTATTTCCAATCGCATCATATGCATGTGAAAGCTGGACAATGAATAAGGAACACCGAGGAAGAGCTGACGCCTTTGAATTGTGGTGTTGGCGAGAATATTGAATATACCATGGACCGCCAAAAGAACAAATCTGTCTTGGAAGAAGTGTGGTCAGAATGCTCCTTAGAGGCAAGGATGGTGAGACTGTGTCTTACATACTTTGGACGGGTTGTCAGGAGTGATCAGTCCCTGGAGAAGGACATCATGCTTGGCAGAGTACAGGGTCGGCGGAAAAGAAGCCCTCAACAAGGTGGATTCACACAGTGGCTGCAACAATGAGCTCAAGCATAATGATTGTAAGGATGGCTCAGGACTGGGCAGCGTTTCGTTCTGTTGTGCATAGGGTCGCTATGAGTCGGAACCGACTCGACAGCACCTACCACCACCACCAGGCTCAACCCAATTAACTGCTCTTATAGAAAAGTGTGAGTGCTGGAGAATTTCCAGAGGCTTTGTTCTATTTGGGGGTGTACCCGTTTAGGATGTGTAATGTGAATTCTTGTGACAGGACTGAAACCCAAGGCTGCCTAAAGCATGGGATGAAGTAGTAGTACACAAACTTATTTAGGCTGCTTAGTTAACTAAAGGAAAACTTAACTCTTGGGGGAAAGACTTTTAATAATATCTGACTCAAAATAGAAAGTTGGATGGTTGCAAGTTAAAGCAGGGGGTGGAGAGATGCAAAGGTCTGACCTTAGCCTTCCTGATATACACAATGGAAGACACAGGCCCAGTTCCTAGAGACAAGTCATAGCCATCCACTATTGCTACGCCCTAACATCAAGCGCAACCAGAGAAGAAAAGTTCTGAACTGGGGACTTGCAACTTGCCAAAAACGGGCGGCTCAGAATGTAGAGATCAGCATCTTGTAGACAGTAGCAGAGACTCCTAGTCTACAGAGAAGGTTATTTTACAGGACGACAAGAGGATTATTGCCACCACTCAGTTTATTATATGGAAGCTGGAAGACCCACTGGAGGGATGTTAAACTGCGAGAAACAAGTCTAGGTCATTTGAGATCTGTGTATATCTTGTAGCCTGATTTCCTGATAGAGCATCTTTGAGAAAGTTACGGTTACAATTGCCTGAATGGGGGCCTGATAAAATCTGTTTCACTTTTGAATATGCAGCCCTGGTGTCATGTTGTTACTCTAAATAAGGAGAATTTTGTACCTTCTATCAAATTAAAATGGAAAAACATGCATTAAGAGGCTTCTTTCTCACCAATCTTCTCCCAACTTTTTCAACTTCTAAGCACCATAACTGATTGATGTCTTAGTCCCTTGCCTCCAGATAAGAGAGAGCTGTCTGAAATAAGAGTTTAGTGATGGAGATGAAAAGGGGAAGTCTTGATGAGTATTTAGTAGGTAGACGCTAAGGCATCTAAGAAATCAGGTTTCTGACTTGGATGAGTGGGTGGATAACCAAAACCGAAACCCATTGCCTTTGAGTTGATACCGACTCATAGAGACCCTACAGCTCAGAGCAGAACTGCCCCACAGGGTTTCCAAGGAGCGTCTAGTGGATTCACACTGCCGATCTTTTAGTTGGCAGGCATAGCTCTTAACCACTAGCCCTCCAGAGTTTCCAAGTGGGTGGATAGAACCAATCAAGAGAACTTAAAAGGAAGTGTAGGCTTAAGGGAAGGATTTGAGTTTGGTTTGGGATTTGAACCTGAATTAGAGGTGGTAGGCAGCTGTATAAATGAGTCTGAAGCCCTTAAGAAAGGATAATTGTAATAATGAAATTATAGTTAATGGCTTGCGTATTAAGTGCCAAGAATTAAGGACTTTACCAACATTTTCTAAATCTTCACAGTCCTGAGCTTGGTATGTCCCCACTTTACAAGAGAGTGTAACCTCTCTGAAGTTTGCCCAAAGTCACACAGCTAGTAGGAGGTAGAGCCAGGATTCAGGCCAAGGCAGTCAGACTGAAGAACCCATGCTACTGACTACACCATAAGTACACGGGTGGTAATTAAAACCTTGATGGTGAATGCTTGTCCAGAGAGTATGTATGATGTGAGAGGAGTGCAGAACCATGGAGGAAAACATTTACCAGGTGGACAGAGAAGTGGTATCAGTGAAATGGAACTGAGGGTTCTGTGGTTCTTAAGCAATGCATGTTCAGGTTGAGAGCAGAGAAAATGGCCACGAAAAACCAAAAACCTGTTGCTACCGAGCAGATTTTGACTCATGGAGACCCCATGTGTTACCCAGTAGAAACGTTCCATAGGACTTTCTTGGCTGTAAGCTTTACAGCAGATTGGCAGGTCTTTCTTCTGTGGTACCACTGGATGAGTCAGAACTGCTAATCTTTAGGTTAGCAGTCAAGGGCAAACTGTACAACCCAGGGTCCTTCATGAAAAACCAAGGCCACTGGAAAATGGAACAGAAAGAGGAAAGCTAGGAAACATTGGTGGTTCAGTGGTAGAATTCTCCCCTTCCATGTGGAGACATGGGTTTGATTCTTGGCCAAATACCTCATATGCGGCCACCACCACCTGTCAACTATGATGCTAAACAGGTCTCAGCGGAGCATCCAGACTAAGAGGAAAGGCCTGGTAATCTATTTCTGAAACTCAGCCAATGAAGATCCTATGCATCACAAGAAAACATGGTCCAGTCCCCAACCTATCATGGGAATGGTGCAAGACCAGGCAGAGTTTTGTTCTGTTGCGCATGGTAGTGCCATGAGTTGGGGCTGGCTCAATAGTAGCTGACAACAAACGTAAGAGTACACTGTCTCTTGGGTTTTGCGAGTGCCTGCAGGCCTGGCAAGTCTCCCTTTGACTTTCCCCTCCTGAGCCTGCAGAGAATAGTTTGGCTGGTAAACAAAAATGGGAAGAAGTCGTAGCTCTTCACTGCCTCAGACTAATCAGAATTCTAAGAAACAAATGTTAATACTCTCCAGGAGGAAAACCTGACCTCAAAAGGAGTGTTCCTTCTAGAGGGGGAGACAGTTGAGAAGAGGGAAAGATACAAGCAAGAAGGGTTAGGTGGGCCAGATGGGGCACATGACCACACATCCCAGTTTACCCATACTGTCTTGACATATTAATAGCACTCCCTTTCTTTCCCAAGTGTCCCAACTTAGATGATAAGTTATACATCACTCTAATTATACATCACGTGGCGGGGGAGTACTCAGCTCAGGAGCAGAGCTAAAAGCAAAGCTAACCTAAAAGATGAGAATGATTCTTTGGACAAACGCACTTCTCCCATCAAGGTAACTGGAGTTGGCTGTCGTTTAAGACGGTAGTACTGTAACAGGACAGCAGAGGTAGTAGAGGTTGGGCTGCGCTCAGGTCTCAGCTCCAGCATCTCCATCTTAGGCGACTTTCTCTCTCTAAATTGCAATTTCCAGATCTATAATACAGCACTGACATGTCTATTCCATAACCTTGTAAAAAAAGATTAAATGAGATGCTTTCAAGTGCTTAAAACAAAAAAACCAAAACCTTTGCCTTTGAGTCGATTCTGACTCCTATCAACCCTCTAAAAGGAATGACTTTCCCATGAAATACAAAATATACAATGAGGAACTGTCAATAAATGCACACTAGTACTAGTAAGAATCATAACCTCTAGCAGCTGTAACCTCCTCTAGTAGCTCACTTACCACCTGACTTCGATTGTTTACTCTGCTTTGATTTAGGTAATCATGTTTCTGCTGGGGATGACCAAGACTTTTGGAATTTTCTTTGTGGCTTTTCAAGAGTTTGAAGGCACCTCAGAGCAAACTGGCTGGATTGGATTGATTATGTAATCACTTTGTTCTTCTATAGTTATAAAGCCAGCAATAAGCTTACTGTTAAAGGAGGAGCAAAGTGCCATTCCAGAAAGATTCCTGTCAGTCAGAAAGACTGAAGCATTGCTGAAATCCAGACTCATTTACAAATACGTAGCTGAGAAATTAAGGACGTGCAGCATGTAGCCTCTGCTTGATTTGGTAACTATGCTGGAAAAACTGGGGCTCAAAAAAAGTAAGTTGAAGAACTCAACTTTTTTTTTTATTTCATGTCAGTTTTTCTTGTTTTTTTTTTTTACAGTCCAGTAACGCCTTAATATAGGCTGAACAAACCACGCCCTCAATTGGAATTCAGACCTTGAAGTTGTAGTCATCTAATCATACTCAAAACAAAATATAGAACCGACTTATTCTCCTTTAGTTTTACCTGGAGTTGAAACATGGTGAAGCATATTAATGGATTCAACCTTGTCGTAGACATAGGACACTAGATTCAATCCCATCTTGTCAACTTTATAATGTATTTACAGCTTCTCTTCTAAACCTGCTTATTTACAATCCTTCTCTTTTAAAAGAACTCTTCTTCCAAAAACCAAAATGGTGTGAAACCGAGTATATTAAGAAACCAAACTCAGACACGTTTTTGTAGGAGACAACAGCATTCCAAAGTAGAGTCCTCATGTTTTCCTTCAGTCTTTCATTTAAATTGCACATCAGAGGGTAAGTGATGCCACAGCACATTTACCTAGTACTATATTTGCCTTTCTTTTTTCTCTCAAGGTTCCCTGGTTGCCATTACTTCTCAAATATTTGAAGAGAAAACTTCATTCTTGGAGCTTTCCTTGGTACCGGTGGGTATTTGATCAGGACCTGCACTACAAGCATTCCCTTTGTGTAACTATGGGACTTTTACCTGGAAAGTCCACTATAAAAATGAGACTATAAAAGACGGAGCTAGGAACCTTCCCTTTTACTGTCCATAGGTCCAAAGGGTCTAGTTATAATATCTCATATGCAGGAGACTATCTTGTATGGGAAAGTGATTCAAAGCTACTACCTGTTTTTCTTTTAGGTTTGGGTTCTGCTTTCTTGTATCAAATAGCTTCTGTGGTAATATTTTAAAAAAATGATTGTCTTTTTCTACTGCCATTGCTTGTTCTGGGATGGGAGTTGACATTTCTGTTGGCACCTTTTACAAGATTTCTAATAGATCTATATGACTGGCCAGGTGAATCATTTTAACTTTCTCAACTATCGGTCTCTCCCATTTGGTGACTGAAAGTGAAGGCTTTTAAAGTAACCGATTTTGAGGTATTACCACAGAGGAAATGAGCACAATATCTAAAGTAAACATGCCGCTTTCCTGAAGGACACACAGAAGAGGTCTTAAACTACTTTCTGGCTATGTCAGCTCACACATGCAACTCCTAAGAGTTCACCACAGGTTTAAATGCCTAATGAAACTGCACAGGTGGAGAAACACCCTGCACTGAAAGAGATACGCCTGGCAGAACCAGGACTCTCTCCCTCCCATAACCCTGCCAAGCACTCACCCCTGCCAAGCACTCATTTTTCAAATTTTTCCTTTAAGAAAAAAAATTGCACTGAGGAAAAAATACCTCCTCCATCAGACTCAATAAAATCAATGGAAAAGTTAGTAAAAAGAAAATGTCCCTTAATAGATCTTTTATATACCACCAACTATAAATTTCCACAAATGAATTAAAAACCATTCACCTCACAAATTTTTTTGTACCTGAGATAGTAAGTATATTATACTAAAAAGTAACTTTGAATTATTGGGAAAAACTATATGTTCATACGCCGGTTAGTACCTACATAGCAATTTTGGTGAATCATTCCTAAGTCAAAAAATACCTAGTTTAACGACGAACAGGACCAGCTGACAAATCCTTATGCTAGAAAAGCAGTGCTTATCGACAGTTCTATCTCGAGAAGCCCACACACGTCAGTTCTGGTCAGAACATGCTGAAATCAAGCAACTACATTACTGATGAGGAAACTGAGACACTTCAAAGGAAAGATTAACATCTGTCCTCTTTGAAGGCAATTAAAAAATACCTTGGGATGAAAGGCTGTTCCTTCTCCTAAGGCAGTTTCCAAATGATTCCCATTATCTAATTCTATATTTTCTGTACATAAATGTACACATATCCTCCTCACTTCAGGGTATTTAAAATCCACACTTAAAACACTAAAATTTCCTAGCATATGAAATAGCTCTTTTCCAATTTTTTTTTCTTTTAGTACAAGTATCAATCTCCTTCCAATCTATCTACCTGGTGCAGCTCTACTGCCAAATGACCCTGTTTCCACAGAAATACAGCACTGTGTGCGGCTAAGTCAATGGACTTTTTATGCTTTCAGTTAAATTCAGAGGACAAAGTAGTGTTTTCAATAACTGGACTGACTATTTAATGGTGGGAGCCTCTTCTGAGCCTATAAACAGAGTATTGTGAATTAAGAAGTTATTTTTAATTGACCAATTTCTCTCTCCTATTTAGGTGCCCTTGTATTATCTGGTACCTAGAGGTGGTAGAGGTGGGCTGTGAACCAAGTCTTATTCATCTTCCTATACTAGAGTCTGACATAGTAGGCTTTGAGTATTTACAGGCAGTCTCCAAGTTACAAACGTCCAACTTACGGACACCTCAAACTTAAAATGGACTGCCATAAAGCCTGTTGTATTAAAATTTTCAGTTAAATACAATGGTCCGTAATAACAAACGCACACACTACTTAGTGATGCTTATGGAAACGCCGCACAGTTTGGAAGTGTTTAAGTGTTTTATATGCACAGAAAGGTAAAATATATACTAAGACACACATCTGCCTGATGCTAAATAAGAACCTTAGGAGCCCCGGTGGAGTAGTGGTTAACAGCTCGGCTGCTAACCAAAACGTCAGTAGTTCAAGTCCACCAGCCATTCCATGGAAACCCTTCGGGGCAGTTCTGCCCTTCCTACAGCGTTGCTATGAGTTGGAATCAACTCGACGGCACCTAACAACAACAAGTAAGAACCTTATGTACCTGTTCCAACTTACCTACAAATTCAACTTAAAGACTGACTTAGGAACAAATCCTATTTGTAACCCAGGGAACTGCCTGTATTGGGTAAATGCTGAATTTCAAAAAGCTTGTGCTCAGTGGCAACAGCTGCTCCATAAAGCAAGAAAAATCTTAGGTAGACAGCAGACTATAGTGGTTAAGAGGACTGGTTCTGGAGTTAGACTTGCCGGGTCCAAGTTCTGGCTCTATATTTTCTACCTGTGTGATTTTGGGCAAGTTGCTTGACTTCTCTGTGTCTCAATTTCCTCATCAGTAACATAGTGATAATAGCATCTACACCCTCATAAATTTGTCAGGATTATGCAAGTAATGGTTGAAGAGTTTACAATATTGTTCGGCTCATAGTAAGCATTCAGTAGATGTTCTGGCAATATTTGTAGCTAAATAAATTCCCCTAGAACTCATAGTATATAAGACAGACAAATATGACTGTTTAAGCTAGTCACTAATGAACTGGCTCATATTTAAAGTAAATTAGAATGTAAGTTAAAAAGAAAAACATTTTAGCTGAGTATGAAAATGTTTGGAAACAAAATGCTCAATTCAGAAGACTTATGAGTTATCTCAAATGATAAAATAGGGAGACTAAGAAAATAAAAAGAAATACGGAGGTGGAAGTGGTACACTCTAATTATACTTCTGGAAATTCTCAGTAGTAGCTCAACATCAACTTTTCTCTTCCTGATTTCTTAAAAAGACTGAACTTACCAAGCCCATGTTTGTTCCTTTACAAACCTGACTATACCCTCCCTTTTCAGCTGTTCCAATTATACGAAGTCCGCAGGTTAGGAACGAGATCGTTCCTAACTCTGCCTTTAAGTGGGATTTGTAGGTAAGCTGGAGCAGGTGCACACAGTTCTTATTTAGCCTTACTTTAGCAGAAGAAAAAGCTCCAAGCCTTTTCAATGATTTAAAAGCTGCATGTACAACAAGTGAAGGTGACTGTGATAAAGAATCTGTGGTAGAATTTCAGCAGGGGTTGGTTCCATCATTTCAAAGAGAGAGCAAATTACGTAACATTAAAGGCAAATACAACTCGTCCCTAAACTGGACGTTAGTAACCCAGGGACTGCCTATACAAAGATACTTTATTTTAGTCAAATAAAGCTTGTGTACTCAAGAGAAGATGCAAAGGTAAACTGGTTCTTTTTTTTGTTTTTCTTCACTAACTAAAATGTCTGGTAGTATTAATTTAGAGCAAGGAGCCCTGGTGGCACAATGGGTTAAGCACTTAGCTGCTAAATGAAAGGTTGGCAGTTCAAACCCACCCATTTGGCTCCATGGGAGAAAGACCTAGCTATCTGCTCCCATAAAGATCACAGCCTAGAAAACCCTATGACGTAGTTCTACTCTGTCACATAGGGGCACTGTGAGTCAAAGTCGACCTGATGGCACTTAACAACATCATCAATTTAGGTAAGACTAAGGCTATACAACAGAACCAAAGAACGTAACATATCAACACGTATCTTCGGAAGTAACTTACAAAAATACAGAAATGGTAGTAAGCATTTTTTATTCATTTTTTGTGGAGCAATTAAATATTTCAGCCACGCAAGAAGAATTTAAAATACACACCAAGTGCAGCTTATGCTACTCCTGGTGAAAGTTTCTCTCAGTGTTTAACTGCTACATTACTTTATAACAAGATAAAGGGTACAGTTCCACTGTCATGAGACTGAGTAAAAAACATGGTTGTTAAACCTTATTCAGGTTATACCATAGCTCCAATGCTCAATATAGGATCTTCCAGTTCCAGATTTCCCAAGTATTTTTAAATTAAGCATAATGATTGATTTTGGAGAATTTAATTACTAAAGCCTCATATGCAATTATAAGAAAGAGTCCAACATCAGTTTTGTTACCCAATATAAGACTTTATTATTTATGTTCTAATCTTCAAGGATATGACCTCCCCAGGAAATTGGCCTGAGGAATTCCTCAGCTGTAGGTAGGACCTTTTAGAGGAAGGGAATGCCTGGCCTCCAGGGATTCCCGGTTTTGAGCCTCCCAAACCCAGTAAGAAAAAAAACACCTGGCAATTTGATGGGGTGTTTACCCAAATCTGGAGGAGCCAGTTCAGTATTTTATTACATGTGTTTGGAAGAGGTAAGCAAATGAGAGATGCTACTGATAGACTTCCCTGTTTGTGAAACCAACTTTTTTCACACATCCTGGCTTTAGGACGAGGCCATATTACTTATGAAAAGGTGTCTTATGTATTCACATTTTTCAAAGGGACCAGGAAAATGAAATCAGGATTTCATAAGGCTTTTTCCAGCATTGTGCCAGGTATTACTAAGACAGTCAGTCGGATTATCTCTGGCTGGGTTGCTGGTCAAAACTCGATCATTAGCACAAGTCTTACCTCATCCTCTGCAGCATCAGTAACCTGTTTGTTCCTTTAGCCACCACGTTTCCACTACTTATGACCTACTCCATCTTCTTGCCATTTTCTCTGGCGGTTACCTGGCATTGATATTTCCTGTACTGGTGAGTAGAAACAGTCATTAACATTGTCAAAACATCTAGCAAAAGTAAGCATCATTAACAATCCCCCCAAAAGAAAATACATATTTTGTATTAAAATTATAATAAAAAAAATTACACCCAAGACCTCAGAAACTCTGTATATATATCCTGTCTGATTATTCATCTTACCTTGGGGTGGTGGGGGGAGGAGAGAGATGGTGAGAGGACTATTCATAAGACAGGAAAGAAATGAATGCAAAAAAAGATCAACAGAGTTCCACTTTGCCTATTGGTCTCCCGGAAAGTTAGACTTGTGTTCACTTCTCTCCTTCACCTCCATGAAACTAAGTTTTACGATGATGTCAGGTTTGCATCTCTATAAACTCAAGACTTAGAAAAGGGATATATCAAAAGAAGTATAGTGGAAAACAGTGTTTTCCAAAAAAAACTAAAAATGGAACTCCCATATGAACCAGCAATTCTACTCCTACCCAAAAAATTTGAAATCAGAGACTTAAAAAGAGACTTATACACCAACGTTCACTGCAGCACTATTCACCATAGCTAAAAGGAGGGAACAACCTAAATACCCATCAGCAGATGAATGGATAAACAAAATGTAGTACATATATACAATGGAATACTACCCAGCCAGTAGGAGAAATGAGGTTTTGGTATTTACTACAGTATGGATGGAGCCTGAAAACATTACGCTGAGTGAAAGAAACCAATCACAAAAGTACAAATATTGTATGACCTTACTTATATAAAAAGACAAGAAAAGGCAAATGTTAAAAAAAAAAAAAAAGTATATAAACTTTTTGAGGTTGTTGTTAGGTACCCTATGCACAACAGAACGAAACACTGCCTGGTCCTGCACCATCCTCACATTCGTTGTTATGCTTGAGCCCACTGTTGCAGCCACCATTTCAATTCATCTTGAGGGTTTTCCTCTTTTGCTGACCCTCTACTTTAACCAAAGCCAGTGCTGTCGAGTCGACTCCGACTAATAGCGACCCTATAGGACAGAGTAGAACTGCCCCATAGAGTTTCCAAGGAGGGCCTGGCGGATTTGAACTGCCAACCCTTTGGTTAGCAGCTGTAGCACTTAACAGCTACACCATCGACCTTCTACTTAGGATAACAAAAATTATTGCTAGAAGGGAAAAAGTACACCACCTTTTGAGGTTCAATTCAGGTGTGCTTATTCAAAAGAAAAAATTTACACAAATATACAACTGACTCCTTTATTAGTATTTATGAACATACTCCTTCCAATGCTGTCTAACTCTTAAGCTACACTTTACGCCTGGAAAGCGGGATAGAATTTTAAAGTCAAGCCCAGAATTGTTGTATAGTGGGAAAAGGAGGCTAAATACCAGAAGTACCTGGCAGAGCTATTATGATGCTAGTGCCCAGGTCAGTGAGATACAGAAAACACAGCTAAAATACAGTTTACTGATGTGTTTGTACAATCTTGATCCTTCTTCACTGGCTGCTCCAATTACACCTTGGAACTTTTCAATTTTACTAGACCAAAAGTACAGGGAAGTAACAAATACTAAGGAACAGAGTATCTTGTTCAAATGATAAAGTCAAGTAAGAAGAACTAGAACATGTTTAGAGATCTTGTTTTTGTATACATCTTAAAACGTTTAGAGTTCAACACGTGAGAAGACAAGGAAAGTGCTGTGAGGACCACTCCCCTAAAAGGAAAAAGCTATAGGGGTGTACGTAGGTCTTGAAATCAACTTATTGGGTCACGATCAGCACTCTGTACTTTGAAATGAAAAGGACAGACTACAATTCTATTAGAAAATAGGGTGCATCACTTTATTGTAATCACTTTTTTTCATATACACTTACACATCTATGTAATGTAAAATATACTTCCTAATGTAAAGCTTATACCAATTGGTCTCTATTTGCCTGTAGGAACACAGGAAAAGGAAGGTCAGGAATAGGAGGAGGAAATGGAATGCAGGGCTAACCGCCTCATCTGCCATGAGACCAGAACAACTAGATGGTGCTTGGCTACTATTACTGAATGTTTTTGATCAAAGGTCCTATGGAAGAATCCTGATCAAAAGGGTCAAAACGCAGAACAGAATTTCAAATTCTCATGGAAATCAGACTTTCTAAAGCCATAGGGCCTGGATGAAATCCTAAAACTACTGCCGAGATAATCTTTAAACCTTAAACCAAAAATATCCCCTGAAGTCTTCTTTAAACCAAACAATGAAAAAAAGCAAACCAAACCACTGCCGTCAAGTCGATTCCAACTCATAGTGACCCAACAGGACAGAGTAGAACTGCCCCATAGGGTTTCCAAGGAGCAGATGGTGGATTTGACGGCCAAACTTTTTGGTTAGTAGCCAAATGCTTAACCACTGCACCACGAAGGCTCCAAATCAAACCAAACTCTAGCTTAATTAGCAAAGAATGTCTGCCTTGAGCATTACGCTTTTTTAAAGGATTATCTATATGGGATCAAATCGACAATAGATAAGAAGCTAAAGGAGCAGTAAGTTTATGTAAATGGTAGAGGAATAATTTGGAAAAGGACTGGCAGAATGGTTGCACAACCTGAAGAATATAATCAGTGTAACCAAACTGTACATGTAGAAATTGTTGAATTGGTGTATATCTGTAACAATATTTAAAAATTGCAAAAGAAGAAAAAACTAACATTTTTATTATTCCAGACTTCCATTCCTCTCTGCTTTAAAATGTCTGTGATTCCCTGTAGAGAAAAATCCTAACCTGAAGGCCTGGCTTTAGTTCCAAGAGGCCGTATCTTTCACCCCTTACGCATGCTCTGAAGCTTTGCCACCAGCTACGATCCCAATGGCTTGCCTTCTCCACCAGGCACACTCCCACTTATCCTTCCAATCTAACTTACGGAAAGGCTACCTCCTCTGGAAAAGCCTCCCCAGCATTAAGTTATTCTCTCATTTGGAATCCCATCAAACTTCTCAGAGTATTACATAAGCATATATATCTTTTTCATGTATCTTCCCATGGAAGATCTAGACAGCAGGTGATGTTTTATTCACCTTTGTGTTCCTGAATGCTTCCCATGAGCTTTGGAGCCAATCTGGGTTCAAATCTCAGTTGTCTTAAATAAGAAAAAAAAAACTAAAATACCATCCCTCTCACACACACAGACAGGAAAAATAGGTAATTAATAATATAAACCCTAGCTCTGCCACTTGTTACCGTATGATCTCGGGAAATCTCTGAGCCCTAATTTCCCCCTCTAAAAATAGGGCTAATGCCATCAAACTACATCACAGGTACATTCGGAGGATTAATGAAAATACAGTTGTAACGAGTAAAACGCCCTTCATACACAACAGTAGCTAATTACCTTTCTTCTGTTTTCTATGTAAAAACAGGATAAAAGAAATAAAAAATTTTACAAGGACCTACTCTCATCCTCCCTTCCCCATTTAAGTAGTAACTGTTCTCAAAAAAGAGGGAGATATAGTAATTACTCAGATTATACCTAGGACAACGAAATTTTTGCCTCCCATCTAAGCAAACTTCTAAGTAGGGTCAATTAAATAACTCCAAGTTGAATTCTGATTCAGACAGGTTTTATGAGTCTTACAAGACAGAAAAGTTCTTCATCTTACCTGTGGTGTGCTGTGGATTAAGAAAGCCTAAATCTCTTGACTGTAAGAACCTAAAGGCTTCTATAACTAATGTATTCACTGTATTAGTAATTATCTAATGATGTTCCTATTTATTTACTACTTTCATGGACAATTTTAAAAGATGATGTAACATATTTCTAGAAATTCACAATCTAAGAACGCAATCCCATATATATATATATAGTTTCAAGAAAAGCAAAATAGTTCACTGATGCAATTTTTCTTTCACACTCAAGAGACCCCTATGAGACAAAGCGGAAATAAATACTAGACTTTGGTTATGGATATGTGTGTCTGCGATGGCGGGGTGGTGAATAACTTTATTTGCACATCTAATGTATACCAGTAGCTACGTACGGTAGGCACATTTTATATATCATCTCGATCTCCAAAATAATCTTCCGAAGCAGATATGATGATGCCGATTTTACAAATGAATAAACTGAAAGCCAAAGAAAGTAAATAACTTGGTCACAATTCAAACATGGACTGACATAAAACCCTATAGAGCATAGTTCCTCTCTGTCACCCTGGCTTCTTAGAAGTATCAAGAGATTATGAAGCTAATTTAATCAAAAGCAATTACATAATAACGAATTTGTTCTAACTTAAAGTGACATAAAACTTTAATTTCTAGGCTGAAATGAAAGAAAGAATAAATGCAAAGTATTTAGGAACTAAAAACAAAAACAAAAAAATTTAAAGCCACAAAACTTATCTGTCACAATGCAATAACCAAGCAGTTGTTAAGAAAATTAACTTTTTTAGGTCTTCCAATATCAAGTATCTGTCCTCACTCAACCTAATTAGAGAAGGTAATGCCTAAATTCATGACATTTATAATTCCTTAATACTGGAATATCCAGTTAGAATATTTATAAATTGTAAGCCTTGAAAAATATATGTATTTAGGAAAGCTATGATAATTTAAACATAAAAGTTCAGTACATTTTCTTCTTAGCTACTTACTGGGTTATATTTAAAACTGATATTGTTTCTTGTGCTTACTCTAATGCCATACCATCATTGTAAATGAAGACATTTTCTATATATGGTGATCGTTAAATATTATTTCTGATACTACAACTTTACCTTATAGTACTTTTGACTTTGGCATTCTTTCATACCTATTACCTCACTGTCATGTCTATCCTCCTGGTGGAAGTTTGAGTAGGTATTATTATTCCTATTTCACGCATAAGGAACAAAAGCAAATTAAAACCAAGTTACCGGCCTAAGGTTATAAAGCTAGTTCTTAACATAGTCCATTCTAAAATCTAATCACCAGTGTTAGGCCCTGGATTTTCTTCTTTAATGATTTTCTATAAGCTTAAAATTTAATAAAAATAACAATTATACTTAAATGGGCTGAAATGATAATTTTGTTATTTTTCAAATGTTCTAGGCACATTAATACATGCGATGCGATGTTTTTTAAATAGTTAACTCCTTAGTAAATAAATTTGCCTAACTGTAAAATGAGCTGTTTCCATGCAAGAAAAAACATACCACATATTAATGTTTGATTATGGCTGTTTTTAAGACATAATGCAAAACTTGGACAGTGGTTTCTCTGATGGCCTCAACAGAAAGCCAAATTATTTTAGAAACTTGAATGTTTCTCTTAAACAAGCTAAGACACTTTACATGAGAGTTTATGTCCAGATATTTGTCTTATACGTCTACTCATTTGCCCCAAATGTCTACCTATTTGTCTCATATTTATCACCTATGGTCTTAACATATACACATAAATGAAAAAACAAAAACACTAAAGTACTTGGAGTCAATTAAAGGCAGCTGAAAATTCATGTTTTATTTCTATGAAAAGCAAGCTGGCATTATCGAGGATCACTGAAATAAGACAACCATATCTTTAAAAAAAAAAAAGAGCTTAACCCCTGGTACGTTCAGCAAGAAGTTAGTGTTATCTTTAAATATCCGTCTACCCAAAATAATGATCAATAACAAGCTAGTGAAACCTTTTTAAGAAAGCAGAGAATGACATAAAATAGGGTGACCAAATGCCCAGGTTTGGCTGGAAATGAGGGGGTTCCTGGGTTAGACGACTTTCAGTTTTAAAACTAGGATGAGTCCAGTCACCCTTACTAAGGAGTAGGGACCATCTCTGGGTACTTGACAATATGTGGTTAAAAACTAGTTTTTTCTAGCCATCTTCCCAAAAAATCACAAATTCAATTCTATTTTTACCTCACTCGAGCCCCGGTGAGTAAAACAGAAACTAACAGGATAAAGGCTAATAGTTAAACAACCCATTGCCGTTGAGTCGATTCCAACTCATGGTGACCCTGTAGGACAAAGCAGAACTGCCCCATAGTTTCGCGTGGCAGATTTGAACTGCTGACCTTTTGGTTAGCGGCCTTAGCACTTAAACCACTATGCCACCAGGGTTTCCTATAGTTAAGCAAGGGAGACATATCATTTTTAATGAGGATCCACTTTTAGGCATTAACTGATCAGGGACTTGTTAAGTGCAACTTTTAAAAATGAGTTTACTTCCAACTTTCACTTCTGTTTTTACAACTGATGATTTGCACTGAAATAAAGCCAAGATTTCCCAACCTTTAATTTGTACCAGGAGCTCCAGTGGCGCAGCAGTTAAGTATTCGGCTGCTAACCTAAAGGTTGGCAGTTCGAATCCACCAGCTGCTCCTTGGAAACCCTATGGGGCAGTGCTATTCTGTCCTACAGGGTCACTATGAGTTGGAATCAACTCAATGGCAACGAGTTTGGTTTTGGTTTGGGTTTGTACCAACCAATATCAATGTTCTTTCAGCAAAGAAAAGAGAAGCCCACTCCTTAAGAGTAGTGTATCAGGACCAAGAAAATAAGGAAGACAACTTTTACAAAGCAAGAGCTAATACTGTCTTCCTTCCAATATCCCAAAGCAGTCAGTTTAGTGTGTTGTTTACATACACCAATCTATAGATCAGTTTGTTTTTCACATTTGATTAAACAATTTCAAGCCTAACTGCCCCAACTGTGCACCATAGCCCTCAGAAGCCATAGCAATAAGATGACTCACCAAATGGCAGGTGTCTTAGGTTCTATGAATAATGGGTGTCTGCCTGGATGAGATCAAATGTATGTGCCCCAATAGACGACCTCATCCTGCTTGGCTAAGAAAGGAAAGAGGCTAAAAAAAAAAATCTG
Organism: Loxodonta africana; assembly: GCF_030014295.1. NCBI lineage: Eukaryota > Metazoa > Chordata > Mammalia > Proboscidea > Elephantidae > Loxodonta > Loxodonta africana. The sequence continues at coordinate 166,294,787 of NC_087344.1, forward strand.
GTCAGTAGTACAGTACTTGTTTTAGAATAGAAAGAAGAATCAGATTTTGCTCTGAAAAAAAGACGTAAATTCATGCAGACTTTTAAAAATGTCCTCTGTACATACTTTATATTCCAATTTCCACTTACCACGAAAGTGTCACAGAATAAGATCTAGGAGGATAAAATACAATTTTATGATCCACAAATTAGGAATAACTGAAAGTGAGGAATATATATTGAGTCCTTCCAACCCCACTCCTTCAAGAAACGTGAAGTCAGAGTCATGAGAAAAACAAATCCATATTTAAACCCTCCTATTACGTTTAATGGCTTGATGTCAGTTTCCACTCAAGTGAAAATTAGTAGTTCAAACGTGCGTTTTAGTTCCTTACATGAAAACTGACACCATGCCACAGTTAATAAGATATGGGTTTATAAATATGGAATTTTAAAGAAACTTACCCTTTCCCTTTGTGCAGCTCTGACTTCCAACCCAGTTTCTATAGAAACAGGAGGACAAGTGCCAATGCCAGAAGTCTGCCAATTAGAACTCATCTTTTAGTTGCTGAATTATAAAGCCAGATCCCAAGGTCAGCTATAGATTTTTGTCAGTAGCTCCTAAAAAGAAACCCAGGAGGAAAAAAAGATATTTAACCAATTACTGTACTTAGAAATGCTGCCTCTAAACTTGGGTATTAAAAAAGAAAAAAAAAAAGGAGTGGAGGGGGATCCAATACCATATGTGTTTACAAAAATGTATTGGGGCTTCAGATACCTCTAAACTTAAGGAATAGCAAGCAAAAGAATATGTTTTTGAAGGTTCAAAATATCTTTAAACTACATTAAAGGAAAAAATTCAGTATATCACAGAAATAAAGTAGTTCCTACCACTTATTTATTATTGATGTTCAAATGAATTCATTCCTTTTGTGGTAAGAATTTTCAGTAAGATTACAACACTGCAGAAGGTAAACTTCACAAATGAAATTTGTCAGGACAAAAAAAACCTATAATATAATTAAATCTCCACTAAAAACGAACCTTTCATTTCTCAGGAGAAATCAATAAATCACAAATGAACCCTAGGAAAGTGTTCTAGAGAACCCGACCTCGCTGTGCTTGAAGAAAACCAAAAAAACCAAACTCATTGCCATCAAGTTGATTCTGACTCATAACAAACCTATAGGACAGAGCAGAACTGCCCCATAGGGTTTCCAAGAAGCGGCTGGTGCATTCAAACTGCTGACCTCTTGGTTACCAGCTGAGCTCTTAACCACTGCGCCATCAGGGTTCCAGGCTTGATGAAAAGTTCCTTGAAATATGATATAGAATTTAACATATAGAAAAATTGTGGGATGTGAGAATAATCTGGCTGCAACTTTTCAACCTGATTGCTTGGTGAATGTACTTCAGAATCTTATCTTAAAACTGACCTTTCTTAGGACCATAGTCTCGTGGAACAACTCCGTCAGTTGGCACAACGTGGTTCACAGAAATCATGATCTGCATCCTAGTCAAGTGAGTAGTGTCTGAGGTCTTAAAAGCTTACAAGCAGCCACCTAAGACACAACTATGGGTTTCTACTCACCAGGAGCAAAACAATAAGAAGACAACCAAAAGTACAGAGAAGAAACAAGTCTACGAGAGCCACAACCTCATCTATCCCGAGACCAGAAGAACTGGCTACCACCGCTGACCGTCATGACCAGGGTCACAATAGTCAGTCCCAGATAGAATGGGAGAAATATACGGAGCAGAAATCAGATTCTTAATTTAAAAGAATGCCAAACTGTACCCCTGAACCCAGCCTATTCCCCAAGATCACCCTTTAGCAAAACAGCACAGTGACACACAAAATAAAGGATATTACCTGTAAGACTGGGGAACTACTTAAAAACCATCAGTAAGAGACCAAAGTCAACAATTATTCAGAAGCAAAGACAGTAAGGGAGCAGGGGAACTACTACCCAGTACTGGGAAAGGAACAAAAGACAATTAAAGAGAATGTTGACACATTGTGTTAACTGTAACTAATGTCACTGAACAATTTGTATGGAAATTGTCAGATGGGAATCTAACTTGCTGTGTAAACTTTCACCAAAAACTCAATAGAATATTTTTTTTAGAAAATGACCTTAACATTAAAACTATTCTTTTACCTAAAATGATACATTGTAATTTACATCATTCTCTGAACATTTATACTGAACCTTTTCCTTTAACATATATGAATCAATATATATTATTTGGCGCTGTGTACTTTTTAAAACAATCTTTCCCACTTACATGAAATGTCTAGACTAGACAAACGCATACATAGGAAAGCTTATTAGTGGTTACCAAGGACTGGAGGAGCCCTGGTGCAACAGTGGTTAAGAGCTAAAAGGTCGGCCATTCAAATCCACCAGGCGCTCCTTGGAAACCCTATAGGGCAGTTCTACTCTGCCCTATAGGGTTGCTATGAGTCAGAATCCACTTGATGGCAACGAGAGTTCACCAAGGACTGAAGGGAAAGGGGACTGGGGAGTTGTTGCTTAAGTGGTGTTAAGTTTCAGTTTAGGGTGCTGAAAAACTTTGGAAATAGACAGCCGTGATCATTGTACAACATGGTGAATGTAATCACTGTCATCGCACTTCACACTTAAAAATGGCCAAAACGACAAAATTTTGTTACGTTATACCACAATAAAATTATTTTTTTTAAATCTTGTCTACATTCATCTCCCCACAATAGAAAGCTCTAAATCTAGCACTATCAAATTTTATCAATCATGGGGCACTATTAGCAAACCCTGTCTCAAATATCCTCACCCGTACCTATAACAAATAATGTGTTCTATATCACAATGAAGAGCGTGAACTAGAACAAAATGAGAAAAGAATATAAGCATAACAAAATAAACAAGAATCAACCAACTAGGATAGGCAAGAATAGTGAGCCCTCCTTCCTGTCTTCGTGAGAGATACCTCTGGTTGATTTTCTGGTCACCTGAAGCTCACTACGTAAGAACACTTTGGTTCCCACTTTTCTTATTGAAAATATTCTTTAAATACTTTAAAGTAAACGTCATTGACTAATTCACAAATCTTATGCACATAAGATACGGTTCTAATCATCCGTTTTTATTACACAGAATAGTATCTACATCTAAAGTAGTGCTTCTCAAGCTTTAACATATATAAGAATCACCTGAGGATCATGTTAAAAACGTAGATTCCACTTAGTGGGGTTGGGGTGCAGCCCTGAGATTTTGCATTTCTGACAAGTTTCCAGGTGATGCTAATGCTTCTGGTCTAAGGACTACACTTCAAATAGTAAGAATTCTAAAAGACTAAGAATATATACTGTGCTGAACCCAAGTTCACTCTGAAAGTTTTTGGTTTTGATTTTCAAACAATTCTTAAAGAGGTTGATTGTGTGTCTGTTTCAGTATGCATGAGATTTGTCTCTAAAGTAGTGGTTTTCAACCCTGGCTGCCCATCAGACTCACCTGGGCTGCTTTAAAAAGAAAAATATATCTGGGTCTTAGCACAGCCCCACTTGACAAAGACCAATTAAATCAATCTCTGAGAAAGGGTCCAGATACTGGTATTAAAAAGTTTCTCAGGGAACTATATATCCAACAGGGGTCGAATATCTAAAATATATTTTAAAAAAAAAAAAACTTCCACAACGACAAAAAGGCAAACCAGTCAAAAAATGGGCAAATGATTTGAACAGACATTTCACCAAAGAGGATATTCAAATGGTCAACAAGCACAGGAAAAGATGCTCAATACCATCAGCCATTCAAAACCACAATGAGATACCATCTCTTCCCTATAGGATGGCACTGATGAAAAAAAAAAGGAAAACAACAGATGTTGGTGAGGTTGTCGAGAAGCTGGAACCCTCATCCACTGCTGGTGGGAATGTAAAATGGTACAGCTGCTGTGGAAAACTTTGGCAGTTCCTCAAAATGTTGAACACAGAACTACATATGACCCAGCAATCCCAATCCTAGGTATACGCCCAGAAGTGAAGGCAGGAACACAAACAGAAACACAATGTTCACCGTGGCACTTTTAACAATAGCACAAAGATGAAAACAACTGAAATACCCATCAATAGATGAAAGCATAAACAAAATGTGGTATATACACACAATGAGATCCTACTAAGCCATAAAGTAGTCCGGATGCATGCCACTACATGGATGAACCCTGGAAACACTATGCTGAGCAAAATAAGTCGGTCACAAAAGGACAAATATTGTATGGTCTCACTTATATGGAATAGGCAAAAATATAGAAACCAAAGATTACTGGTTACCAGGGGTGGGAGGGAGAGGGGAAGGGGGAGTTTTTGCTTAGGGGGAATTGAGTTATGTTAATGGTGGATTTGGAAAAGGATAGTGAGAATGGTTGCATAACTTGAAGAATATAGTCAATGTCACTGAACTGTACATGTAGAAATAGAGATGATGTAGGTTTTGTTACGATTATTTTCACCACCAAAAAAAAAAGTTCCTCAGGTGATTTTAATGGGCAGCCAGGGTTGAGGCCTTTGCTATAAAATACCAAACAATTCCAATTAAGGAGTCTAGTTTACTGAAGCATTTCTGTATGTAAAGAATATACACAAACCAGAGTATATGAGATGTTTGACTGGCTGGTAAAATTACTGGTAGCAATTTCCACATGCCAAAATGCAAACCAATTTTATGAAACATCAATTTTCCCAAATATGCCTTACGATATGCAATAAAAAATACGTATGTGTATAGCACCTCCAAGTGTTAATATTGCCAGTAATAATATTTCTACTCTGAACATAAATAACATGCCTGTGCATAAAAAACTTTCATTAGGGTATTTTCATGGGTAAAAAAGAAATCTGTTGGTCAACTAAGAAAGGTCCAAAAACAATTCAGCACTTAAAAACTGTATACACACACGTGTCTGGTTTGCACAGAATGGCAGCTGTTCCACAGCAGACCTTCTACATCAATCTTTACCACAGAAGTTCAGCTGAGACCACTAAGAAAATTACAAGTTATGAAATACAGAAAGCACAGTCAGTGTGTTACATGAGAAAACACAGATGACAAAGCGTGTTGAGAGAAATGAGAATGTACTAGAAACTACTCTGAAACCTCAAGGTGGCCAACAATTATAAGCCCCAAGAAGAAATAAAATCTTTACGATTATACGTAAATCAAAGAACACTGCTATCTCTGAACAAGAGCATCTTTGTGTCTTACAGAGAATCTGAAATGCTATTTTACTTGCCATTTAAAGGAAAATTACAGTATTCCATTATCATGTAAGGCAGTGAAATTTGTTATTTTTCAGAGACAGGCAGTCAAATCCTGATCCAATCCTAACACTGCCCCTGCTTAAAACCACCAATGGCTTCCCACTGCATTTAGCAGCTAAAATAAAATCCAAACCCTTTGTCCTTGGCCACTAAGGCCCTAACTTATCATTTACTGCCTCCCTTCCTGGACCAAAACACAAGTTCAAGGAGAAAAGAAAAACTTGTCTGTTTTCTTCACCAATATACTCCCAAGATCTAGAATAAAGCCCGATATAAAATAGGCAAGGAGCCCTGGTAGCACAACGGTTAAGCACTCTGCTGCTAACCAAAGGTCGATGGTTTGAACCCACCAGCAGCTCCGTGGGAGAAAGATGTGATAGTCAGCTTCCATAAAAATTTACAGCCTTGGAAACTCTATGGCACAGTTGTACTTCGACCTACAGGGTCACTATGAGGTGGAACCGACTCGAAAGCAATGGGTTTTGGTCTTTACATAACAGGCACCAAATATCTGAAGGGTAACTAGCTACACTAATTGAAGACAAAGGCAATATACATAATTTAAAATAGTAAATCTTTAAACCATTTACAAGGCAAAGATACACTCAACTTTATCATTCCTTTTTGTGTCAATTCTATTAAAAAGATGGCCCATTAACAGACAATTTACATGGGTACATACACACACTCAATCCTAATCACTTTCAATTTTCAGACAGATTGCAGTCATACTATTTTTAGATTAACATCTGAAAACTCAAAGATAACCCAGTTCTTAGCTATGGCTTGGCAATCTATTTCTGAAAATTACCCAACGAAAACCTTAAGGATTACAACAGAACACTGCCCGACTCACTTACTTTGGACACATCATCAGGACAATCAGTTGCTAGAGGACATCACATTTGGTAAAGCAAAGGGACACTGAGCCTGGGGAGACCATCAGTGAGATGGTTTAGCACAATAGTCCAACAGTGAACTCAAACGTGCTGGTGATTATTAAGGATGTCTCAGGACTGGGCAACGTTTTGTTCTGTTGTACATAAGATCATCACGAGTCAGAACTGACAGAAGGGCAGGTAAGAACAATGTATCTTAGCCAAGTCACAAAACTTTTCTGGTATCCCTTTAGCATTTCATAAACAGTCGTTCTTCTTCACAAACCGTCACGAGGCAAAATTAAATTACTAAGCTAGATTGAGTTCCTTGGAGAAATAACTGCATGACTATAAAACTGTTACTTGAGTGACAATTTTAAAAGTGATAAATTCCACTGCATTTGTGGTCTTTATCTCCTTGTCTGCTGCAGCAGCTTCGAATTCATCGTCCAGAAGCAACTCCTCTCACCTTCTGAGACCTAACACTATTTTGGCTCTCCTCCCTGGGGTTCTTTTCCAGCACTTCCTTCTCTTCCCTTGCCTTAAACATGACACTACCCTAGGTTTATACCTCAGTATTCTACTGTCTATGGGTCAATGTTGCTCAACATAGTCTACTGCCCACAGAATACATCACATTTACCTGGGGAGTTTTAAAAGAACAAAGACTCCTGAAACTTGCTGGTCCTAACAACTCCCAGACTGCCTGGGGATGAAGCCAAAAAGCCTGTTTCTCAAGTACTGCAAATGTTTGAAATTCACTGCCCAGACCCTGTCATGTTTACAGTTTTAATCCCATTTCCAGCCTCCAGAAAAAAAGTAGTGAGGAAGTGACTAAGAGCCCTAGCTGGGACAAAGATCAGGTTAGACCCCTGGCTCTGTCACTTATTGGCTGTCAGATTATGGTCAATAAAAAAAAATAGTGAGACTTAAATGAGACAATGTGTGTATGGTACTTGGCAGAATGCTTGGTCTAAAGAGAGTACTCAACAAATGACTATCAATAATACGAAAACCCTGGTGGCATAGCGGTTAAGCGCCATGGCTGCTAACCAAAAGGTCGGCAGTTTGAATCTGCCACGAAACCCTACATGGGTTTTTTTGTTTATAGGTGAGATATCACAGGCCAATGTTTAATTGCTTATGAATTTTTACAAATGACACTGAGCATATGAACATATCACTTCAAGCTGGGTGCTCAGGAAGGGATTTACAAAAGGATTTGTTAGACGGAGAAGGACATGGAATGGTGGAAGGTTAGGAGTGACATTTCAAAAAGAGAAGCATGAATAAGGATGCAGAAGCTTGTTGATCAATGAAAAAGATATGGTGCAGGCTAAGCCTGGAAAACTAGTAAGATGGTTGGGCCAACAAAAATAGGGAATCCTGAAAGGCAAGCCAGTTGGAGTGGGTTGAACTGAGGACAAACGATCACTTTGAGATAGAATGATGTAAAGTGACATTACTATTAACAAACTTGTTGCTGTCGAGTTGATTCCAACTCATAGCAACGCTAAAGGACAGGGTAGAACTGCCCCCATATGGCTTCCAAAGAGCACCTGGTGGGTTCAAACTACTGTCCTCTTGGTTAGCAGCCGTAGCACTTAACCACTTTGCCACCAGGGTTTCCATTTCACCTATAGTAGTCTTAACCTGTTAACTCTTTCCCTGGTATTTAACTGTTTATTGGTTTATACAAGACTAAAAAACACTAAACACTGGTGAAGAGGGTAGAGACTATTTTTACTATGTTTGGCACCTTAGTTCCTAACGTACAGTCGACATTCAAACGACTATAAAGAAACCGCAACTGAAAGCTTAGTATTACAGCCATTTGGGTTGAAGCATGTGAAATAATATTACTTCGAGGCCAAAATCTCTTCTTGGTTAATAAGACCAGTCTTGTCTGAGATTTGGAGACATTTTGTTATGCAATGAATTCATCCACTAAGAATTTAAAAGTAGGTTGTAATTCAAGTTATTGGGTCTAAGGATCTTTTAACCAAAAAAAAAGGAAGCTCAAGGACAGCCAAAGAATCGAAATGCATGATGGAAGTGGTGGTCAGAGAGGCCATAATCAGATATACTATTGCTAAGAAAAACAGATGCTACACAAACCAAAAGCCATAAACTTATTGCCTCAGGTAAACAATTAAAGTTTATAATTAGAATATCAAATATACCATGGACTACCAGAGAGTGACCAAATCTGTCCTGGAAGAAGTGCAGTCTGAATGCTCCTTAGTAGTGCGGATGGCAAGACTTTATGTCTCACATACTTTAGACATGTTATCAGGAGGGACCAGTCCCTGGAGAAGGACATCACGTTTGGTAAAGTCGGGGGTCTACGACAAAGAGAAAGACCCACAACCAGATGGATCGACAGTGACTGCTGCAATGGGCTCAAGCATAACAATCATTTTGAGGATGGTGCACAACCAGTGTTCCATTCTGTTGTACATAGGATCACTATGAGTCAGAACTGACTCGACAGCACCTAACAAGTCCATGACTTAAGTTATTAAAATGGCATTTTATAAAATGTGGATTGTTTTACTGAAGTCAGAGTAGTCCCTATTCTCAAAATGAGCCCAAGTCCATCCAGAGGTGCTTCAGTTCTTAGGGTTATTTCCTTTAGAGTAGAGCCCTAAATTCAGATCATATAAAACATGCTGGGAAACCACAGACATACTTCAAAACAGCAGTTTCCAATTTATGAAATCAATTCTGGGTTTAACATTCGACCCAGTATTTTTTCCTTCACAGTGCAGCTGGAAATTACTCAGAAAATTTCATGAGTAGTTTCAAAAAAACTGTCATACTGTGTACCTTCCGATTTTGCACAATATAATTTTATATACAAATAAGCAAATGCCCTGCTTTCAACATTTGCTTCTTCTTACTTGAGAAATGAAGCACGAGACCTTAGAAAGACACCAAACATGTAGAAATATGTGGAAAGTGTAATGTGACATTCCTGCATAGTGATTTAAAACGTCTATTTGCTAACTGGAAAAACTACCTAATGGGCTTTCGGTGTGGGCCAGCAAGAGAAAATTCACACACTGAAAACTGACATTTCTCCAACAGGTATAAAATGTTTAAAGAAATGCGGGTGAGACATCATTTAGCAAAGCCTTGAACAGTAGCAATCTGATAAGCAGGTCTGTTTTTAAAACCTGAAAATGACACTGACAAGTTGAAAAAAACCACTGTACTTTGTTTTCACCCCTCTTAATATATCAAAATACAGATGCATAAGCTGTCTGGCTAAGCAATCCAAAGGGTTCAATCAAACCTGTGGGAAAAGTAGCTATTACAGATGAGCTATTCTAGATACCATAAGTCTTCTGGAACAAATGAATAATTCCCATCTACTCAAAATTTATCACACTTAAAATGAGACACTTAAAAAGTTGCACTTGGGATAAGCTGCCAAAGCCTCACAATTAATGTGAGGGGACTCAAAGAACTCAGAAGGTTGTGAGGACTAAACAGACAATGCAAATAGTAAAAGCAGACAAAAGCCAGATTTTCACAACACTGCCTATTCACTTCATTGAAGTTGCAGTTGACTAATTTTAATATTAAATTTTTGTGCCTAAATTCTTTGTGGGGTAAGAAAAAAAGCTAGCCATGCTAGCTAAAGTATCCATCCATCCCAAAGTCTCTTTCTGCTGTACACTGTAAGGAAAATTCACTCTTAAATTAGGGGCTTATCAATCAGTTTGGAATGATCAATGTTTTTGTAGGTTTAAGTCCTCCTATACTACTAAATCATAATAGTGGGAGCCAAACTTACTGGAAAACGAAAAATTTAAAAGACATCAAGACTACAGGTCCCAGATCCATAACTAAGATTTTAACACTTTAGCTCCCATAATAAAAAAAAAAAAAAATTTTTTTTTAATGTTAAGAATAAATGAAAAAAGCGAGTAGGACAAAAGTTCTGGAGTGAAATTTTGTAAATATGACACTTCAGTGAGGATAGGAAGCTACTAGCAATGGCAGCAGCATGCCTAAAGCCTCCCATCCAGAGTAACATACCCAAAATAGCAAAAGCCCTCAACCCTATTAATTACAATGCATTTTTGACCTCTAAAAACCCTCTTACCTGTTTACAAGAGTCTATACAGCTGTTTGCCACTGGAACACCACCTTGCAGAGAATAACCGTGGCATCCTTTGTTGATAATCACCTGTTGCCTAGCAATCATCCCGCATGGAGACAGACAGCACTAGGCTCTTCCATCCGAGGTTACAATTCAAAACAAGCCCAACAAGCCTGCATTTCAAGGTGGTCTTCGTCTGCAACTAGTTAAGTTTAAAACTGGCAAACAACAACAATGGTGTCTGAAGCCAATGGTGCAGCACTGCTGGCTTCCTCTTGAGCTCCAGCGTTGTCACTGTGCACCGAAGTCTCCTGCTGCAAACAGAGGAGTTGTTCTCCTGTACTGGGAACAGGCTTCCAAAGCTCAGGAGCCCGCGTACAGGACAATGCAGGAACTAAAGGCAAATACTTTTTCCTCCTTAAGGATGCCTCCATCTTTTTCCTCACAATCTGTACTACCAACCGAAGGCCTGAGTGTGCGTTCGTACCTATGAAACCGTCACAGTGCATGCACATCCAAGGCACGTAGAACCACAGGTCAAATAAGGCACAGATACCAAGTAACGGTTCTAATTACAAACGCTAGCTCTCAGGAACTCTTCATCCATTCAGAACTAAACCCATCACTGCATAACTCTGGTAAGAAGCCCCTGGAGACGGAGGAGCTCCTCAAATGTGTCAGGAAAGGCTTTATTAACATCATCATTAACATTTAAAAGCATACGGAGCATCTCTCTTTCTTTTTGGCAATTTGGTGCAAATGTTAAGTGCAAGATAAAGCAATTTCAAACTTTTCTTCAAATTAAAAATGAAACTAAGGCCAAACGTGATGGGTGAACAAAATAAATCAAAACTTAAATTTCAGCAACTCCAGCTCTTCAAACCAGCAAAGCCCCCGACTTGTGCACTGTGGTGAGGCTTAGGGTGCTTGCCCCGGCTTCTTGCATGCCAGCAAACAGCACCATTTCCTCATCAAGTTGAGGACCGAGAAGCAAATGATCCCCTTCACTGCAAACAAAGGGGGTCACAGTAACACTAGTGATCCTTCAGAATTGACACACTGTGATAGTCAAAATGAAATTGATGGTTTCCCTGCTTCTTGCTCAAGACATACAAGATCTGAGCAGCAGCAAGTACCCCCTCAGCTGCAAACAAAGGGGTCAAAGGTTTGCCGTCAATTCACTTCCAGGCAGAAAAACATTTTCCTCAAAAGAAACAATTTATTTAGAATAAAACAAAAGCAGCTCAACTGTGAGCGCACGTTTGAGTGACAGCTACTTTTAAGCTGTGTGAGCCATAAAAAGGGTTTTTCTTTACTTTTCCAGAAATCTTGTGTACACAGCACAAAGCAAAGAGGTCATTTTTTTCCACTTAAAACACCGGCATTGGCATCACAATAGCAGATACACAACTTTAAGCTGCCATTTTAGTAAAATGCACAAATACTAAACAGATAGCTGTCTTCCATCAAGAGGCCCATGTAAACTCCACATAAGCCACAACTTCTCTTCAAAAAGGTCCATTAGAGCTTTGAATTCCATATCTTCATCCGCTGTTCACCAGTTTTGCTTGCGGGGGGGAAAAAAAGGTTATTCAGTACAAATGTTCACAATATTAAAAAAATATATATTTCCCCTACGCCATTATAGATGAACATAACATTAACAAGACCTTCCTGGATATGGACAGTCCACCTTGACTTCAAAAAGCACCAATAATACCCACTGGCACAAATCTTGAAATGAATTTACTGTATGAATAGACATGTAACAAGTAGAACAATAGTGTGGGTTTTTTTTAAAGACTCCAATTAATGAGGATTATAGGACTGAAAATATCTTTTATACTCATGTAACCGAGTAAACACATGAAAAATTCAGGAAAAGAACAAGTTAATAATCAGTTTCTTCTATCAATGTATTCCAAATACAACTTAAAAAGTAAAATTATGAAAAGGTGGATACCAGTCAAACTTTTACCCCCTCTATTTTAATTTTATAATTAACATGGAGCAATACAGATTGCTCCATTCTTGTATAAAGGGGTCAAGATAAAAAGCCATTTAAAAATTCACCTTCATCTGGGTTACCAAAGACAGCAGCTGTTATTTTAATAAAACACACATACAAACAATTGCTAAACAGCCAAAGAACATCTCAGGACTCTTACTTTTCAACTCTACTGAAATCATACATATAAAACTCTTCACTAAGCTTAGCAATTCACTGTGGTTACCTGTAATTTTCTCCCTTTAGGGATATCACTAATGAGCCCCGTTGGTGCAGTGGTTAAGTGCGGGGCTCCTAACCGAAAGGTGGGTAGGTTGAGCCTACCAGCCACTCTCCGGGAAGAAGATGTGGCAGTCTGCTTCCATAAAGATTAAAGCCTTGGAAACCCTATGGGGCAGTTCCATCCTGTCCTACAGGGTCGCTATGAGCTAAAATCAACCCAACGGCACACAACAACAACAGGGATATATCACTATAACCAGACCGTTAACAGTGTAAGCTCCACTTTTCTTCTTGTTCTCATACCTAATGCCTATCTCAAAACCAAACGTTGTGGTTGAGACAGAAAAAACAGTCCAGAAGTTCCCTCCAAAAAATAATTTTTCACATAAAAGGTCATTAAGGCCTTCTCTCAAGAGGATTTCCTACTTCTGTCACCAGTTTTTGGTGAACGGCTCCTGTATGGACCCAAACTATAGTTCAAGCTGTGCCTGCAAAATAAGCAACTTTACTGTCTAAAGAAAATGGATTTAAATTTTTCAATTCATACAAACACATAAAGAGCATTGTCAGTGAAAATCTGCTCATAAAGAAGTCTTAAAATAAACTTAACCAATGTCTGACTCTGAAAGTAACAACCAAAACACTTTATTTTTAACTGTACCTCAAATGGTCTTAAGAGAATCAAGAAGGGCCAGAGTGTATTACCTTCTAAATACGACAGAGGATGGACATTTTAAGATGTAATCCTTAAAAGGAAAACCCTTCTACTCTTAGCTGAGCCAAAGTTAGCATCTTAAAATAGGAATTTAAATTTTTGTGTGGAAAATTCTTCATAGGAATTCCAGATGCAATCAACAACAACAAAATCAAAAGAATAAACAGAATTATTGGCTAGGAGCTGAATAAATCCTTAATTTCTCATAAACTTTGAAGTTGTGATCTAAAAGCCTTAATTAACTTGATTTTTTGCCATTAATACTTAATAAACCATTGAATGATACACTTTAGAAATTTTCTTTCCATTCATTTGAACTGAGCTCCAGAAAGATCACCTACACTAAACCAGTATTAAGAAGAAAAAATTGATTATTACAAAGAATACCCAATGCTAAATTATGAAATTCTGCCTAATGGACATGTGAACCAGTTTTGGACTTTGGCTTTCAATCCAATTCTGAAGTTTTAAATGGATATTTAGGAATATTATAAACCTGCACAACAGAATGGGCAATGCAAATATTCATCTGAATGATGGTGCTCTGTAGCTAAGCACCAAATTAAACATAATTCGTTATTTATAATACATACATTTGAAATGGCATCAAACCATTGTTTCAAAAACATCGAAGCACAAATTGCCCAGATCTAACAAAAGCAGCGATGCCAAAAAAGGACTCAAACAAACATGGAGGAAAAACCACAGTACTCTTCGATAAGCCCTCACATCACTCAGTTAAAAAAAGGAAAAACCACACACAATTTGGATTCTAGTAAAACTAAATGTCATGGACTTCACTCTCCCAAAGAGCAAAATCGTTTGATCTTCTCAAAAGTTATCATATCAAAAGACAATTCAGAAGTTAATGGTTAGTTAGATTATTTAAACTGGAAAAACGTATCCAGCCACATTTTGTACTTTGACCCTGGGTATGCACAGACTCTAACTACACTTGCACTAGTCTCTGGACAGGTGTCTATTCTGTATTAGAACGCCAAGCACTGCTTTTTTAAAGGCAAAAAACACCAAAACAGAACTGTGGAATTTCAGGTATTTTCCCTAGAGGCACACCAAGGATCTGCGTGCTCATAGCTGAGTACCTTCCTTCTCTCAAAATGGCTTGTTTTTCCAGTTTAAAAACAAAAACCTCCAAACTTTAAAAAAAAAAAAAAATTTTTTTACAAATGCATAGTGAAAATCAAAAAGAATGACACAGCAGTGATGAGGCTTTCATGCTGACATGCATTTTAGACACCTGTAATAATGGAAAATAAAATTATATGACATTTCCCTGGGTTATTATTGGTGCTATTTCAAAACTACCAGCTTTGATAATAGAAAGAAAACCGTTGGATTCTGCCAGGCTTTCAATAAGTCACTTTTATAGAATAGAAACATGACCATGATCCAGAAGGTCCTAAAGTTTCTAGTCATAATTAAATATCAAGGGCCTTAGCTGAGGTCCTCAGCATTTAAATCAGGGGCAGTAGGGAGGAGAAATACACTTACTAGTGACCTGAGAAACTAGGAGCAGGGCTGGAGGGATAAGGGGGCGGGGAAACCATTCATTACTGTTAAGCAGCAGAAGCCCCTGTTTAGAATCGTAAATTGATATAATCTTCAGCTTAAAAAAAAATTTGTGAGAGTGATTATTTTGTACCAATATACCTGCCTTCCAGGTGTCTGGGGAAATAATGCAATAAAAAACGCTTTTTTCTACACTGACATTTCTTTTTTCGGTGGCTTGACACCACTGAAAATATTAAACGTGAAGTTTCAAAGATATTCAAAACATTGTCAATATTGTAATGTCACCACTGTTTAAATATGAAAATAAAAACACACAGAAACAAAAAGAGTATGTCAAAGGCATTTTACGATGATTTTTCAAATTCTGCCATCCAGATACGGCTGATTAATGCCCACTGAAAAAGATGTCTGATGAGCCTGCAGACAACTCTTCTTTCTATTACTGAAACCAGAAATTTGAACGAATGGATACAAAAACCAAAACTCATCCTAGAAGAAAGTTATTTTTGAAATATGCAGTTAGAACTGTACCTGCTACACCTCTCTGAAAAAGTAAAAACATCACCACACACCAGTAAATGACTAAAGAAGTGTTATTTTAAAAGCACCTACTCACTTCTTGCATACTGTGTAAGCATAAAAGATAAACGGTTTGTAACATAAAGTCCTCAATTTTTACTGAGCAGTTGCAGCTACAAACCAAAAGTGCATATATGGGATACAGAAGAACTCAAAAACTGATGACAAAAATGCACGTTAATGCAAACTCTGTGGGAATAAACCACATATTTTCAGAGAAATACTCAAATGCCTGATTAATCACACTGCTATACAATTTTCCAGCTTATACTTCTGAGATCCCTGATCAAATTTGAGTCGTACAAATAACATTTCTGGTACAGGAATTATCTGCCAATCAAGTCATTTTTAGGTATGTATTATGATCTTTATAGTCCCTGGGCTCTTTCCTCCAAATTCTGACTTATCAAAATTCTGATTTTGTAATTTTGAGAATTTTTTAAGCTCGAGGTTAAAAAAAAACAAAAACTGAAGAAAAAAGTGGAAAAAATTTACTCTTAACAGTGGAAACTCTTAATTAAAGCAAGTCCATCTGCCTGCTACCTTCAGGGCATTCCTTCCACTTAATAGCTAAACTGTCCTGACTTCTATCTTAAAGAGGTCTGTAAAAGTATAAAAAAGAAAAAGCTATAACTAAACAACTAAAAAGAAAATCGCATCTGATGCTGTATCCCACTACACATATCACAAAACATGTCAAAGCAGTAAATACAAGTTATACATGGAGTTTAGGACGCACCACGGACAATGATCATGACCAGGTAATCTTCTTCAGATTTGGCCAGTGCCTTGGCAGGGGAATCCAGGAACTGCTGGGAGAACTCACAGGGTGGGAAGGCATGAAGAACCCCGGTGTTCTCCTTGTCTTTATTGCCCCCCACAGGGAGGCTGATCACCCCAGCAGCCTGCTTTTGCTTTAAATAGGACACAAGGTTCCTAAGCGGCCTCTGAGTAGAGGTGGCAGTGTCCGATGTGGCTGAGGAGGACCGGCTGTCAGAACTTCCAGGCACAGCCAGAAGAATGGCATAACCATTGGGCCCTGCCACTTTGATGCGTCGAGTTACTTCATCCAACTTGGGCTGGTCCAAACGGAGACGCTGAGTGATCTTCAGCTGGGCCACTTTGCCTCCAGTTGTGCCCTCCACCAGAAGACTACTAGCCACTTGGAGGTCACCCTGCAACAGATGCATGTTGGAAGGAAAGTTGCTGTTCTTCAGTAGAAGCATGCCCTGCCAGGCCAAGCAGAGTTTGGGAGAGGCTGCTGCTGCAGGGGCTGTACCGCCATCCTGTTTCTGGGAAGGGGACTTCAGCTTCAATGAAGTAGTGCTGGTGCTAGGCACACTCCCATCAGAACGGTCTTCTTTTTTCAGAGGGCTTTTTCCCTCAGTGGGAACAGCTGTCCGGTGCTTTCTATCTCGTTCGGCTGATGCAGAGTTTTTACGGTCTCGCTTGTCACCTTGGTTCTTCTCCAAACTACCTCGTCTGTCTCTGATTGGAGAGGGCTTTTCCAAGAGAAGGCGGGAAGATCGATCATTGTCACTGTTGTAGCGATCCCGGCTACTGCTCAACTCTGGACTTCGGTCAGGAGAAGGAGCGCAGTGACGTTTTCGTGGACGGTCACTCTCAGGGGACCTATCCAGATGGCGTCCCCCACTCTCTTCAGGCAGCCTTCGCTTCCTAGGCTGCTCTCTGCTGCTGGGAAGATCTCTCTCACCTCTGTCTCGATCCAAGGACCAGCCATCCCGCCTCCGATCCAGGCTATCCAGTGACTCATAAGCAGGTACAGCAGCAGCTGCAGTCCGTGTGCTGCGTTCTCGGACTGGGGGTGGAGGTGGGACCCAATCAGGGTCTGGATAAAGGTCCCTATCACGATCTCTGTATAGTAAGGGTGGTGTCCTATCCCGAGCACCCCTCAAAGGGTCAGGCGCCCGATGTCCAAAAGCATCTGTCACCAATTCATAATGAGTCAGAGGCAGGGGCTGCAGATACTGCTGCTGGTAACGATGCTCTGTGTCTGCAAAGTCTACTCTAAGGCGACGATCTGGGCCACCAAGGGGGAAGCCCCGCATATGAGTCCAAGCAGCATGAGCTGCATCTAGGCTTTCATACTGGATATATGCCCAGCTGTCCCCTTTGCGGTAGTCTATGGTGCGTATGGTGCCAAATCGGTCAAACTCTCGTGCCAGGGCAGCAAGAGGCACCCAAGGTCCCAGGCCACCTACCCAGAGGCGGGTAGTGGGTGTAGCTTTACCATAACCAATTTTGATAGGATTCCGAATTATAATTTTGCCAGACATTGCTAGTTTGGCTCTGTGAGACATGTCCAGATTCTCAAATTTGAGAAAACCATAGGTACTGGTTTGACCACGAGAAGGGCGTTTGATGTCTACTTCTGTGATGACTCCAAAGCGATCAAAAGCCCTTCTTAAGTCACTCTCTGTCACAGTGATGTCTAGGTTGCCCAAGAAAAGCGTCCGGTTAGCTCGCTGATCATCCTCAGGTGAAATCTCATCCACTTCTCTGAAAGGGGCAGCCCCGGTTCCAGCTCCCACCCTTGGCTCAAGACTATATGCTGGGCGCACTCGCTCATAGAACGGATAATCTCGGTCTCTCTCCAACTCTCGGGGCAACGGTGGCGGAGGTGGAGGGGGCAGACGGCCAAGAGCCAACTGCTGCAACCGGTAGTCTCTGTATCCCAAGGCAGCGCCACCAGGAGAAAGTGATCTTTGGCCTCCACCTCCTCCAGGGGGGTGCCGGTGACCACCTACAGAGGACCCGACCACGCTGGCCGATGGAGGATAAGAATCTTTGTCTAAAGGGGAGCGGCTGCGGCGCCGGCTCACATACACAGCCTCTATCTTCAGAGGCCGGTCATAGAGCACAAGGCGGCCTCTGGCATGCTTGGCCGCCCGCGCGTCCTCCGGCCGCCGGAAGTTCACAAAGGCTACCCGCTCATCCCCGCTGCCAGAACCCGAGAGGTGACTGATTTTGACACTCACATCACCGAAGCGTTTGAATTCGTGAAACAGTCCGTCCTCCACCGCTTCGTCACTCAGCTGGGACCCCAACTCGCTTATCTTTAGTGTCTTGTATTCCCCGCCGTCTCCGCCGCCAGGAGCTGAGGAGGCGGCCCCTGAGGAACGTGACTCCCCGCCTCCACCCCGGGAGCTGCTTCGCGACTCGCCCCCGCCCGAGGAATTTTTGGTGCTTGGGGAGCTATAACTATGCAGGCGGCTACTGGAGGTGGCCCCACCAGTGTCATACTCGCGGCTGCCACCTCGACTGCTGGACTTGTCCAGGTGAAGGCTCCGCCGCGACCCACCGCCGCTCTCGGTCTTTCCGCTGCTGCTCCCATTGCTACCACCAGAGCCACCTAACTTCTTGCCGCGCTCCCCACGGGAAGTCGAGTCCTCACCACCACGGGAGCGTTTGGCCTTGACTGGCGAGCGCTCTTTTCCCTTCATTGTTGCGGGTCGTCGGAGGTCTTCTCCGCGGAGCTGATTAACCCGCCGCCCCGCGCTCGTTTCACACAGCGGAACCGCACGCCGCCATCTTGGACTCCGCCGCGGCAAAGGCTCCCGCCCCGCAGTCTTCATTGGTCAATTAGATCCTCTCTTCTACAGTCTCATTGGAAAGACTATTTGTCTGTCTTTACATCTCCCGGCGCTCCGGGAAGGCGCCCGCCCAACCACTGTTATTGGGCTCCCAACGCCCTAGTCAGAGTACCTCATTGGTTGTATTCCTTGTCTATCTTAACGGTTCCTCGCGCCAGGCTGTAGCTCCGCCCCTCGCACCCTATGGTCACCTGACCCAAAGTCTGGCGGCGTTGATTGGACAAAAAGTCTGCCTTGTAACGGTACTTCTTGAGCGGCGAAAGCAGCGATCCCACCTCCTCATCCCTTTCATTGGTTTATGATCCTGTCCTTTAACCCACTAGTTGGGAATACGGCCATCGGTTCGGGCGATTTTTCCTCTGAGAGGTAGGCTCACAACGATCTCGCGAGAGAGCTCCCTGTTTCGACCCTCTTCTTCCAACTCTTTCGGCGGCTGACAGAAGTTTAAATCTGATTGGATGTTGTCGAGGAAGTTGATAGGCTGAAATAACTGTCCGTCACCCTCTTAAAGGGGTAGGCCATATACTGAGGCGGCTGACTGAAGGTGAAAGCCTAGAACCCGCGCTTGCTGGGAGACGTCACTTAGATGTCGCGAGATGGTGACCACGAGCCAGCCCCGCCTCCTCGTGCTTTCGGCGTTCTCCCCTCAAACATCTGTTCGGTGCCGAGGCGTACTTGGCGGCACTGCGACCCTTGGAACTCGAAACTTCTGGGCTCCCCACTGTCCTACCTGTGCCAGACGAGGGACTGGGCAGGCCCTCCGGCTGTCGGGTACCACGCGTGCTTCAGGAAACCATCTCGAGGCGCCCGGCAGGCACCATCTTAAGTCCCTCTGGCCCTACGTGAAGAGCCTGAAAAGGCTCCTCCCCCCTGTGCGCGAGAAGGCGCCGCCCGCGGTCACTGGGGTCCACGGGGCCCGCCGGGCCCGGGAGTTTACAGTTCACAAAAGTGCCGGGTCGGCCCTGGACGGTCTTCTGATCGGCGCGGGTTCTCGAGGTCCCGCACGTATGGAGCAACGCCGGGCTCTTCTTGGCGCTCCTCGTGTCTGCCCAAGTACCCCGGGTAACCGGGGGAGTGACCGACGCTCCCAGGCCCACGGTCCGCAGGCGTGGCCGGAACTGTGGGGCCACCGCAGACGTGTCTTTAGGCTTCCTGTTTTATATTGCAAACCCATGTGGGTTTTGTACTCTATAGTGCGTGTATAGCTAATCTTGTTTTTATGACTCTCCCCGTAAAACCATCGAGTGAATTGACGCTCCGTGCAGATTATGTTTGTTTTTATGTGACTCTCCCCGTAAAATAATCGAGTGAAATTGACGCACCGTGCAGATACACCGTGTTTTTTTTTCTGTGACTTCTCGTACCGCCCGGCACTCCTGGTTATTCGATATTATAATCCAGTAGCACAGCCACCTTGCTGGTTCTCTAAATCTCTCTGCCTCTCTCAAACATTGTCTGCATCAAAAGTCAACTTTTATCCTTTCCATAGACCTTTATTGTGTCAGAGGAACCCTCGCAGCACAATGGTTAAGCGCTGGGCTGATAACCGAAAGGTCGGCGGTTGGAACCCAGCCTCCGCTCCTGGGAGAAAGATAGGGCTATCTGCTTCTGTAAAGCTTACAGCTTTGGGAACTCTCTGTCCTATAGGGTCACTATGAGTCAGCATCCACTCGATGGCAGTGGACTTAAATTGTGTCAGACAATAAGGCACCTATGCAAGATGCTGGTGTGCCAACAAGATTACAACAGGTACAGCCTCTGTTCCTGCGCTCACCGTCTGGTGAAGCGAGGTAGTGCTGAGTTCACAGAGGTTAGGCTTTCTGTAGTCCTCCCAGGTCTCCGCCAGGCAGAGGTTATGAGGATTCCAGTGTAGATGCCCTCTTCAGCCACATCTCAAGATCCAATCAATCTGTTTAAACATGACATTTTTAAGGTAACTATAATGTTACGAAAATCAAAACCTGAAGTTGAAAATTTAAGATTAGGGACTGCAGCATATTTTGCTCTACCTTAGGTCTCCTCTTTCCAAATAATCTTGAGGAAAGTGAAGATTATATTTTTAATATTATATGTGTGTTATAAATATTTGATTTAATGTCTTGATTATATCAAAGAGACTTGAAGCCCATGTTTAAGTGGATATGTAAAGCATAAAAATACCCAGTAAAATAGTGTGTAGACATCTTCATATTAAAACTAGCTACTAAAAATTTCATAAGGTATAAAACTGTATAGTATGCTACCATTTATGGTTTAAAAACGCACGCACATTGCACATTCATTCATAGAAAATTCCTTGACAAATACACGGAATATTACCAGGATTCCCCTGAGGAGAGAGACTGACTGCAGGTCTGGGATGGGAGAGAAATTTCCCTTTTCATTGTAGACTCTTATCTATTATTTTTTCACGCTCTTTCAGTTTAAAAAATAGCAATTCTTTCTAGCTTTCTCTTAAAAAATTATTTTTATGGAAAAAGTAAAAAATATGCAAAGGTAGAATACTATAAAGAACCACATGAACTTAACACCCAATTTCAATAATTGTCAAATCACGTCACACTTGTTTCTTCTGTGCCTTCTTCCCAGCTTCCTCCTCTCCCATTATTTTGTTCCAGGATTACTCGCTGTATTTCCTGCCCCAGACATAGAATCAGCCATTTCTCCAAAGGGTTCTGGTTCCTTTTTGTGGAAAATGGTATTTAGAGATAAAAATCTCAATGCTAGTGGATTAAAAGAATAAAAAGCAGTGTTTATAAAAGCACAAAATGCTCAAAGAAAAAGATTTACATGGTTAAGAGGTTTTAATCTGTTTCAAGGTTGTATTAATACAACACAAAGGAAACAAGTTAAGCCATTATCTGATTACTCAATGCAATAACCAGTCCAGCGAAACCAGGCTCCAGAGTGACTACTTTTGGTCAAAACTGACCTGCTTAGTTGACTCACTGGTCAAAGAAAAAGATAAGGACCAAATCAGTATAGTTTCCTCTACAGGGATGAGGGAGAGAAATCAAGGAATACTGCCTTGCTGAACAGGTACCAGGATATGTGGCAATGCCTGTCACTCTGCCAGGTTGGTGGCTTGAAATACGAAGGAGCTGGCAGGGGCAGGAAGCCTTGCCTAAGAGGACTGATACGTTGCCTGAAGGCAAGAGGACTGGTAAATTTAATGGTTAGAAAATGTCTAAATTTCATTACCAGTAACAGCGCCAAAATAGTCTGTGATGTGTGTTCGTGTCCATGATAGAACTGAATGTGTTGGATGTGTGCTGTAGTTAAAGTGAGTGATTTACTTTGTTTTCATTTCCCTTGTGTTCCTTAAAGCACGAAGCTGCTTGGTGACATTTTATCAACCTGTGTTTATACATGTGCTTTAGGGAGGGCCGAGAAAGGATAAAAGCGACCCATGGTTTCAGCGCCAGGCTTGGAACTCTTTTTCTGGTGTTGGTGATGGAGTTGTTGAGGTCCAGTCCAAGTTTTCATCTGGTCTCCTTGTGATCAGCGGCCAGGTTTGTGAGGAGAGCTAACCTGGGTGAGGAAGTTCTTTCAGTAGTCATGAAGACAGAGTTAAACTACCAAAAAATTCCCAGAGCACCACAGTAGCATGTTGATCTCTCCTTTCAGTGCCCTGCCAAAACTCAAGAAATAATGTTGAAGAAAAGCTCACAGCCCATTTTGGTGTCAGGGTGGCCCCTTGGAGCTGTACAAGGCCTAGAGAACACAGCCAGGCAGGAGAGCAGCTACCATTAGCTTTCTATGTGAAGTACTTTTTCCATCTCCTTGAAAATCAGTTTCAGCTTTAAAAGGAAAAAGCAAAATAAAAGGCATAAACATGGAAGACTACTGTGCAGTTAAAAAATAGCAGAATGCTTTCAATCAATTGTCCTTCTTTCCATTCTCCTCCTTCCTAGTTTTTTTTATTTTTATTTTTTATCTTCAATACACGCACAATTATGATTGCTATATGAAATTTATCTTGGAAGCTGAGAGCCCTTTGATTTCCTGGCAAATACAAAAAGGACTGGATCTGGGAATTGAAAAAGAAAATTTTCCACCCACAATAGTAGATTAAATTTTTCTGTTTCATCTCCTTTCATAAAGTGAGTGGTCTCCTGACAGCGAGGTTTATTTTATTTGGTGTACAAGAAAGTATATTTTTTTTACCCACAGGCATATATTAAATCCTTAAATCAGCAAACAATCATTTAGAACCCAGTTTGCATTATCAAGTCACTTCTTTGTGTATTTTTTTTTTTATGATTTTTATTGTGCTCTAAGTGAAAGTTCTACTCTGTCCTATAGGGTCACTCGATGGCACTGGGTCTGGGAAGTGAAAGTTTACAAATTAAGTCAGCCTCTCACATAAAAACTTACAGACGGCTTGCTACTTACTCCCAATTACTCTCCCCCTAATAAGGCAGCCAGCTCTCTCCCTCCACTCTTTCTTTTCATGTCATTTCGCCAACTTCTGACCCCCTCTACCCTCTCATCTCCCCTCCAGGCAGGAGATGCCAACATAGTCTCAAGTGTCCACCTGATTCAAGAAGCTCACTCCTCACCAGCATCCCTTTCCAACCCATTGTCCAGTCCAATCCATGTTTGAAGAGTTGGCTTAGGGAATGGTTCCTGTCCTGGACCAACAGAAGGCCTGGGGGCCATGAGCACCAGGGTCCTTCCAGTCTCAGTCAGACCATTAAGCCTGGATTATGAGAATTTGGGGTCTGCATTCCACTGCTCTCCTGCTCCCTCAAGGGTTCTCTGTTGTGTTTCCTGTCAGAGCAGTCATCGGTTGTAGCCAGGCACCATCTAGCTCTTCTGGTCTCAGGATGATGTAGTCTCTGGTTCATGTGGCCCTTTCTGTCTCTTGGACTCATAATTACCTTGTGTGCTTGGTGTTCTTCATTCTCCTTTGATCCGGGTGGGTTGAGACCAATTGATGCATCTTAGATGGCTGCTTGCTAGCGTTTAAGACCCCAGACGCCACTCTCTAAAGTGGGATGCAGAATGTTTTCTTAATAGATTTTATTATGCCAGTTGACTTAGATGTCCCCTGAAATCATGGTTCCCAAACCCCTGCCCCTGCTACACTCGCCTTCGAAGCATTCAGTTTATTCAGGAAACTTCTTTGCTTTTGGTTTAGTCCAGCTGTGCTGACCTCCCCCTGTATTGTGCATTGTTTTTCACTTCACCTAAAGTAGTTCTTATCTACCAACTAATTAGTGAATACCCTCTCCCACCCTCCCACCCTCCCTCCTCTCGTAACCACAAAAGAATGTTTTCTTCTCAGTTTGAACTATTTCTCAAATTCTTACAATAGTGGTCTTATACAATATTTGTCCTTTTGCAACTGACTAATTTCACTTAGCATAATGCCTTCCAGGTTCCTCCATGTTATGAAATGTTTCACAGATTCACCACTGTTCTTTATCGATGTGTAGTAGTCCATTGTGTGAATATACCATAAGTTATTTACCCATTCATCCGTTGATGGGCACCTTGGTTGCTTCCATCTTTTTGCTATTGTAAACAGTGCTGCAGTAAATATGGGTGTGCATATATCTGGTCATGTAAAGGCTCTTATTTAGGATATATTCCATGGATTGGGATTGCTGGATCGTATGGTAGTTAAGCGCCAAATCAACTTCCAAAGTGGTTGTACCATTTGACATTCCCACCAGCATTGTATAAGTGTTCCAATCTCTCCATACCCTCTCCAACATTTATTATTTTGTGTTTTTTGGATTAAATGCCAGCTTTTTGTTGGGGTGAGATGAAATCTCATTGTAATTTTGATCTGCATTTCTCTAATGGCTAATGATCATAAACATTTCCTCATGTATCTGTTAGCTACCTGAATGTCTTCTTTAGTGAAGTGTCTATTCATATCTTTTGCCCATTTTTTAGTTGGGTTATTTGTCTTTTTGTAGTGGAGTTTTTGCAGTATCATGTAGATTTTAGAGATCAGGTGCTGATCAGGAATGCCATAGCTAAAAACTTTTTGCCAGTCTGTAGGTAGTCTTTTTACTCTTTTGGTGAAGTCTTTGGATGAGCATAGCTGTTTGATTTTTAGAAGCTCCCAGTTATCTAGTTTTTCTTCTGCATTCTTAGTAATGTCTTGTATACTGTTTATGCCATGTATTAGGGCTCCTAACGTTGTCCCTATTTTTTCTTCCATGATCTTTATCGTTTTAGATTTTATATTTAGGTCTTGGATCCAGTTTGAGCTCATTTCTGTGCATGAAGTGAGATATGGGTCTTGTTTCATTTTTTTGCAGATGGATATCCAGTTATGCCAGCGCTATTTGTTAAAAAGACTGTTTTTTCCCCATTTAACTGTTTTGGGGCCTTTGTCAAATATCAGCTGCACATATGTGGATGGATTTATGTCTGGATTCTCAATTCTGTTCCATTGGTCTATGTATCTGTTGTACCAGTAGCAGGCTGTTTTGACTACTGTGGCGGTATGATAAGTTCTAAAATCAGGTAAAGTAAGGCCTCCCACTTTGTTCTTCTTTTTCAGTAATGCCTTATTTATTGGGGCCCCTTTCGCTTCCATATGAAGTTGGTGATTTGTTTCTCCATCTCATTAAAGAATGTTGTTGGGATTTGTATTGGAATTGCATTAAATGTATAGATCGCTTTTGGTAGAATAGACATTTTTATAATGTTAAGTCTCCCTATCCATGAGCAAGGTACGTTTTTCCACTTATGTAAGTCTCTTTTGGTTTCTTGCAGAAGTGTACTGTAGTTTTTTTTGTATAAGTCTTTTACATCTCTGGTAAGATTCCTAAGTATTTTACCTTCTTGGGGGCTACTGTTTGTGTATTTTTTGACTGCTCTATTCAGATATAAAAGTATCTTAAAGTTCACTCAAAATGTATAGTACAATGTTTTTTAGTATACTTGCTGAGCTGTGTGTGTGGTTTGTCCTTTCACGTTGTTAGAGAAAGCCCTCTGGTATAACTTCTCCTATATGATGAAGCCCTAATGTAACCATCTCTTTATTTAGACACCATATTTTTTTTTATAGAGCTGGTTCCTCTGGCAACAGCCAGCCTGGGCTAAAATCCCAGCTCTGCTGGTGGGCTTTGAAAAGGCTTGCTATTAACCTCTCTATGCCTTGGTTTTCTCATCCATAAATTGGGAATAACCATCGAATATTCTCATTTGGAGGATTAAATGGGTTAAAACGTATGTTGGGTTTAGAACAGTGCCTGGTACATGATAATCACTAAATATTTGATTAGTAATATTTTTTCTCTTTGAATTTGGGTACACAGACTTTGATTAATCATAATCCTCTTGGTTTATGACACACAGTCCTCAGTGATCCATCCTTGGGCCTTTAAATTTTTCTTTATTTATCAATAACAGAGTGAATACCCATAAATCTATCACTCAATGTTAGAAATAGAAAATGGCCAACAACTTATATCTACCTAAGAGCTCTTTTTTTACTGCCTATCTCCATGGGTAGCTGCTATCCTGAATCTGGTATTTATTAATGCTATGCTTTTTTAAAAAAGGATTTAAAAGAATTTTTTTTTAATTTTTAAGAGTTGGTGTGTGTGTGCACACATGCACCCTGGAAATATATTCTTTTAGTTTTGCTTGTTTTTGAACTTTACATGAAGAGTAACATACTATATGTAATATTCTGAGACTTAGCTTTTTTTCATTCATTATATTACTATGATTTGTCCATGTTATTGTATGTAGCTATAGTTCATTTATTTCTACTGCTGTAAGACATTTCATTGTGTTGAGTGTACTACCAAGAGTATTCTCTTTTGACGGGCATATGGATCATTTCCAGTTTGTGTGCCATTATGAACAGTGCTGCTATGAAGATTCTTATTCATCTGTCCTAGAGCAAATGTGCAAGAATTTTCTGGAATGAGATGAAGAAGGGAGGGGGAGGGGATATTTAGGAATAAAATTATTGGATTAAATGATATATTGAATGTTCAGTTTTACAAGGTAATGCCAAATTGTTTCTGAAAGTGGTTTTACCAATTTACTGTCTCACCAGCAGTGTGTAAGAAATCTTGTTGATCCATGTCATTGGCATTTTAAGACTTTTTTTTTTTTTGCTGTCCAAATGAGTGTAAAATGGTATCTCTCTGTGGTTTTGATTTTTTATTTCTCTGATTACTAATGAGGTTATGTTTCTCTTCATAAACTTACTAGCCATATATGTCTCTTCATCTATAAAATATCTATTCATATCTTTTTGCCAGTCTATTGAGTTATATCTTTCTTATTGATGTGTAGTTAGTCATGTATTTTTTATTCTTATTTTTTATTTGGGTGTATGTATTACAGATATCTTCTAGTTGTGTCTTACCTTTTCACTTAATTTAAGTTGTTTTCAATAAACAAAATTTCTTATTTGGATGTCATTGAATTTGTCAAAGTTTTATGTTAGCACTTTTTGTATCTTATCTAGGGTTTGGTTTTATTTTTTTGGGTTTCTAGGATATCCATCTCACTTCCCCCACTCTTGCCATTAATGGAAACTCTGGTGGCATAGTGGTTAAGAGCTACAGCTGCTAACCAAAAGGTTGGCGTTTCGAATCCACCACATGCTCCTTGGAAATGCTCCTGAGACAGTTCTACTCTGTTCTATAGGGGTGGGGTGCCTCTGGGCACTTCTTGGTGGCGCTTAGCTTGCTGACCTGTGGAGCGAGAAAGCTGAGCACCTCCAGGCAAGAGGCTTCCTGATGGAGTGGGGTGCCTCCAGGCACTTATCTGTGAAGCTAAAGAGCTTTGCAACACTTGTCCAAGCCAGGCAGAGACCGGGGCTGAAAGGAGCCTGTCCTGAGGCAGCCAACAGGAGGCTGTCCTCAGGGCGTGTGCATGGCAGACAGAAGGCCCTGCTTGCTTGGATGGCCACAAGGCGCTGAGAGAGCCGTCGTACACTGGGAAAGGGAGGGATATGCTCTCCATTTCAGGGGAGACTTCCAAACTTTGCCTACATGCTTCCTGATCCTGATCCTGTGTTGTAGCCTGTTGATGCTGATCCTGAGTTGTACCTGTTACCTCCCTAAAAAAAGAAACCCCAAACTCATTGCCCTTGAGTCAATTCCAACTTGTGGCAACCTTATAGGACAGAGTAGAACTGCCCCATCAGGTTTCCAAGGAGCCGCTGGTGGATTGGATCTGCTGACCTTTTGATTAGTGCTATATCACTTAACCACTGGGCCACCAGAGCTCCGTTACTTCCCTCGTAAACGGGATAATTGTGAGCATGGTTTGTGAATTGTGTGTGGCCATTGCAATGAATTATTGAACCCAGGAGAGAAGTTCTGACAGTGGGTGTCAGAATTGGTAAAAAGTTTGGAGAGTGGTGGTTTGTCTGACTTCTACCTCAGAGGAATCAGTCTTGGGCTGATGTTTGTTTTTTTGATTGTCATTTAGGTAAAAATTTACAGAGCAAATTAGTTTCTCATTAAATAGTTAATACACAAATTGATTTTGTGTCATTGGTTGCCAACCCCTCGATGTGTCAACACTCTCCCCTTCTCCACCCTGGTTCTCTATTTCTATTCGTCCAGTTTTCCTGTCCCTTCCTGCCTTCTCATCTTTGGTCTGGGGCTGGTGTGCCCATTAGTCTCATATACCTGATTGAACTGTGAAGTACGTCCCTTTCATGTGTTATTGTTGGTCCTATAGACCTGCCTAATCTTTGGCTGAAGGTTGAACCTCAGGAGTGACTTCAGTACCTATTTAAAAGGGTGTCCAGGTGCCATACTCTCCAGGTTTCTCCAGTTTCTGTCAGACCAGCAAGTCTGTTTTTTGTTTGTTTTGAAGCTGATGTTGCTGTTGATTCTCTTTCCCCCTGAAGTTAGACAGGGTCTGACATCCTATGTATTATGAAATCATTAATAGTAAAGTATTGGGTATTTATCAATGTTTTATTTCCTGGTTTTGATAATTGTACTGTGATTAAGGAATGCCTTTGATCTCAGAAACCACCAAAATATTTAAAGATTAAAAAAAAAACAAAAACCCATTGCCGTCGAGTCGATTCCGACTCATAGTGACCCTGTAGGACAGAACAGAACTGCCCCACAGGGTTTCCAAGGAGCACCTGGTGGATTCAAAGTCCCGACCTTTTGGTTAGCAGCCGTACGACCTTTTGGTTAGCAGCCGTAGCACTTAACCACTATGACACCAGGGTTTCCATTTAAAGATTAAAAGACGTGATATCTCTAACATACTCTAAATGGTTCAGAAAACTTTCAACGAATGGATCATTTCCTGCTATTTTGTTACTCAACAATCCTTATTATGCTGCCTCATGATCTGACATGGTTTTTCAGATTCCAGCCATCAAATATGCATTCCAGTCAACCAGCAGGGAAGAAGAGAAGAACAATAGCATGCTCTCTTCATTTAATTACCAGCCAGTTTTTAGGTCTCTGGACCTCAGAGGTAAGGCGTTATTCCAGTTCTAATGCATTTAGCAAGTCATGGTGGGTCCCTTTGAAATGCATGAAGCTCAGCAAACCGGAGTTGGAGCCTCATTGTTGTGTAGGTTGAGCATTCTATTAGGTGATGCATCCTGGACCTGTTGGTTTTGTAAACTTTTGCCTTTTTTACCCTTTATTTCTGTGAGATAAGGCCTGCAGGCATAATTGTGGCTTTCCTGTGTGATAGTTCGGGAGCCCTGATGGGTTCGTTTTGGTTTTTCTGTGTCATATTTGGAAAACCAGAGGTTCCCCATGACACCTAATGGAAAGGCACTTGCATTGAATTATCTATGTAGCTCTCATTGGCATAACTTTTTACCACAAATTGGTGGTGCGAGAAAGCCACTTGCCTCATTGGTGGCTTGTATTACCAGATCATATATCTCAAAATCCATAACCCATGTAAAAAATTTCTGTTTGGTCTTGGAATCAACATGCCTTCCATTGATGAAGGCATATAGCATCCAAAAAATTTTTTTAAATAGACTAAAAATTCGGTAACAAAAGGATTAAGACATTACTGGAAGTAATACACTAAAATTTCCCTTACATCTCATTGGCCAAAATGTAGACTTCTGGCCATACTTAGCTGCAAGACAGGCTGGGAAATGTAGTCTTCATTTATTTTAGTTCAGCTAAAAATCAGAGATCTTATTCTAAAAAGAAGGAGTGCAGATATTGGGGTCAACCAGCGGTCTCTTCCACAATTACATGACATAATGTATATAAATATTATGGTACATTAAAAAAAATTTATGGTACTTAAAAAAAATTTTATGGTACTTAGTAGGATTCACTTGAAATCTTTCATGATTTTACTTACATTATCTGATTTGGTCCTCATAGTATTCATATGAGTTTGGCACTTTCCAGTATCCCCCAGATGGACCAACTTATTGGAAATGACATAGCCCTCTAGCAGCAACCTCCCCTTACCACAAGTTGAAATCTGAACAAAGAAATTGTATTACATAGTCCATTCACTGACAGGCAAGAAAAGCCTGCTTTTACTGAGCATATACTACGTACCACACACTGTGAAAGCTTTCTTCATATTAGCTTACCTTCGCAGCTGTGGCTGCAGATAGGTATACTTATAGTCCTCTTTCTTCAGATAAGGAAAGTGAGGCTTAGACATCCAATACATTTTACAAATACTTGAAAAGAATAATATGTGTACCCCAGAGGATTTTTTTTTCCAGCCTGTGAAAAGCATTTGATTTTAAGTCTTCCTTCCGTATTATGTGTGACACTGCTGGTTGCCTGACCAATTATACATCGTCCCCTTTTATGTTGTAAACAGTACAATACTTTGACAGGGAAATTTTTTATTAAAGATGGCATGCACCGTTCCATAGGTCACTAATGTAATGGGGAAATATATAATGACTATGTTAGTGTTTGGAAACCCTGGTGGCATAGTGGTTAAGAGCTACGGCTGCTAATCAAAACATCGGCAGTTCAGATCTACCAGGCACTCCTTGAAAACCATATGGGGCAGTTCTACTCTGTCCCGTAGGGTTGCCATGAGTCAGAATCGACTCAAAGGCAACAGGTGTTTTTTATGTTGGTATTTGCTTGCTTTAAGAATGGTGGTTTACCCTCAGTAGTTTGTAGCAACCACATGAAAGCATTTCATTTGATTGTAGGCAGTTTAGAGGGGAAGACTGGGTATCTTGCAAGGGAGATGGGAATTGAGGGACTCTTAAATTATTGAACAAAGCTTCTAAAGTCAGAGGCAGTAAAAACTTGATTTGTGGCTCCTGGTATTAGGTAAAATTTTCTTGCCATCCCCTGTGTCTGGTGGAGATTCCAATTTAAAGAGCTCTTGGTAGTGTATAGGAGGCCTGGTAGTACAGTGGTTATGCGCTCGGCTGCTAACTGAAATGTTGGCAGTTCAAACTCACCAGCTGCTTCACGGGAAAAAGATGTGACAGTCTGCTTTATAAGATTAACAGCCTTTCGAGCCCACCCAGGGATGCTAAAAAAAAAAAAAAAAAAGATCTATAGCCTTGGAAACCCTTTAGGGCAGTTCTACTCTGTCCTGTTAGGGTCTCTATGAGACAGAATTGACTTGACAGCAGTGGGTTTGGCAGTTAGGTGATAGTGTATTTCATACAGTCTTCTTATCTCTCATATGTCAAATTCAGCCCATCTGTAAAAAATGGTGTGGTTATAAAGTTGGTAGAATGTGAGCACCACTGTCACCAAGTGTATTTCACGTGGACAAAAAGTGGCAGATTCAGAAACTTTTTGGTGTTTTTTTAGCATGTAAAGTCTGTCACACAAATGCAATTAACTTCTGAGATCTCACAAGCCACCTCTGTGAGCCCACTGTTAGCCAGAGGAGAATAGCTTTGGGGAAGCCCCTCGACACAGCTGGAAAATCATCTAGTGGAAAATGGGATTTCTTCAAATGTGAGTGTGTGTGTGTGTGTAGCATAGATATAAACAGTATTTTCCATGAGATTTTTAAAATTGTGAGCACCTTTAGCTAATCAATCAATTAACCAATCTTTATTAAGCATGTTCTATATGTCCAGCAAGTGAAAATACAGGGAGAAATTGTATGACATGATCCCTAGCCAGGATTTGCTTGGATGGGGACCAAAACTAGTTACACTTAAAATTATTCACTGAATAATTAAAATGTAAATCTTAAAAAGGAAAATCAAGTCTAATAGTTTAGTGAAAGGAGAGCTCAGTGCAGTCGGGGATTTGTCAGCAGAGGTATATGTGTTCATTGAAAAAGTTCAGATGTTACAGAAATGGACAGTAGAGAATTTTGATTACAGTCCAATCCATGTTGTGCAAAGGGTGCTGACCCTGAATTTCCTTTCTGTGTAACCTTGGGCAAGTCACTTAACCTCTCTGTAAACTGAGGAATATGAGGAGTTGTTATGGTGAGTTGTGAGATGGTATCTAAGCTCTAAAGACCCTAGAGGCTTGGAGAAAGGATGAGACCCTAATAATTATTAGTGTAATGAGGGATAGAATGAATTAATCCTTCTTTGAGGTGTTTAAGTGATATAGAAAGAATTCTTGCATACAGTTGAGGGTGAAGATGACCTCTATGATCTCTCCCAGCTCTGAAATTCCCAGCTGCTGGGAAAGAAACCTGTAGTCACACGGGGTAGCTCTGGGAGTGTCACTAGCTACCTCTTCAGGCCAGGCCAGAACAGCCAAGAGGGGCCCTGAAAACCACAGCTCCCCAGTACTCAGGAAACCCAGGCAGTAAGGGCTTCCCAGCACGACTAGGGAAGCTGATGCTTCTCTTCCTCCTCTTCCTTTTCCTTCTTTTTTTATTTTAGAACAGCTTTAGTTGGCAGAATTCTTGGCAGGATGGTATAGAAAGTTCCTATATACCCCACACCCAGCTTCTCCTATTATTCGCTTATTAGCATGGTACATTTGTCGCAATTAATGAACCAATACTGATACATTGTTATTCACTAAAGTCCATACTTTATTCATATTACCTCAGTTTTTCCCTAATGTCCTTCTTCTGTCGTGGGATCTCATCCAGGATATCACATTTAAAAGTAATGTCTCCTTAGGCTCCTCTTGGTTGTGATACTTCGCAGACTTTGTGAGTTTCTTTTTAATAATTTGTTTTGTATTATTTAATAATTTGTAGTATTTTGTTGTTGATGAGACTATAACAGCAGAACATACACCCATTCAACAGTTTGTACACGTCTAATTTAGTAATATTGATTACATTTTTCGATTTGTGCAGCCATTCTCACCCTCCTTTTTGCATGTTTTTGAATGCCTTGACAGTTTTGAGGATTCTTGGGGGTGGTCTGGGGGTAGAAGTCAGAAAGCTTCATAGTCCAGGGTCTCCTGCTTCAAATTCTGACTCTGGCTGGTGCTGTACTCCCCGGTTGTCTTCGGTTCCCAATGACAGATTTTCATAGAGATCCTGTTGGGGGTGCGAGGAGGGCCAGGATAAGCAAGGTCTGTGTGGGTTCAGCCACTTTGTAAAAGAGGAACTTGATCTAGACCCATGAGGAAGAATTATTTTTATCATCTCTTCCATCACCATCATCGTGGGCCAAATTTCCATCATCCCCTTCCTGGGCCACTTCCATAGCCTTCTAAATGGTGCGTCTGGATCCGCTTGACCCCACCTCCAATCAGTTCTCCACTCAGCAGCTTGAATGATCTTTTCATAACACAGATGTAATGGCTTCACATTACTCCTCAGATAAAGACAAAAATTCCCAGCATGGCCTATAAGACCCGGTATGGTGTAACCTTTCCTACCCCTCACCTTGCTCACTCTACCCCGTTGTCTTTCTTTCTGTCCTGAATTTCTGTTACCGAATGCATTCTATCTCAGGGCAGATGCTCCTCTTCTCTCTCAGCACCTACTCATACTTCAGATATCGGCCAGCCCCAAGTCACCTACTCTTCCCTCCGACTGAAGGCCCCTATTATAGGCTCTCATTTGGCCATGCGGTGTGCCTCTCCTTCATTGCTCTTGTCACAATTATAATTTTAAATTTGTTATGATTATTTAATTTAGTAAATTTGATTCATGTCTATCTCCCCCAAGTCTTCATAAGGACAAGGCCTGTGTCTGGGTTACTCAGCATTTTATCAATGGCATCCAGAGTGTGGCCAGGCACATAATTGGCACCGAATAATTTTTGTTGAATGGATGAAAGAATATAATCTATGACAGTATTTTCCAACATCCTGTAAAATGATCCTAAGAAAAAAGGTCAAATGAGTTTGGAAAACACTTTATACCATATTGTCCAAGCCTCTACCCCAACCCCTATGTATCTTGCATATAAAAGACTCTGGCAAATTCAGCAGTAAGAAGCTCTCAACTTATTTAACCATGGAATGTAAACTAGGATTCTCCAGGGACACACTCTGGCATTGTTTCTACTCAAGGGAGATACCCTGGCTGCCCATGCTCGTGCTGTTCCTGGAAGTAGCAAATAGCAGGAAGAGTTCTGAATGGTTCCTAGGAAGAAGTTTCCCAGAGTTAAGCCACATTGGGAGTCCAGGCAAGCCTAGGATTTAAAATGTTAAAAATGTAGCCACCAGCATGAACAAGCTCTACAAATAGAAGCTGAACCATTAGCTGAGAAGTGGACTTTACTCAGCACAGTGTAACCCAACCCTACTGCCGTCAAGTTGATTCCAACTCACAGCAACCCTATAGGATAGAATAGAACTGCCCCATAAGGTTTCCAAGGTTGTAAATTTTTAAAATCTTTATGCAAGCAGATTGCCCCATCTTTCTCCCGTGGAGTGGCTGGTGGATTTGAACCTCTGACCTGTTGGTTAGCAGCCGAGCATGAGTACTTTAAACACTGCATCAGCAGGGCTTCTTCAGCACAGTACATAGCGCAATAAATACTTGTTCAATGAATGAATGGAGAGAGAAAGTACCTGGAGTGCTGTCTTAGGCTGGGTTCTCTAGAGAAGCAAAACCAGTGAAGCAAGTATATAAAATATGTATATATAAAGAGAGATTTATCTCAAGGATGTGGCCCATTGAGATGTAGAAGCTGGCAAGTCCTAAGTCTGCGGGTCAGGCATCAGGCTGGAGGCTTCTCCTGACTCACGTAGCTACAGGGACTGAAAAAACCCAAGATTAGCAAGTCAGACGGCAGGCTGCTGGCTCACGGGCTGTGAAGGCTGACAGATCCAAGATCAGCAGGTAAGATGATGGTCCACTGACTCAAGTTCCAAGAACCGAAGTTCAGATGATGAGACAAATGCAGGATCCAGAGCAGAGCAAAAGCCAGTGAGCTTTGCCAGAAAGTCCGTATACATTGGATGCAGGCCATACCCCCAAGGAAACTCCCTTTCAACAGATTGGCTGTTCATAGCAGATCTCATCATGGAGGTGATTAAATTATATCAAATCTCCTCATTCAGGTGATTATATCATTACCTAACTGCCAAACTACATCATAACTACCAAACCACTGAGAATCATGGCCCAGCCAAGTTGACACATAACCTTAACCATTACAGGTGTTAACACCATAGCTAGAGGTCTCATCTTTTCATAGAAAGAACAATTGTATGGTTAAATCTAAAATCCAAATGGGAGTAGGTGATTTTTAAGTTTTATAGCTAATGTGTGGACATTTTAAGTAGCTAGTTAGTGAAGACTGTGGCATAATAAACCCAAAGGCTTCAAAGGAGCTTACCCAGTAAATGGGTTTAAAGAAGTATCATGAACGCTCTGAGGGCAAGTAAATACTGATCTTCACTTGTTGGTTTTGTGATAAACATTTTGTCAATTGCTATTTATCCTAGGACTTAATATTAACTTCGTTTTTCATCAAATCCAATGTTCTCTTTTTTTTTCCCTGGTGTTCACCCTCCTTGATATTTCGGTATCTTTTTGACAGTGTTCGACAACTCTCCCCCACCCCCACCCTCCACCTTCTTGATATTCTTCTCTCTGCCCTTACTTCTGTGACCTGTACTTGTAATTCAGTTGCATTTCAGCCAGTATGCATTGATCATCTGTGATGTGCCAGACACTGGGCTATCATCGTTCATTTATTAACTCATTCATCAACATTAATTGAGTTCCTGCAGGGTATTGGGCACTATGCCAGTGGCTGGGATACAAAGACGAATGAGATACACCCTAATCTAACAATCTCCACAGTCCAGTGAAGGAGACAACTAACTATATTATGGAATGATGAGGCTATGATAGAAGCATGAACTCAGGCTGTGGTCCTCAATGAAAGAATCAATTACTTCCCCATGGGTGCATTTTTGTGGCTCCAGACTCGTAGAAGCATGGACTATATAAGAGAAAGAATGAAGGGACTATATAAGAGAAAGAATGAAGGGCATGAGAAGCGAAACTTTTGATTCTTCGAGGGTTACTTTGGTTATTGTTTCCTGTAATGGCTGAAAGGAAAGAGATGTTATACTGCAGCCAAGTACAGAAAAACTACATCTGGAGTGGCTTGGGACAAAAGCTAGGCCAGTTAAACAAGATGATTGGTAGGGGGTCAGGGTCTTCTGGTTATGACCAGCCAGAGCCCCAAGGCCATATGCATATGAATGGAAAGATAGTCAAGGTATGAAGAAGATGAAACTGGAATATTTTAAAGAGGGTTATGTATTTATTTGAATGTACTATGGATACTGAATGTTTCTCCTACCTAGTGTTGTAAAACAGACCTAAACGTATGATGGACATGAATATTGGGTATTACAGATAACAGAGGGTGTGTAACTCTGCCTTCAGCCAATACTTGACTGAATATGCTAAAAGGGGAGCTAGGATTTGCCCAAAGCAACACAGGCTGTTGATTTAAATGCAGTAGCCCCTTGTATAGAGTATTGGGGCCTTAGGTTGAAAACTCGAGCTCCACCCAGAACCTTCAGAGTCAATAAATTTGCATTTGAAAAGACACACAGGTTCACTCAGAACTAATGGGAGCGCAGGAAATTTGGATTTGAAGGAAGGACCTGCAGAGAAAATGTTTTACTTTTTAAAATTTGAGCAAGTGGTTTGCCGTTGGGTGGCTCAAGGCAGAAAGAGTCAGCTCCTATCAGAAAACCCCCTTCTAGGACTGAAAGTTAAAGGGAGCATGAGAGTAGACAGTCTGGTATGCTCACTTGAGGTGACCACCTAGGGCCATGAGATGAGTGGAAGTGGGGGAAGAACAGCAATAAAGAAATGGGCTGAGTTTGGACGGGTTCTGTTGGTATCCATTGACCTAGCACATGGGGGCTAAGGATGAAAGAGAGAGAGAGAAGGGGCTGGCTGGTCTGAAGTGCAGGGAGTTGTTTGGACTTCTGAGCCTACAAGTGGTGCCAGTTGACCTAGTCGAAGGGGGCTAGGGATGAGAGAGTGTGAAGGGGCTGTCTGAAGTGCCAGGAGGTGTGTGTGAGCTCTCGAGCCTAAAGCTGCTACCATTGTGACCTAGGGATGAGCTGACCAGAACCTGACCAAATGAAGAGAAAGATGTTTGAAACTGTGAGCTTGTATAGATTGCTACAATTCGATGGCTTGCTCTGGACTGGATTTTGTTTATGGATGCAGATGCTCAAAGTTCCAACTGGAATAGAAGATTCTTCAAGACCAGGGAACATGCTTGTCTCCTCAGAGTACTGGTTTGATAAAACAGACAAAAAAACCAAACCCATTGCCATCGAGTCAGTTCGACTCAGAGCAACCCTATAGGACAGAGAAGAACTGCCCCATAGGGTTTCCAGGGGGTGGCTGGTGGATTCATACTGCCAACATTTTGGTTAACAGCCAGGCTCTTAACCACTGAGCCACCAGGGCTCCACTA
This sequence comes from Loxodonta africana, assembly GCF_030014295.1. Lineage (NCBI taxonomy): Eukaryota > Metazoa > Chordata > Mammalia > Proboscidea > Elephantidae > Loxodonta > Loxodonta africana. Next base: position 166,332,505 of record NC_087344.1, read on the forward strand.
TTTTTTAATTTTTTTTTAGGGACGAGCAATTTAAACATTGGCTATCTAAAATGTGGGGGAGAAAAAGGCATGAAGAGGCTGGCTTACACACTTTCATGGGTGTGCTTAGACTCGAAATGAGGGGGACAAGAGAGGATCTCCACTGAATATCTTCCCCTTTTCCTGATGCATCTGGGGAAGAGAAGGCGGGGAAAGAAGCTGATAGGATTATATGATTCAGTTGTGAGTATTGATTGTTAACAGGGTCAATTTTGGTTGTAAAAACCGTAATTGTAGAAGCAGTAACTGTGAAAGAGTAGATTAAGGGGGAGACACTGCTGGACTGGAGTACAGTGGCCAAAACCTAAAGTTCCTTAGAGGTTTTTCTATGCTGATATCTTATGAGGCTCAGAGCAAGGAAATAATCTTCTCTCAGTTAAATTTTATCAGACACGAGAAAAGGTAAAGCCAAGATGACTTTTGGAGAACCTGACCAGATCAGATGGACACCTGCAGCAGACTTGAATGGGTGGTACCTGAGTAACCTCACCTCAAGGACTCTTTGGCCTACTGAAAGACTAATTGCTAATGACTATTTTGGACTGGTAAAATGATTGGGGGGGGGGGAAATTAATCCTTCAAGTATAAAAGGGCCAATGGCTAGAAGAGCCAGGGGGTGGCCTGCAGTGCAGTGAATTAGTTGATATGGCCCTTCTTATAGTCTTTGTAACTCCTGCACAACGATTGGATGGGACTATGCAAATGAGGTGCTTGTGGCCCACCAAGGGAATTAGACAGCTTGCTACTAATGCACATAAAGTGCATGGAAGCCTTTTGGGATGGGAACATGCAAATAAGGTGTATAGAGCCCTAATTAGGGGATTGGTCAGTTTTGCTATCCTGCTAGGCTTAAAGTGAGCCATCTCAGAGGCAGAAAGGGGAACTCACTACCACCAAGAAAGAAGAGCTAGGAGTGGAGCATATCCTTTTAACTCAGGGTCCCTGTGTTGAGAACGTCCTAGACCCTTAGAGAGCTGTAACGCTGGAGATGGCAAGAAGCAGAGAAACTGTAGCAAAACCAGAAGACCAGCAGAAGATGGCATGGGGTGCTTCCCAACTCATGGAGCTAGAGAGCTGAGCACCTTCGGGCCGAGGCTTACTGGTGGAATGGGGTGCTTTGGGGTACTTATTGATGGAGCTAAGGAGCTTTGTAACACTTGGCCAAGGGCAGAGGCCGGGCTGGCCTAGTAGGCCCAAGGGGCTGAGGGGCTGAGAGGCTGAGGGCCAGAGAGAGGCCTGCCTACAGGCACAGCTGAGAAGAGGCTGTCCTGATCGAAGAACTGTATCCTCAGTTGTCCCTGATCCTGAACTGTAACCCGTTAACTTCCCTAATAAACTCCGTAACTGTGAGTACGGTCTCTGAGTTCTGTGTGACCATTGCGTGAATTATCTAACCCAGAAGGGAAGTAGAAAGTGCTATGGGGGGGACAGCGTCAGAACTGGTAAAAATTGGTGGGTGGATGTATGTCTGACCCCCACCTCACAGGAATCAGCTTGGGGCTGTTGATGCTCCTAATGAGTCTCTCCCGCCCTCCTGAAGTTACAGGAGGTCAGACACCCCCACCACGTCATTTTTACAATGGGGGAGGGGATATGCTGCCTAGCACAGTGCCTAGCACATGCTGAATCTTCGATAAGTATTTGTCAAAGGAGCAAAAAGCCTTCTGGGCAGAGAGAATAGCACAAATGTGGATCTTCAGGGAGCGCTGGCTGGCTAAATTAATGGTTTTCAACTCGGCAGGGCAGGGTATCAGGTTCTCTGGGGGCACGGAAAGGGGTGGGTGATGGGGATGATGTTTATCTGAGATAGGTATTTTTTTCCCTACTATTATTACTTAATTTATAAATTTTATGCACATGCATATTTAAAACCATATTACACGTAATTTATAGATCCAATTTTATACATTTATCAGGGATGCAAATAAAATTATTGTTTTCGTAATACAAATTAGAGAAATTAGAGCTCAAACTAGGAAAGCCAGTAGATAAATATAGAAAATACACGGGTTTTGCAGCACAGCCATTGTCCTTTTGAGGGGTGGTGGTGAGATTTTTACATTTAACAAAAAGGGGGGGGGCAGAATACTGTGTCTTGAAGGACTGTATCCTGCAGGTTATAGTTTGTCAACCCATGTCAGAATCAAAAATACCTGGAGAGATTGTATTAAAAAGTAAATTTTTGGACCCTGCCTTATAATGCGTACTGAAATTCAAGCACTTTTGCAGCCTCCTAAGCTCTGGGGTGCAAACAAGTGAGCACTCAACTACCGAACTGAAAGGTTGGTGGTTCGAACCCACCCAGAGGCACCATGGAAGAAAAGCCTGGCAATCTGCTTCTGAAGGTCACAGCCTTGAAAATTCTACTCTGCAACATATGGGGTTGCCATGAATCAGAAGGACTCAATGGCGATTGGTTTGGTTTGGTTTGGCATGCAGGGTGTTTATTAAGCTTTTTTGGGATTGACACTTGTGGGAGGGAAGGGAAGAATGTAGGATTGGGAAGAAGAAAAAGTGGAGCTGCAATGCAGACCTCACGGGATGCTCTGGAGTTAGAATATTCCTTCAGAGTTGTTCCAAGAGGGGCTGAGATGGCTGGACTTTTATATATCTGCATTGTTCAGTCGTTAGCTGCACCACCCTGAAAAGGAGTGTGGCCTTGGGCAAGCCAGCTCTCTGCAGTTGAGGAATCCCTGAAGCAGCTGACAGCTGCAGGTTGTCCACTCACAGCACTCCCAGGAGCTGGAGCAACAAGTCCTTTACTGATCTGAGCAGCCCATTACAGAGTCCCCCACAGTCACCAATACACCTTCCTCTTCAAACAAATGTGTTGTCTCAAAATCCCCCACACTACCTGTGGCATGCTTTCTCCCTGCCCCCGGGCTCAACTTCAAGTCCTTCTTTCATTCAATCTTTAGCAAACTCCATTCCACGTCACTCCATTTTGACTTACCCTCTGATCATTTCATGTACATTATTTTGCCTCACCCCAGCCCCAGCTAGGCTATAAGCTCCTTGACAGAAGGAATGGAGTCATGTGTTTTTCCCATGATGTTCACCATACGGTTAAGTACATATATGTTTATCGCTGGAACTCAGTAGATGCTTGGCCTTCAGTTAACCAGAGCCTCTGGTTAATGTAGAGATTGCCCAGAGTGTAATGTTTTCAATTTCCATTACTACAGCAGAATGAATGGTTTAGGGAACTACAATCTCAGTATCTTTTTGAGGGGGAAGAAAGCTAAAACCATTGCCCAGAGCTCAGGGTGCTGGGTCTGCTGAGCTGTAGCTTTAGGTCTGTTTCTTTGTTCCCACCCGCAAAGAGCTGGGGATCCTGCATGGTCTACAAGGTGCTGTGTACATTTAACTAATTAAACATAAAAAATGTTTAATTAGTTAAGTGTACATTTAACTAATTAGCGAGTATAAAATGTTGCCCAAATGCCAATTATAATTATGGTGAGCAATTACTTTTGCCTGGAGAGGCGGCATTCCAGCCATTGTCAAGGGAATGTGGAAGCAGGAACTGTTTTTCTGTCTTTCAGGGGATCAGAAACCTGGATTTAGCTTTTTTATATCCACGGCACACATAGACAGGAGTCCTCCTCAGGACTCAGGAATCTTTTTAGATTCATTTTCCGAAAATGCACTGCCAGAATCCACCATGGGGCAGCTTTGGTGCCTGGTTGGATTCCAAAGGCCACACGAGAAGAGCCCTCCTTCCACTGACCCCAGGGATTTATGGAGGAAATTCACATGGGGGTCTTATCACCACCCCACAGTGTCTAAAAATTAGCACTAGCCTCCACAATCATATTAATGAATTAAAAATAAAGCCCTTTGGGGCTCCTTAAATGGAAGTTACTACGTGGTTTTTCTATTTCGAGTTGTGTTTCTCGCTCTGGGTAGATTTTATAAATAACCACTGGGAATGCTGAACAGAATTCAATTTCCATGTTGATTTTCAGTCTGTTTTCACATAAGAAACATCAAGCAATTTTATATCATGTGATTTTTTCCTGAAGGTTTGTAGAATTGAATAATGTAAATAGAAAATACATGGTAAAGGAAGAAAAGAAGGAGACAAAGTTGTGGTGACAACTTAAGCAATGTGTTTATTTAGAAAGGAATTAATTTCCATGCTATATCGCTTTTAAATTGTAGAGTCCCTAGGTGGTGCAAAAGGGTTAAGTGCTCGATTACTAACCGAAAAGTTGGCAGTTCAAACCCACCCAGAGGTGCCTTGGAAGAAGGACCTGGTGATCTGCTTCTGAAAGGTCACAGCCTTGAAAACTCTGTGGAGCTCAGTTCTACTCTGTACACATGGGGTCGCTATGAGTCAGAATCAACTCAACGGCAATTAACAACAACAACAGCAAATATATATGTAACAAAACATTTGCTATCTCAACAGCCTTCACATGTACATTTAAGTGACATTAACTATGTCCGTCATGTTGAACCATCACCCTTCCATACTGTATCTTGAGATAAATATATAGTTAGTCTTACTGTATACTAATTAACACTGATTGAACACTTGCCATGTGTCCACATGGTTCTAAGGTGCTTCATACACATTGTCGCTTTTACTTCTCACATTAGCCTTGGAGGGAGACACTATTATTATCCCATTTTATAGAGCAGAAATGGAGGCCTATAGGAATTAAGTAGCTTACCCCAATTGTCAGTCTGAACCCAGAGCCAAGGCTCCTGATGGTGTCACTCTGCTAATAAAGATTGGGGCATGCCATAAATGTGTATGAATTACCATATTTATAAAGGAAAACCAGGGCACTGTAAGATTATGGGATCAGTGAAGATACCCTTGTGCTCTGGACACTGGATGAGCAATCGTCACCCACTCAGGAACTATGCAGTCTCAGAAGCTGTTATGGATGGAATTGTGTCCCCCAAAAGATATGTTGAAGTCCTAACACCCTGTACCTGTGAATGTGACCTTGTTTGGAAATAAGGTCTTTGAAAATGTTATTAATTAAGTTAACACGAAGTCCTACCGGTGTAGGGTGGGTCTTGATCCCATATAAGCGATGTCCTATAAAAGAGAAGAGACACAGAGAGATACAGGGAAGATGGCCACGTGAAGATGGAGGCAGAAATTAGCATTATACTGCAGCTATAATCTGAGAGGAGCCCTGGTGGCGCAGTGGTTAAGAGCTCGGCTGCTAACCACAAGGTTGGCAGTTCAAATCCACCAGCTGCTCCTTGGAAACCCTGTGGGAGCAGCTCTACTCTGTCCTGTAGGGTTGCTATGAGTTGCAATCAACTCGACAGCAACGAGTTTGGTTTTTGTTTTGGTTTATAAGCCAAGAAACCCCTTCGACTACCAGATGCTAAGAGAGACAAGGAAGGATCCTCCCCTTCAGAGAGAGCATGGCCACGCCGACTGCCTGAATTCTGACTTCTAGCCTCCAGAACTGTGGGGCAATAAATATCTGTCATTTTAAGCCACCCACTTTGTGGTAATTTGTTACAGCAACCCTAAGAAATGAATACAGAAGCTTTCTTGGTGAGGTTTCCCTGTGTCTAGACCGCTGGTTCTCTTCCAAGATTTAGGACATAAAAATTGAATTTCTTTGCAAGAAATGTGAGTCCATGTTTGTTGTGGGTTGAATTGTGTCCTCCCAAAATGTGTATCAACTTGGCTAGGCCATGATTCCGAGAACTGTGTGATTGTCCACCATTTTGTCATCTGATGTGATTTTCTTAAGTGTTGTAATGAGGCAGGATTGGAGGCAGTTATGCTAATGATCACAGCTCAATCTACAAGATTAGGTTGTATCTTGAGTCAATCTCTTTTGAGATATAAAAGAAGCGAGCAGAGACAAGGGGGCCTCATACCACCAAGAAAGAAACTCCAGGAGCATAGTCCATTCTCTGAACCCAGGGTCCCAGTCCTGAGCAGTCCCTCAGCCAGGGAAAGACTGATGACAATGACCTTCCTCCAGAGCCAACAGAGAGAGAAAGCCTTCCCCTGGAGCTGACACCCTGAATTTGGACTTCTAGCCTCCTAGACTGTGAGAGAATACATTTCTCTTTGTTAAAGCCATCCACTTGTGGTATTTCTGTTATAGCAGTGCTAGGTGACTGAGACAATGTCCATTATTTATGCTTGCTCAGAAATAAACTTAGAAAAAGACGTTCTTTGTATGAAAAGCTTTCATTTACATACCTAGAGGTAAAAATTTTCTTGGAGCATGCCCCACCGCTAGTCTAGGTCAGCCTCCCACCCCCTCCCGCCATCACACACTCTCAGGGCACCCTGGACTTTTCCTTTATAGCACTCGTCCAGGTGTGGGGTTATGTATCTATGTGACTATTTGATCAGCTTCTCTGTCTCACCAGGTTGTAAGCTCCATCAGGGCAGTGGTTACATCCGTGTCACTCTGTGCAGCATCCCCAGTGCCTAGTATAATGCTTGTCATGGATCAGATGCCCAGATACTTGCTGAAGGAATGAAGGGTGCTATTGATGGTACCACTGGGTTCTAGGAAAATGCAGCCTCTAGCTATAAGAGGAAATTGCTTCCTGAAACCTCTAAAGATACAGTTAAATTTTCAGACAAAATAAAGATTTTTCAATACGCAATTCCAATCATTTTTGAAGTGAGAGTAAAGCCTGGCTTTCCATCGCGGATAAACATAACGGTTCTGGAGCCAGAGGGTCTAGGCTGTCATCTCAGCTTGGATCATTACTAGCTGTGTGATGCTGATCAATGTCACCCTCTCTGTGTGTCCATTTCCTCCCGGGTAAAGTGAGACTAACACCCACATTAAAGCAATGGCGTAAAAATTAAATGAGTTAACACAAGTGACATGTTCAGAATTGAGCCTGGTGTATGGGCAGCTGCGAGGAGCAAATCCTTCAGACAAGCCAGGCAGCCATGGTGTTCGCCATTCATCTCCTTGCTGGCATCTTTAAGCTTCAGAACAAACCACTACCCCCCACTGAAGCTTGATGTTTGTTAAAAGTTTGTTAGCAAGGTTAAAAAGATAAAATTCTGGGTTAACCATCCTCCTGCCCCCCAACCAGGAAGTCAGGGACGCATGATACAGTAGGATGTTTATGAGCAGAGTTAAAAAGATACAATCAGTTACTTAGGCTGGGGGTATAAAATTGCTGGGAGAGGAAGTTGTCTTCTCAGCTGTGGTGCAGGTGAGGCACACATAGCGTAAACTTACAGTCCACCTAAGTGGACCTACCTGGCCGGGGGAGACTGGCAGTAGGGAGAGTCCCATCTAAGCCCCTCACCTACTGCACAAAGCGTGGTGTGCAAGGAAGAGTTGTCATCTCTGCCCAAACAGCTTTGGGGGGCGGGGCACTAGTGATGGAACCTTTTCTAGTATATGATGTCTGATTCTTGTAAGTAATAAAAGCTGCTTTCCATGTACTAAAGTGTGTCCAGGCTCTGATCAGAAGGACATGATGTTTATGGAGTCCTATACGGTCCTGTATTAGTTATTGGCGCCCCTTTCCTAATGGCCTCCGGGCAATCTAGAAATTGGGTACAACACGTAAGCACCGCACAGATCTGGAGTGTTGTCTTACAGTTACGGCGTAGCCAAGCAGGATGTGTTGTTATCCTACAGCATCCCTCAGAAATGCTGGATGTTATTGTCAGTGTAGCCATCAGCTTGGAACTCATACAGTCTGCTACAGATTAGTATGGCTTTTCAGAAAGGAATATGAAACCAAATTGAATCCAGGTGTGATGGCATCTGGGCCCTATATCCCTGCTGTCAAGTTTACTCCAGAGGCCGAAGAAAACCTACCCCAGCCCTAGCCCTCCAAGTGTTGTTTATTTTAATGCAGTGTGCCGTGGTCTCAGGAAGCAGGGAATTCCTGGTCTTCTGAGGCCGCTGGCTGAGCCTGGAGATTCCTGCCTGCTTTGCTAATTAGATGAGATGCCCCAGAAAAACCCTTTACATTCAGAGAACCTGTGAGAAAAAGATCAGGTCCTACCAAAAGTCATCCAGGTCCTCCATCAATTACCTCCCCGATTTCCCCTTCAGTCTCCAGGACTCTTTCCCTATATACCCTCACAGATAGGCTTTAGCCCACCCTCCAGGCTTTACCCCACACACCAAACCAAACCCATTGCCATCAAGTCGATTCCGACTCATAGTGACCCTATAGGACAGAGTAAAACTGCCCGATAGGGTTTTCAAGGGTTGGCTGGTGGGTTTAAACTGCCCATCTTTTTGTTAGCAGCCCTATCCCTTAACCACTGCACCCCCAGGGCCTCAGTCACCTCAAAAGGCCAAAATTTCAGATTAAATAATAAAAATTCACTGCTCTAAGCACTTTCTGGGGAGCCCTGGTGGTACAGAGGTTAAGCTCTCGGCTGGTAACTGAAAGTTTGGTGGTTCAAACGCACCAGCCTCTCTGCGGGAGAAAGATGCAGCAGTCTGCTTCCATAAAGATTTGCAGCCTTGGAAACCCTATGGGGGCAGGTCTACTCTGTCACATGAGTTGGAATTCAACTCAACGGCAATGGGTTTTAAGCAGGGCTTTGAATTGGTTTTTCCTGGCTCAGTCATGGCCAAGGAAGCGAAACTGGAACAGACTCAAATTTTTAAAATCGGGTGAACTGGAATAGGAAAAATTATGGGTCAAAGCCCTGCTAGAAACCTCATCTCCCTCTTAGAAAGCAAGGGCAGGGTACATGTTGCATAGCAACCAAATCTCTTGCCCATGGTATTTTGAGCAGAGTTGGAAGCAGGAGTGTCTAGCTCAAAGATGGCAGCAGACTGTGCCACACTGAACGTGTGTCATTGTCTGCAGTCCTGTGAATAATCCAGTCTCATGCACCAGGTGCCTCTTATGAGCCTCCCATCCCAGGGCTTTGACCCATAATTTTCCTGTTCCGGTTACCGTTCCAGATCACCCAAATTGTAAAAATTCAGGGCTGTTCTGTTTTGCTCTGTCAGCCATGACTAAACCAGTTGAACTAGCATGAAGCCTGCTTTTAAGCACTTAAAAAAAAAAAAAGTTAACTCGTTTAATTCACAAAAACCCAATAAGGTAGATGTTAATGTTATCCTCCATTTTACAGATGATGAAACTGAGGCGAAGAGAAGTTGAGTAACTTGCCCAAGGTTGCTCAGCTAGAAAGTGACAGAGGCAGATTTGAACCAGCCTCTGGGCTCTTGACTGCCACACCATACAGCCTCAGAAGGAAGGACTGGTTCTTTAGTTATTTTCTGTTTTCTAATATTCTACTCCCCACCACTGGGAAGCTGTCCTTGAACATTCTCCATAATATAATTGGGCAAGAAAACTAGAGACAAGGAGAGAAATTAGCAAAGACGTGTGCCCAAGCTCAGGCAATTCTGGAGCGGTGTGGTGGTGAGGTTAGGCGTGCCAGCCCCGGAGTGTGTTAGATTTTTTACTTACTCACTCTGGAAAGTAAAAATGGGAATAGTAATAGTAGTACATACGTTATATGGTTGTTTCCAACATTAGGTGAATGGGTATTAAGCACTTAGAACAGTGTCTAGCACATAAAAATTGCTCAATACTTTTTCCCCCCTTTTATTTTTAAATTCTGATTTGGGAAATAACATTGGAGTCATTATACCCTGTCCTTGAGCATAGAGAATGTGACCCGGCTGAAGCTGGGCTCATAAGGACTCACAAGGACACATCAACTGGGCCCTGAGATAAAGACAATAGGTAGGATAACCTTGGGAAATATCTTTCAGGGAACCTTTCACATAAGCCAATCAAACAGAACACAGAAGTCTTTCCACTCTTATCTTTTTCTTTTAGCAATTAGTGAATGGAAAATTTGTGGGACCAATGAAGACCCTCCTGACCGTCCTTACTGAAACCTGTACCAATGATTGTTAAGAAAGACAATTCAAAATGTCGATCACAGTGAAAAGATGAAAAGATGAAGCTTTCAATGGTTTTGCCCATTTGCAATGTTAATATATACTGATGATTCTGTAACATTCCTTGGATTCAGGCAGACATGGCTATGGGCAGCATGCTTGTCCATTTTCCCACGTTTGCTTATTCTGTAATATTCTCTGGACTCGGGCAGACATGACTCTAGCAGCATACTTGTCCACTTCCCAACTTTTGGCTTTTTGAGTATATGCCGAATAAAACTTTCTTTTTGCTTTACTAAACTTTGTGATATTTTCCCTACAACAATTCCCAGCAGCCAGCGTCAGCAATGCATGCGTAGAAAAAAAAATGCTAGACTCGGAATCAGAAGATCAGGTCTGAGTGCTAACTATCTCTGGCTTACTGTATGATCATGGGTAAGGCATTCTTCCTTTCTGAGGCCTCACTTTTATTTATCCCTAAAATGGGTATGAAAATACTCTCACTGTGAAAGACCTTTGTGAATTCTCCCTTCCTGTATGCAAATAATGATTCACAGAGCTGAAAGGCTGTCACAAGGACGGTCGGACATCTTAAGTGACTCACTTAAGAGGCAAGAATTGAGGTCTCTGAGGGTAAGTGACAAGGCAAAGATTTGAAGCCAGGAAGAAATGAAGAACATTGTTTTGATTATTAAAAAAACAAACAAACAATGCCATTGAGTCAATTCTAACTCATAGTGACCCTATGCAACAGAGTAGAACTGCCCATAGGGTTTCAAAGAAACGGCTGGTGGATTCAATCTGCCAGCCTTTTGGTTAGCAGCCAAGCTGTTAACCACTGTACCACCAGGGCTCCGTTTTGATTGTAGCTCTTGAAAAGTGGAAAAAGCTACTCTGATAGGTAAATGTGCTGTCACTGGAGGTATTCAAGCAGAAATTTGATGGCCACTCAATGGGGATGTAGTAGAGAAGATTTTAACTAGGTAAGTGGGGATGAAGCTAGTTGAACTGGGGGCGGGAGGCTCTAGTTCATTCAAAGGCCGTAACTCAACACGCGGGAGGGAGAAAAGGACCGCCAAGGGGAAGGTGGTAGGAGCGCAGGCTCAGTTCAGCCAAATTCTCTGTTTTGCCAACGGCAGTCCCTGTCTCTTCGGTCCCTTTAAGTCCCAGAGCCTAGAACTGTACACAGTCCACTCAATCATTCAGTTAATTCAGCAAACATTTACAGGCCTCAGAGTCAATTCCCGGCCGCGAACCCCGCGTTGGATTGCCTGCGCAGGCCAGCCTCTCACCTGGCCACCGGCAGAGGGCAGGAGAGACACGCGGATCCCAAACCGCACGGCTTGCTCGCCGAGCTTCCTGGGAAAACTGGGTCGCTCGGTCCTGCCACGAGGCAAACATTTCGAAGGGGGTGCGCACATTGAGCCTCCTCAGAAAGGGCCATGAGCACCCAGATGCCACCTGGCAGGGCTATTGGAGCTCTCAGGCCCCTGGACTGGCAGAAGTAACCCCTGCCTGGAGAAGGAAGGATGAGGTTGTTAACATGGAATAGCTCGGGGCTGCGGGGAAAAGGCGGGAGGTATCTCTTCTGAGCAAAAGGTATCATGTAGCCAGGACACATATTAGAGAAGACATGATCTAGGCATGCCAAGCCAGAGATGGGCGGGGCGGTTTGCTTCAGAGAGAGCCCCAGACTTCACTAAGAAGGAGTTCAAGACTCTCTGTAGGGCTGAATTAAAACCTCCATATGGACTTGGGGAAGTTGCTAGCGGGCCTGATGTAAGTCATGAATGTTAGAGCTGAATGGTTCAGTGGTTAGGAGGAAGGTGTGGGGTCAGATTTGCTTTCGTGCCCTGATTCTGCCACCTGTAAGTTACAGGACCTTGGGCAAGTTATTTTCAGGCCTCAGTTCCCTTTTCTGTAAAATGGTGGCGCTATGGTAAAGATTAAGTGAAAGAATGATGCAAGTGTGCCAGGGTATTGTTATTTCTCCTCCCTGCCACCTTCCATCCTTGTGGGGCACCATCTACTTGGGATAACAGTTGAAGCAGATGCTTCTTGGGCATGGCAGGGAGGAGGGGATGTCTGCTGTGCTGGTGGTCTGGACAGGTGGACTTATCCTGCAGAAACGCTGTCCTGGGTGGAGCACTGAGGCTTCCTCTTCCCTCATTCCTCACCAGCCTACACCACCCTACTACAGAGAGATGGGACAGCCTGGGGAAAGTGTGTCTCTGCCACCCACAAGTAGTCACTTCTTGAGGCCTTTAAGGGTTGAAAAATCAAGGAAGTGGAACAGGACTGGAATGGGAGGAGAACTAGAGGATGGAATGAGGAAGGAGCCATTCCTGAAGCTCCATGTCCCCTCTGTGGACCCTGTGACAGTGCGAAGGCCACTTGAACCTGAAGCCGAGGACTGGTTTACTCACTGTCTAGACTAGACTGTGTCTTCTCTGTTAATCAAAGGCCGTGAAGCAAGGGCTAGCACTGTCCCTTCCTCTACAATAGAGGGACGGTGGGTGCTGGTACTTCTCTGTACAGGCTCAGTGTAGTGCTCAATGTGGGCTGGTGGCTAATGAGGAAGGAATTTCAGAGAGCTGATTTGAACCCCCAGTTTTAATAATTAGGAAAAAAGAAGCTCAAAGAACAACGAGACCAGGAAAAGGAGTTTCTCCCCTTTTTGATTGCTGCTGGAATCTGCATCCGTGATCTTTGGGAGAAAGTGGGTGGATGAGTCCAGTGAGGTGCCCAACCCAGGAGTCTCCACCTCTCCTTGGGGATTTCTCTTTGCCCACATCCTCCTTCCTTCACCTCTGGCCATTGCTTATGTTGCCCAGCCTCAGGTGTGAGACAGATGTGAGCTCTCCCAGCTCCATCGTGGCCTCTAGGGCTCCAAAGAACAGCAGGCACCTCTGAAGTTGAGGGGTAATTCATTAGGTGTGTGATGTCAGGCTACACAATGCAATAAAGCCAGTCTCTTGAGTTGGAATCCCAAACCAAAACCCCCCCAAAACCCACTGCCGTCAAGTGGATTCCAATTCGTAGTGACCCTATAAGACAGAGAACTGCCCCATAGTGTTTCCAAGGGGCAGCTGGTAGATTCGAACTGCCGACCTTTTGGTTAGCAGCCAAAAGCTTAACCACTGCACCACCAGGGAGCTCTGTCATTTACTAGCTGTGAGACCTTGTGCAAAATACTTAATCTCCCTGAGCCTCAGTTTTGTCATCTGTAAAATGGGGACAATGATAGTACTTTAAAAAACAAACCCATTGCCGTCGAGTCAATTCTGACTCATAGCGACCCTATGGGACAGAGTAGCACTGTACCATAGGGTTTCCAAGACTGTAATCTTTACAGGAGCAGGCTGCCACACCTTTCTCCTGAGGAGCAGCTGGTGGATTCAAACCACCAACCTTTTGGTTAGCAGCCGAGCATTTAAGCATTTAACCACTGCGCCACCAGAGCTTCTTAATAGTACTTACCTTATAGGCACTATCCTTTCTACTCCCTCTTAATCTGAGATTGGAAGCAAGAATGCACTAAACAGCTTTCTTTTTTCCCTGGGAAAGCCAAATAGCAGGACCCAAAAGGAAAAAGGTAGAAGACAGAATTTGGAATCTTCCAGTCCAGGCAATGGGAGCTTTTGAGCAGTAGAAATAGACCAGGGCTGGGAGACAGGATGGTAGCCTTGTACATCTCTGCCCCTAGATTGCTGTGTGACCTTATCTTAGTTGCTGAGTGTCTCTGGGCCTCAGGATCTTCCTCTGGACAATGAGGAGGTTGAGCTCAAGGACCTCTAAGGTCCCTGCATTTCTGCACCTCCTGAGATTCTCAGCCCTAGAGCTGAGCCCTCGTTCTTTGGGATTCGGCCCAGGCCTCACACAGCCACAGCAGCTAAAGAGGCAGCACTTTGCTGGGTTCTGGCTCACTTCCCAGAGGAGGTCACTCAGCCCCAGGGAAGTTTCTGGTTTGCTAGTTTGGATGCTGTGAAGGGCCAGGCAACAGGGACTTTGGCCTATTGGCATCTGATTCCAGCCAACGCTTTTCAGGGAAGGATGAGGCCGAGCAGCAGGGCTGGCAGAAGCCATGGAAGACACCCTGAAGCTCACATTCTGTGGTGTTGCCTTGAAGTCCACAACGTCAGCCACCTGAGAAAGGGTAAAGGCCTGAAAGAAAGCCATAGCCAGAGGCCTGGGGAAAGTTTTGAGTTTCCTGTTTTTAAGGTCTGGATAAGGGGTGGATTCCATGTAAGATGAAAAGAATTGACAGAAGGAAGCTCTGAGAAGGAAAACAATCAGGAGCAGATGCTGGTACCCCATCTCTGATTCAATCAGTCGATAAACAGAAATTCAGCATCTCCTCTGTGTGTGGCACCAGGTAACTTCTGTGAGGTGTCATCAGTGGGGTCAGATGGGGCTGGCCTGGAGGTCTTTATGATCCATGAAAAATGTAGGTGGTGTGGACCATAAACATGCAGGGAGAGGAGTAGAGAAGGAAGAGCTCAATCCCAGAGGGATGCAGAGGCCCCGAGGAGGTGCCCTGGAGTTGAGTCTCCACTGACGGGCAGGAGTTAGGTTGATTTTTCCCTCGGGCAGTGAACTCTTCTGAATACCCAACTCATCGAATGCCCTGTTATAACTGACTCTATGAAGCGTACTCCCATGTGTCAACTCATTGGGCCTTAATGACCACTCTCTGGAGCCAGTGGAGGCTGTTCTGATTATGATTACCCCTGTTTGGAGATGGGAAAACAAAGGACCAGGCAGAGGCCCTCACCCAGGGTCACCCAGTTTCTGAGGTTTGGAGCTGAAATTTCATTCCATGTCCATCTGTCTTCAAATCCTATTTTTATCTCAACAAGATGCCAACTCCCAATGTCCTCCGGTTGCCTTGTAGCAAGGATGAACAACCCTCCCTTCCTCCTTTCCGGGCAGACTGGGCAGATTTTCCTGGAAATGTAGAAATTGACAGGAAAAACTGACTTCTCTGGTTGCCTGTCCCACTGTAAGCAGGAAAACAGTACATTGTCCACAGAGTCACTAGGTGAATGCCCAGTGGCCCCTAGAACAGTCCACTAGGTCCTCTCTTTCTACAGATACTTGAGCTTGGGACCCAGTGTCCTCTGAGGCCCCCTGGATCCTGATGCCACCATCTCACTCAGTAACTCCACTCCAGGACTTCTTGGTAACTTGTGAAAGGAAAAAGCAGGGCCAGCAAAGGCCACTGGAGCCCTGGCAAAGGTCTCTTAGTAACCAGATGACCTTGAACAAATTTCTAAACCCTCTGAGCCTTGGCTTCTTCATTGTTAAAACTGCAACCTACCACCCCAAACAAAACATAAAACATTGTTCCAAGAATTGAATGAGTTAACCTGTGTGAACCTACCTAACTCTAAGAAGATATTCAATAGATGTTATTTTTCATGGGATAGGAGCGTGGAGCTTTGAGGGGAGAAGAAAGGTTATGGGAGTGATAATCACTGAGTACTTAAAACATGCCAGTTAGTATGCTCAATCCTTTACTGGTATTATATTATCTCAATTAATTCTCCCAACAACCCTATGAGGCAGGTACTTTGATTCCCCTCATTTTGCAGATAAAGAAACTGAGACTTCAAGATGTTAAGTTACTTGCTCAAGGTGACCAGGAATCTAACCCAGAGCCCAACATCTAAGATGCTCTGTAATAATTCCTACTTTCCTGGAGGATCCTCGCCTGAAATGTACTCTCATTCAAGACTGGAACACTTATACACTGCTGGTGGGAATGTAAAATGGCACAACCACTTTGGAAGTCAATTTGGCCCTTCCTTCAAAAGCTAGAAATAGAACTACCATACGATCCAGCAATCCCACTCCTTGGAATATATCCTAGAGAAACAAGAGCCTTTACACGAACAGATATATGCACACCCATGTTCATTGCAGCACTGTTTACAATAGCAAAAAGATGGAAGCAACCAAGGTGCCCATCAATGGATCAATGGATAAATAAATTATGGTATATTGACACAATGGAATACTATGCACCAATAAAGAACAGTGAGGAGTCTGTGAAACATTTCATAACATGAAGGAATCTGGAAGGCATTATGCTAAGTGAAATTAGTCAGTTGCAAAAGGACAAATATTGTATAAAAAAATTTTTTTTTATAAGACCCCTATTATAAGAACTCAAGAAACAGTTTAAACACAGAAGAAAATATTCTTTGATGGTTATGAGGGTTGGGAGGGAGGGAGGGAGAGGGGTATTCACTAATTAAATAGAAGACAAGAACTACTTTAGGTGAAGGGAAAGACAACACACAATACAGGGGAGGTCAGCACAACTGGACTAAACCAAAAGCAGTTTCCTGAATAAACCGAATGCTTTGAAGGCCCGAGTAGCAGGGCAGGGGTCTGGGGACCATGGTTTCAGGGGACATGTAGGTCAATTGGCATAATAAAATCTATTAAGAAAACATTCTGTATCCCACTTTGGTGAGTGGCATCTGGGGTCTTAAATGCTAGCAAGCGGCCATCTAAGATGCATCAATTGGTCTCAGCCCACCTGGATCAAAGGAGAATGAAGAACACCAAAGGCACAAGGTAATTATGACCCCAAGAGACAGAAAGGGCCACATGAACCAGAGACTACATCATCCTGAGACCAGAAGAACTAGATGGTGCCCAGCTACAACTGATGACTGCCCTGACAGGGAACATAACAGAGAGCCTCTGAGAGAGCAGGAGAGCAGAGAGATGCAGACCTCAAATTCTCGCAAAAAGACCAGACTTAATGGTCTGGCTGTGACTAGAGGGACCCCAGAGGTCATGGTCCCCAGACCTTCTGTTAGCCCAAGACTAGAACCATTCCCAAAGCCATAAAACAGAAAATGATACTGGTGAGGAGTGAGCTTCTTGGCTCAAGCAGACACACTAGACTATGTGGGCAGCTCCTGTCTGGAGGGGAGATGACAAGGCAGAGAGGGACAGAAGCTGGCTGAATGGACACGGGGAATACAGGATAGAGAGCAAGAGTGTGTTGTCTCATTAGGGGGTGAGCAGCTATGAGTACATAGTAAAGTGTACATAAATTTTTGTATGAGACTGACTTGAGTTGTAAACTTTCACTTAAAGCAAAATAAAATTTTTTTAAAAAATGTACTCTCATTCTATCTTTAGATTTTTCTAACAGTGAGAGTCTCCTGGAGGAGTCTTCACTGTGCTTACACTAATAGTTACTCCCTCTCCTAAGCACTCAGAACACTGTGGTTATGTTTAACCCTTATGCTTTCCATGTATTATACGAATGTACACAGCTCTCTCCTGCACTGGGTGGATGCTCTTTGAAGGCATGGACAAAATCTCGTTTTATTTCTCTTTGTGTCTTCTGCACGGAAATATTACCCACAGTGCTCTGCCAACAGTAGGCATTTGGTGGCTCCTGGCTGGCACAAATAGCGCTCAGCTACTAACCAAAAGGTTGGTGGTTCAAATCCACCCAGCTGCACTGTGGAAGAAAAGCCCGATGACCTGTTATGTAAGATTAAACCAAAAAAAAAAAAAAAAGGAAACCTGTTCCTGTAGAGTCAGTCTGACTCATGGCGACCCCATGTGTTACAGAGTATAACGGCTCCATAGAAGCAGAACGCCAGGGCTATCTTCCAAGGTATTACTGGGTGGGCTCGAACTGCTAGCCTTTAGGTTAGTAGTCAAGCACAAACCATTTATACCCCTAGAGAACTTGTATAAGATTATAGCCATTGAAAACCCTATGGGGTGCAGTTTCCTCTGACAGACATGGGGTCGCTATGAGTTGGAATCAACTTGACAGCAATGGGTTAAGCATTTGATAAATGTTTGTTGACCTGAGATGTGTGATAGGCAGAGAGAGTAGATAGCATGACGAACAGGGTCTGAGTGCTACTCCTACTGACTACTCCTACTGAACCTGGGAAGGTTACTCAACTTCTCTGGGCCTCCCTCAGTCTCTTCATCTCTAAGATGGGGTAATAGTACCTATTCTCATGGCTGTGTTCTGTGGATGAAATGAAAGAAATGGGGGGAAAGCATTTATAAGTGCCCGCTACATATTACACACTCAATAAATGGTACACATTTTAACACCTGAGGGATGGAGACTGGACAAGGTGGTAATGTGGGAAGAAAGGAGACATAGAGAAAAAAGGAGGCTATTAAAGATCAGACTCGCTTGATTCTTAGAGGATGGTGAAATAGAGGTAGATAAAAAGGAAGGAGATTTTTTTAAGGAAAGTTCAGAGAAATGGAGAGTAGCCAACAAAATGAGTATAAGGCTGCAAGGAGAACGGTGGGGGTGGGGGCGGTGAATTGGTTAGAAGCAAAAGAAGCCTGGAGCAGTGAGTGCCCCAGAAACTCTACCCAGGATGAAAGAAGGGGCTTGGAGGATAGAGATTCAGCCAAACTCTCCCCCTACCCTGAAAAAAAAAAGGCTGAGAAAGAGTGGGATGCTAAAGGAGGGGTAGTTTGAAGGATGACATTACAAACTAGGGGTTTAGATGGCTGTGGAAGGAGCAGTTTCTGTCTGGATCTAAAAGGAGGATCTGCAACTGAAAGGGATGAATAATCTAGCCTTTGGTCTCAAGGCGGGAGGCAGCTGTTCACTTATGGCTTGATGAACACTTGACTAAGCCTCTTCAGCTAGTTTAAGAAACTACTTGTAGCACAGTTGGGACTGAGATGTCTTTAGCTGGAGCACCTACCTCATTGAAAACCTCTCCCAGGAAGGATCAGAGAGAAGTGGAAGCAGAAGGACCCCAGACTCAGTCTGTGGAGGTTGCTGGCGCCCTCATGTCTGGGGTGGGGAACAGAAAGTTGCCAGAGACAGTTCGAGGAAGGCCGTCTGTTGGCAGCGCCCTGGACCTCTTTGTCAAATCAAGCTGGGTCTTTCTGAGCCTTAAATCTAATCTCTGCATTTTAAGTCAAAATCTGCCAAAGATGGGGCCTGTGAGAGGTGTGATGGGAAAAGCAGAGGTCGGGGCCTCTTTACAGAAGTTTAAAAACAAGGTTGGCTGCAAGTGGAGTCCTTGCTCCCGCCTGTGACCATCACTCAGCTCCTTTCTCCGCAGTGAGAGAGGAAGAGGCTTGCCAAGCAGCAGGAGCCAAGTCATTAACCACCGTGCAGGAGCAGAAATAGTCTTTCTGGGCTCTGGATCTGAGCGAGACTGTCCAAAGCAATTTTCAGACTCACTTGAGAGGTGATGTAGGCAGGGAAGTGGCTGGGGAAGCAAAAGATCCTGCCATCCACAGAGCCTTGAGACAGGCATGCTCTGCCTGTTAACTAGAAATAGTCCCTCGAGCCAAGAGCACAGACAAGCACCTCCAGCCAGATGTGAATGAGACCCTGGACAGATGTGTGTATGTGTGAGGGCATACATACAGTCTTCTGGCCCCTCACACTTAATGTAGGTCCGGGTTGGTGAGGATTGGGTTCTGCTCTGCTTCATTTTTCAGGGACCCAGGCTGCCTCTGGTTTTGCCTTCTTTGACACAAGGCTGACCTGGTTTCGACATCTGCCTGGCCTATAGGGAAAGAACATGGATGCAGCACCTGGCATGTTTTTTTGTTGTTGTTTGTTTAATTAATTTTTATTGTGCTTTAAGCGAAAGTTGACAGATCAGGTCAGTCTCTCATCAAAAATTTACATACACCTTGCTATACACTCCTAATTGCTCTCCCTCTAATGAGATGGCACAGTTCTTCCCCCCACTCTCTCTCCTCGTGTCCATTCGGGTAGCTTCTGGCCCCCTCTGCCCTCTCATCTCCCCTCCAGACAGGAGGTGCCAACATAGCCTCATGTGTCTACTTGATCCAAGAAGCTTGTTCTTCACCGGTATCATTTTCCATCCCATATCCCAGACCAATCCCTGTCTGAAGAGTTGGTTTAGGACTGGTTCCTGTCTTGGGGTAACAGAAGGTCTGAGAACCATGGCCTCTGGGGTCCTTCTAGTCTCGGTCTGACTATTAAGTCTGGTCTTTTTACAAGAATTTAGGGTCTGCATCCCACTGCTCTCTTGCTCACTCAGAGGTTCTCTGTTGTGTTCCCTGTCAGGGCAGTCATCGGTTGTGGTCGGGCACCATCTAGTTCTGGTCTCAGGCTGATGCGGTCTCTGGTTTATGTGGTCCTTTCTGTCTCTCAGGCTCATAATTGCCTTGTGTCTTTGGTGTTCTTCATTCTTCCTTGCTCCAGGTGGGCTGAGACCAATTGATGGATCTTAGATGACTGCTTGCTAATGTTTAAGACCCCAGACGCCACTCTCCAAAGTGGGATGCAGAATGTTTTCTTAATGCATTTTATTATGCCAAATGACTTAGACGTCCCCTGACACCATGGTCCCCAAACCCCTGCCCCTGCTATGCTGGCTTTTGAAGCATTCAGTTTATTCAGGAAACTTCTTTGCTTTTGGTTTAGTCCAGTTGGGTTGACCTCTCCTATATTGTGTATTGTCTTTCCCTTCACCTAAAAGAAGACTTATCTACTATCTAATTAGTGAATATCCCTCTCCTTCCCTCCCTTCTTCCCCCCTTTCATAGCCATCAAAGAATATTTTCTTCTCTGTTTAAACTATTTCTCCGGTTCTTATAATAGTGGTCTTATACAATATTTGTCCTTTTGCATCCGACTAATTTCACTCAGCATAATGCCTTCCAGGTTCCTCCATGTTATGAAATGTTTCACGGATTCATCATTGTTCTTTTTTGATGCATAGTATTCCATTGTGTGAATATACCATCATTTATTTACCCATTCATCCGTTGATGGGCACCTTGGTTGCTTCCATCTTTTTGCTATTTAAACAGTGCTGTAATAAACATGGGTGTACGTATGTCTGTTCGTGAAAAAGGCTCTTATTTCTCTAGGATATATCCCAAGGAGTGGGATTGCTGGATCGTATGGTAGTTCTATTTCTAGTTTTTTAAGGAAGCGCCAAATCGATTTCCAAAGTGTTTGTACTATTTTACATTCCCACCAGCAGTGTGTAAGTGTTCCAGTCTCTCCACAACCTCTCCAACATTTATTATTTTGTGTTTTTTGGATTAATGCCAGAATCTTATTGTAGTTTTGATTTGCATTTCTCTAATGGCTAATGATCATGAGCATTTCCTCATGTATCTGTTAGCAGCCTGAATGTCTTCTTTACTGAAGTTCCTGGCGTGTTTTTATGGTCAGACCTGGAAGTGGCACACACCACCTCACATTCCAGTGGCCAGAATTTATTCACAAGGACACAGCTAAACTGCAAGGGAGGCTGGGAAATGTAACCTAGCTGTGTGCCCGGGAAGGAGAGGGAATGGGTTTGGTGATCAGTCAGCAATATTTGCCACATGTCCAAAGCACACGGTACATTTGGTGGTGGAGGACTGGGAAGAGGCACCAGAGAAATTATTAGCTACCATTGAGTCAGCCCCCAATTCATGGCAATCCCATGCACAACGGAATGAAATACTGCCCAGTCCTGTGCTGTCCCCATGATCGGTTGTGGATTGGACTGTTGTGATCCACAGGGTTTTCACTGGCTGATTTTTGGAAGGAAATCACCAGGCCTTTCTTCCTAGTGTGTTGCCAGGCCTTTCTTCCTAGTCTGTCTTAGTCTGGAAGCTCGGCTGAAAGCCATTCATCATCATAGCAACATGCAAGCCTCCACCGACAGACGGTAGTGGCTGTACAGGAGATGCATTGGCTGGAAATGAACTTCATGGAAGGTGAGAATTCTACCACTGAACCGCCAGTGCCTCACGTTTTTTATTTTAATTGTTTAAATTTAAATAGCCACACGTGGCTAGTGGCTACCATATTGGACAGCACGGACTTAGTTTCAGCCCCATGGTTTCAGTAGGGCAGGGGTTGTCAGTAATTTTAGCTGAATTTCCTTATTCTCTGCCTGTAACTGCTCTTGGGCCCTCAGCTCCATCCAGTTTTGTCCTGCATGGAGGCAGATTTGTTTCTACCCTCAGGTTAGGGCCCATTTAGGCCCCTGAGATTCTCATTTGCTTTCATCTTGTGAGTCTGTGCAACTGACCAGTTCAGTGGGGGAAGAGAGATTGGTCAGAGTGTTGGGCAGCAGGAGACAAATTCCAGAATCTTTGTGGGCCTGGTTCTGGAGTTCCAGAGGGGGCTTGAACCCCATGATCTCTGCCCTTGGTTTCAAGGCAATGGTCTTTGACCATTGCTCTTCTGTCGGTAGGTGAGTCTGAGCCACTGAGGCTCGCCCGATGTGGGTAGTTTCCACGAGATGCTTGGGGAAGTGTTGCAGCTCAAGAATGGGAGAAGTAATTACATCTGCCACTCACCTGCTTCCATGCCCAGACTGTCTAAATGGTAAATGTTCTGACGAGACTGTCCTCCCCTCCTGGCTTCATTCTGTATCATAGACATTTTGTTGCTTGCTCAGCATATCCCCTCTCCTGGGTTCCCAGATCAGCTGAACCAGCTCTGCTTCAAAGCCTACTGTCACTTCTGCCATCCTCTTGTCATTTCAAAATATTGAAGAACATTATCACCAGGCATGACTGTCTGTCTCCTCATCCCTGAGGGGTCCCCAGGCCCAGGGCTGCCTTGCCAGTGCTTTAGAGCCAACATCTGAGTCCCTGTGGACTGCTCTACCCTCAAGATGCCCCTCTGTCCACTTCTTGATCCAGGCACAAAGCAGGAGGGGCAAGACCTACATCAGTTTCTTTTACCTCTCTCTCTTCTTCTCTATTATCCTCCCCTCTGGGATAGACAGTCTTCATCTTCTCTATTGGATACAAGGTTGGCTGGCCCCCAAAACAATAATTGAAGATGCAAGAAGGAGTTCACAAGAGAGAGTTGGAGCACAGTGTGGCCACAGGGCCTTTGAACCAGAACCCAGGTGGCGGACAAAATGGAGTCTGGTCTATTTCCTGCCCCCAATGCCCAAGGCTTTCTTCAAGCCCAGGCTTTTCTCCCAACCTTGGAGGCTGTCCCACTGCCTTCATATACATAAACCGAAACCATCCTAAAGTCCTGGCACAAGCCCCACCCAAGTCTCCTGCCTTTGGTCTCACCAGGCCTCCTAGATCTTCTTAGAACAGGCACCAAAAAGCTCTCTTAAAGGGCAAAGGTAATGGTATCCTTCCCTGTGTAAAATCATTCCATGGGCCCTCAATGGCTCCCCAGTAAAAGTACACTCCTTAACATAACTTAGAAGGCTTGTCACAACCTGTTCCGCATCTCTGGCCCCACACTCTAACCAGGCCAGGATGTGCACACTTTTTTCCTCTAGTTCACACATGAGGTATATAGTCCTATGTAAGGCCTTGTGGTCGTTAAAGATTTTGTGTCAACTTGGCTGGGTCAGGCAGTTATGATGTAGTTTAGTAGTCGTGTAATTATGTGATCACTTCCGTGATGAGATTTTTCGTATAATGTGATCATCTCCATGATGGGATCTGCTGTGATTAGCCAATCAGTTGCAGGGGAGTTTCCTTGGGGGTACGGCCTGCATCCAATATGGTTGGACTTTCTGGCAAAGCTCATGGGCTTTTGCTTGCTCTGGATCCTGCGGTTGGCTCCTGTTCATCTGACCCCTGGTTCTTGAGACTTGAACTAGCAGCTTACCAGCCATCTTGCCTGCCTATGTCTGGCCTATGAGCCTGTGAACCAGGGCCCTGCTGTCTGACTTGCCCATCTTGGGTTCGCCAGTCCCTGCAGCTATGTGAGTCAGGAGAAACCTCCAGCCTGACCCATGGATTTGGGACTTTCCAGCCTCTACAATTTCATGAGCTGTTTTCTTGATGTAAATCTCTTTCTATATATATACGTATTTATACACTTTATTGGTTTTGCTTTTCCAAAGAACCTAGCCTAAGACAGGCCTATTTCTCTGGGCATAGCCATGATAATTCACAATTCCCTGTGAGCTAGCTCTACATTCACCCATTCACTTTCTGCACAAGAAACACCCTTAGTCTGTATCACCTTTCAGATCTGTTGAGGCAAACCACCTCTGTGAAATAAGGCATCCCTCAGTATCTGTGGGCAATTCATTCCAGGACAGCCCCCACCCCGTGGATACTAAAATCCACAGATGCTCAAATCCCGTACGTAAAATGGCATAGTATTTGCATATAACCTACACACATCCTCCTGTATACTTTAAATCATCTCTAGATTTTTTTTAGATTACTAATAATACCAAATACTATTATATGCTAGGTAAATCGTTTTATACTGTATGGTTTAGGGAATAAGGACAAGGAAAAAAGTCTTCTATTTATTTTTCCAAATGTTTTTCCATCCACGGTTGGTTGAATCCACAGATGCAGAACCCATGGATATGGACGGCTGACAGCAAGCAGTGGCCTTTGTCCTGTCAAAGCACTTATATGAGGTTTTATCATGTTAATTTTCTCATCCATCCCTGCTCCAACCCCTAGCACCTAGTACAATCTGCCTGAAGCCAGACTGGGGGTCCTATAGCAGGATTGGCAGATGAGAAAATGCATGTAGGACCCACAGTTGCTATAGTTTATGAAGCGCTTTTCACACATTGTCTGGGATTAAAAGCTGTTGCTTCGAAAGCCTGCCCTTGCTTCCCAGGCCTCTCTTCTCTAAAGCATGGAGACCCAGGTGGGGTTGGCTGGTCTCTTTCACAGAGCACGTACTCCATAAATATTTATTGGATGATTAACTCCCATGCTCAGCTGTCAGGATGAAGCTGAGCTCAGATTTACGTTTTGTTGTTGTTGATGTTGTTGCTGTTTTCTGGTCTACAGGGCAGTGCAAAGGATAGTCTCAGGGACAGCTGGTGTAGGTAAGCCATTTCCCCCTACTCGCTGCCCCTTTTATGAATCCAGAGTCAGAGAGAGACTTCAAAGCTGGGCCAGCAAGCTCTCCCTCATCTCTGGGCTGCTCTCTTGGGACCAGCTTCCCACAGCCTTCCCCGCCCGCAGGAACAACCAAGATCTTATTCATGGACGCTCCTTCTGTGAGGGCTCTGGCAGTGGCCGCTCTTCCATTGCTCCGCCTCAAGCTCAGCCTGGCCCTGCCAAGCCTCCTCCTCCACACCTGATGGTGTACCTGGCCGAGTTCTCAGGCTCACTCAGGATTCCTTTCTTTGGTTCCAAGTTGGGCTGCCTTTCCCCTTCTCCTTTGAAGGAACACCCACAGTGCCTAGGCCATCAGCATCGTCACCACCCAACCCCTTTTCTCTCCCCTGGCCTCCTTCCTGGGGGGCATCTCCTACAGCATTTCTGGTGCACTCCTTACCTCATCGTTCGGTGCTAAACCACACTCTGACTCCTTGAACCTCAATTGTGTAGGCATGAATTACCTCCCTCAATCATGCCATGGATTCCTCCCACCTTCTCCATGTTCTCCCACAGGGTTATGCACGTGGTATGATTTAATGCCCTCTTTTTTTTTTTTTTATTGATTAGTCAGAACTGGAGGCCCATTAAGGGATTTGCGAAGCTTGAATTCTTTTCCATTAAGACAATGGAACTTGAATCCTCTTCCATTAGGACAATGTATGTTCTGTGGGTTCTGTGGGTTGCAGGATATTAGGATATTGTATTGCAGGATAGGTACTGTAGGATAAAGAGACCTGTGATCATCTGAAACACATTTCTTAGTGCCCTAGACATGTCAATGTGCGTTGTAATTTTACAAGAAGAAAGATGAGGGAGCCCAAGACCCCCACGGGTTAAGGTCAATGATACAGGACCCTTAGACAAATACTCGGGGAGGTAGAGAACAGCTGCGTATCTTGTATAAAGGATAGAAGGCAACTAGTTGAGATAAAGACGCGGTAAGATAGGCAGGTGTATTAGTCTCCTAGGACTGCCGTAAAAATCTGGCTTAAAATAACGGAAATTTATTCTCTCACAGTTCTGGAGGCTACCAGTCTAAACTCAGGATGTTGGCAGCCCATACTCTCCCTGAAGGCTTTAGGAAAAGATCCCACCTCCTCTCTTTCAGCTTCTGGTAGCCCCAGGTGTTTCTTTGGCTTGTGGCAGCATAATTCCAATCTCTGCTTCCATTTTCACATGGATATCTTCCCTCTGCATCTCTCTGTGCCTTCACACGGTGTTCTCCTCGGCTGAGGTCACCCTTTGGTAAGCATTCACATTAGACACAAATATTTTCAATTGTTTTGCCCATTCAGACAGGTCTAGCCACATACCTCTTCCCCAGACCTTGTCACCAATTTCCCAATTATTTCTTTCAAGTCCCTGACCATCCAGCCAAGCCACTGGCCACAGCACATGCATCTGTATACAATAGCACCTTTGGTCATTTCTCCTGCCAAGCAAAATATTCAACCAACTGCACTGGTCAGAAGTTCTGCCCATTGGGAGAGTTTCCTTCCACCACTGTCCTTCAGGGATGTCCCAGAAAGGGGCTATGGTCACCAGTCCACTTTTGGGTGGCACCTACATATTGCACAGAACCATCTGTAACCAAACCTGAGTTTTCTCTTCCTCAGTCAGTTGATCATAGGAAACTTCCCATGAAGCCATAGGTGCCAGGCTGGGAGAGAAAAGATAATGTGGCAAGAGTGGTGACCATAGCCATTTGGACCACTTCTTCAGGTAACTTACTTGTGTCTTCAGGGCCTGCTGTAGCCTGATCTTGCATATACCACTTCTATTTAATGATAGAGTGCTGCTGTGCGTGCTGAACTTTATGGGTAGACAATACCCAGTTCATGATGAGGAGCTCAAGTTGCATGGTAACTTAATGGCTCATGGTTAAATGTTCAGTCTCCACTAAAGCCCAGTAGCAAGTCAATAACAAACTGTTAGAGTCCTTTCTAACCCCTCAAACTATAACATTGACTCCAGAATCTCTGCTTAGTGAGCCTGTATCAATAAACTTGACTTGATCTAATGTTATTTTCCTTCCAGCATTATCCCACATCCTTAGTATCCATTCCCATACCTATTCCCCAGATTTCTGTCTGTACAAATTGGAAAAATCATATTCTTTTGGAGAGTAGTGCACCTTCTCATGGGTCACACTTTGTACTTCACCTTTCGGGGCCTGCTGGGACTTGAGTCTAGGTATAGGTCTAGAAGCAAAGAGAGGTAGTAGGGTGGGACCTGAAGCAAATAAGCAGAGTCTTGCAAGGCAAGTACCTCAGAGGAGGCCATTACAGTTTCCTCAGGCAAAACTGGTTTAGAATTGCATCTACTGGCAAAGAAGACTGAACAGAATTTAGGGGTTCAGCGTCCCCAACTTCATCAAAATCTGCCCATATGTCCCTGTTCTAATTTTCAGAATCCCATCCTTTCCCAATCAATGTTCTCACTTTAACATCAAACACCCTGCGAGACTGGGAAGTCAATTTGTGTTGTTATTCAGTCATTCACAGGATGAGATTCTGGGTTTGGTTTTCAGCAATCCTAGCTCTGTGGTTATAGAAGATGAAGACTTGTTTTAGGGAAGGCATAGAAACTTTTAGGTCATTTATATGGTACTTGAGCTGGGAATTTAAAACCCTGAACTCATCCTTCTCTTTCCCAACTTTGTCCAGCACAATTAGGAACAACCAGCCAATCTCATTATACTCATTAGTTTCACAAAAAATGTTCTAAGATATAAAATATATGGTCATTCAGAACCTTGCCTCTTTTAAGCATTTGATTAGGAGTATCCAATCGTTTGATCCAATGGTGGAAGCCCTGGTAGTGCAGTGGTTAAGAGTTATAGCTGCTAAGCAGTTTGAATCCACCAGCCGCTCCTTGGAAACCCTATTGGGGCAGTTCTACTCTGTCCTATAGAGTTGCTATGAGTGAGAATTGACTTGATGGCAATGGGTTTGGTCCATGGCATGATGTAGCAACAGAGATACACAACATATTGCCATTATATAAAACCAAAAACCAAACCGGTTACCGTAGAGTTGATTTCAAGTCTGTCCTATAGGACAGAGTAGAACTGACCCACAGGGTTTCCAAGGATCGGCTCATGGATCAAACGGCTGACCTTTTGGTTAGCAGCCAAATGTTTAACCATTGTGCCATCAGTGCCTTTAAATCTCATCGAATTAGAGAAACAATTTCAGAAATCCCAGAATTAATTCAGAACTCACCCTAAGATTCTATTCCTGTAAAACCACTCTTGGTACTAAAAGCTGTATCACTCAGGGTTCTCCAGAGAAACAAAATCAACATGAGAGAGAGAGAGAAAGATGTATGTAAATATGACAGAATAAAGAGAGAGAGAGAAAAGACAGGTTGATGTAATTGGCTCGCGTGATTGTGGGTGCTGGCAAGTGTCCAGCAGCTTGGACACTCAGGGAGGAGTTGATGTTGCAGTCTTATATCCAAGATCTGTAGGGCAGGCTGGAAACTCATGCAAGATTTCTATGTTACAATCTTAAGGCAGAATTTCTTCTCCTGGAAACCTCAGTTTTTGCTCCTAAGGTCTTTGTCTTGTTTATCCGGTGCTGCTACAACAGAAATACCACAAGTGGATGGCTTTAGCAAAGATAAATTTATTCTCTTACAGGCTAGGAGGCTAGAAGTCTAAATTTAGGGTACCAGCTCCAGGGGAAGGTTTTCTCTCTCTGTTGGCTGTGGGGGAAGGTCCTCGTAGTCAATCTTCCTCTGGTCGAGGAGCTTCTCAGCACAGAGGTCCCAGGTCCTGGCTCTTGTTTCTTGGTGGTATGATAGCCTCACGTCTCTCTGCTCGTTTCTCTCTTTTATATTGCAAAAGAGATTGGTTTAAAACACAACTTAATTTTGTAGATTGAGTCCTGCCTCACTAACATAACTGCCTCTAATCCTGCCTCATTAGCATCATAGAGGTAGGATTTACAATACATAGGAGAATCACTTTGGATGACAAAATGGTGGACAATCACGCAATACTGGGAATCATGGCCTATCCAAATTGGAGCACATATTTTTTGGGGACACAATCAATCCATGACAGTCTGCAACTGATTAAACGAGGCCCAACCACATTATTGAGGGTAGTCTCCTTTGCTTAAAGTCAGCTGATTGTAAATGTTAATCATATCTACAAAATACCTTCATAGCAACATATAGACTAGTGTTTGACCAAACAACTGGGCACCATAGCCTAGCCAAGTTGACACATAAAATGAACCATCACAGCAGGTAAATCTAACCTCATGAAGACTCACTCTGGGTCCTGGGGCTCACACAGCCAATGCCAGACGGGGGTTCTGTTAGGTGAGGAGACCACCAGTGTCCTCACTCTCAGGGTTTGATCTCCTCCCAACCCTAAGGGAGTGGTGGGCTGTCATCAATATCTTCACCAGTAAATCTGCACTCAAACCACCGTATACCCTGGACCCCAACAGCCAGGTACCAGATACAGAGTTTTTTACTAGATCGCAGACCTAGGAATTTTCTAAGCCAGGGCTTATAAGCAAAATTTTGAACTTTCTATGAGGCAGGACTTACCAAAGCCAAACCAATTTGGTCAAGGAACTCTATTTTCTTTGGATTGCTGTTTCTAGGAACATACCCTGGTAAATGTGCTTAGAGTCGCGAAGCTGACTTCACTACCAAGGAGGCAGCACCAAATAATCACAACCGGTGTTCGTGCTCCTTTTGTTTATGAAGCATCTTCTGGGCATCTATCTCATCATGTGTGTTAGGATTGAATTGTGTCACCCCCAAAATATGTGTTGTAAATCCTCACCCCTATATCTGTGGTTATAATCCCATTTGGGAATGTGTTTTCTTTATTATGTTCAGGAGACAGGTTAGTATAGGGTGTGTCTTAAGTCAGTCTCTTTTGAGATATAAAAGAGATTAAACAAGCAAGTGAAAGAAGCAGAGATGGAGGAAGAGAGATGCCAAGCCACGTGAAGATTGCCCAGGAGCAGAATCTTAGAAGACACAAGGACCTTCCTCCAGAGCCAACAGAGATGGAAGGCCTTCCCTTAAAGCCGGCTCCCTGAATTTGTCTCCTAAACTGTGAGAAAACAAATTTTTGTTTGTTAAAGCTATCCACTTGAGGTATTTCTGTTATAGAAACTCTAGATAACTGAGACAATACGATTCTCCAAACTTGGCATACATGGTAAGACTAACATTGCATTGTCCCCATTGCACAGATGAAGGACAATGGAGAGGTCACTGGGTGGAGCGTCATGAGATGTGCATTTGAGATTCTGCTCTGCCAGTTACTATTTGTGTGACATCTGTCTCTGAAATGGGAATATCTAGCTTACAAGGTTACTAACAGTATAATGTGAAAATGTGTGTTAAAGTACTGTGTAAAACCCGTTAAGCCAGTACATGTTTATTGGACACATGCTATGTGGCTCTCCAAAAGGAACAGCTACCATTCACTGGGGGCCTATTGGGTGCCATACAGAGTTCTCAGCTCTTTCTATATGCTAATAAACGCAATCCTTACAATAACCTTGTAGGGTAAGTGTTAGTATCATCATTTATAGATGAGGAAACTGAGGTTCAGAGATTTGAGGTAATTTCCCAAGTTCACGCATCTATAATGGACAGTCAGAAAACTTGAACTCAGATCCAAAGCCCATGTTTTGTGCTCTTTCCAGCTCTAATGTTACGAGTTAAGATGCTAGTTCTAAAAAAAAAAAAACCATAAAGCCTACCTCACCTGCAAAACAAACAAATGAAAAGATACTAGTTCCAGGTTATGCTGTATGTGGTCTTGTGTAATAAAGATTAACAGTGTATGTAGTGAAAAAGCAGTAAATTCGCCTCAAAAGAACATGTCCAAGGCTTAGTTACCAGTGTAGCAAATCTTCTTCCTCTCTGCCTCCCATTTTCCTCCTCAGGAAAGCAGGAGAAATTGCCACCTATTTCCCAAGGCTGTTGCAGGAAGTAAGTTGACCTCAAATATGGGAAAACAGCTACAACAGTGTCTGGCTCTTGGCAGACAATCAACAAATGCAGCTGAATGAAACTCGGTGCAGCTTAGAATCTAACAGTGACATGTATGAACATGCTGGAGATATACTGATTTTTAACAACTGAATATAATATCGGTGAAGACATTAAGGCTCACTTTTTAACAATGAGATGGTAACAATTTACATTTTAACAATCACATTTTAACAATCAGATGGTAAGAAATGAGGGCAGGGCCAGAGATGGTACGATAGCTGTTAAGAGCACAGTCTCTGAGCCACACAGCCTACGTCAAGTGCACTTACCAGCTTTGGGCCCTTGGGAAAATTACTTAACCTCTCTATTCCTGTTTCTGCATCTGTAGGATAACAGGGTGTTTGTGAGGATTAAAGGAGTTAATATACACAAAGCACTTAGAACATTCACTGGCACAAAGTAAGTGCTCTCTAAGTGTCCTCCATCCCCCTACCAGCTGCCTCTCTCCTCTAAAAACCTTTTAACACTCATAAATGCCAAAGAGAGGTTTGGATATCTTTCCAGGCTCTTTTTATTTATTTATTTTTTGTGCCCATGTTTTATCTCCCTACCAAAAGAACGAACCAATCAGTCTTGGAGGAAATACAGCCAGAATGGTTCTTAGAAGCGAGGGTGGTGAGACTTCATCTCGCTTACTTTGGACATGTCATCTGGACGGATCAGTCCCTGGAGAAGGACATCATGCTTGGTAAAATAGAGGGTCAACAAAAAAGGGGAAGACCTTCAACAAGATAGATTGACACGGTGGCTACAACAATGGGCTCAAGCATAGCAATGATTGTGAGGATGGCACAGGACCAGGCAATGTCTTGTTCTGCTGTACATAAAGCCTCTATGAGTTGGAGCTGATTCGATGGCACCTAACAACAACAACAACAACTAGATGGAAGCAATTCAAGGGCAGCTGCCTGTTTTCACTTGGTATTCCACATTGAGCTCATGCCAAAGTAAGCTCTTGATAACTGTTTGTGGAATCAGTGAAGAAGTCAATGAATGAGAACACATCCTTGTGGTCTAGTCTCGGGGGACACCCAGGGCTGTGAGCTTTCCCCACCCATGCAACCTCATGGCCAGGCCTCTTCACTGTGTTGGTGCTCCTGGCATTTCTCTGCTTCTCTCCTCCTGTCCTGGCTGCAGAAATCCCCAGGAGAACACTGTGCCACCTGTGCGGTGAGAGACACAAGTAGGGGTCCAGCTACTGCTCCCCACAACCCTTTGCCAGTTCACCTGCACTTGACACCACAGACCCGGCCTTTCAAGTCTGCAGAAGAAGGGCTCTAAAGGACACACGCTTGTGATTTAAGGGTAAGTGGCCCACCACCACTGTCTGAAAGCCCACCATGGCTCTCCAGGCATCCCCTGGGACACCCTCAGAGAGGTTTAACACATTAGGCAATTAGCTATAGGGCTCTTTACAGCTCAGGGTAGGAAAAGTGATCAGGGCCCTGAGGGACTGGGATAAGGAAGAGGAAAGGAGGCAACCTTCTGGAACCTGGGAGGCAGGATTGCTCTCTTTCCTCTCTAGGGGCCTCTTAGTTAGGCTCTGGCTCACAGGGTATCAGAGAGGAAGGCTCCAGAGATCCTCAGGTCTCTAACCCTCCCAGGAAAACAGCCAGATGGCAGACAATGCTATTTGCACATCTGTTCCAGGCTCATTCCTCACTCTTGCCTTCCCATCCTCTCCTGGCCCCCTCCACTGATGTTCAACACACAGGGCCATCCTTTCGGGAGCCACCTGGCATGGCTGCCTAAGTTAGCTGGGGCTTTGGGAACAATCAGACTTGATTTCAAATGTGGACCCTGCCAATGACTATATGGGTGACTCTGGCCAAGTTCCCTAATCTCTCTGGGTTTCAGCTTCCAATATTGTCAATGTTACTATTCCAATATTATTGATTTCACAATATTGTGTGAGGATGAGAGCTAATTACATTAAGTCTCCAGTGGTGCCTAGCACATAGTAAATGTTCAGGAAAGTATTACTGAGGAGCTACAGTTCTGGGTCTAGTCCTATGTACCTTTCCCCTTTCTTTTCATTCTCATCCTACTGAAAGCCAACCAGTCAGAGTTGTAACAAAGCATCAGGTGGCCTGGGGTGGGGTGAGGAAGCAGGAGGACAGTACTTCCTGTTGCTGGGTGACCTGGTGGAAGAAGGCCATGCATGGAGAGTTACAGGCCCAGTGTTTAACTGAGCCTATTCCCTATGTCTGTTATGGCCAAGGGCGTTTGCAAGCCAGGAGGCAGCCCTGTTTCCCCATTTCCCTTTGGGCTTTTGCTATTTAATTGAGTAATTCCTGGCCCCAGCCAACTCAGAGAGTTTCTCAGACTTGCACTGGAGATGTCACTTAATTGGTTTAAAACTCTGCTTCTGGTTTTTCCTTCTGAATTTCCTCACACGGCCCAGCTTAACCCTGATTGCCCTTTTAACGTGTTTTGTTTTTTCCTGCACCTAATGTTCCAGGGGTCTCCAGAAGAGCACACCTTTGTTCCAAGGTAAAAACATCACAAAGTTTAGTAAAGCAAAAAAGAAAGTTTTAGTCAGCATACATTCAGAGAGGCAAAAGCAGGAAACGAACAAGCATGCTGCTAGAGCCGTGTCTGCCTGAA
Source organism: Loxodonta africana (assembly GCF_030014295.1). Lineage (NCBI taxonomy): Eukaryota > Metazoa > Chordata > Mammalia > Proboscidea > Elephantidae > Loxodonta > Loxodonta africana. The sequence goes on from NC_087344.1 coordinate 166,365,894, forward strand.
TCCAAGGAATATTACAGAACAGACAAAAGTGGGAAAACAGAAATACTACAGAATAAGCAAAAGTCGGAAAACAGACAACATGCTGCCATGGCCATGTCTGCCCGAGTCTGAGGAAGTATTACAGGATAGGCAAGAGTGGGAGAACAGACAGCAATGCTGCTAGAGCCATGTCTGCCGAGGTCTGAGGAACATTGCAGAATCACCAGTATATTTTAACATTACAAATGGGCAAAACCATCGAAAGCGTCACCTGTTCACAGATTGGCTAGAAATTGTGATCCTACGGTTTGAATTGTCTTTCTTAGCAATTGATACAGGTTTCAGTAACAACAACCAGGAGGGTCTTCGTTGGTCCAACAGATCTTAAATAAAAAAAAAAAAATTTTTTTTTTTTTTTTACTATTCATTAAATGCTTCTAGAAAAAAATAAGAGCAGAAGGTATGTGGGTCTTTTGTTCTGTATTTTAGGATTTGTTTGTGTGAAAGACTCTCTAAATAATGTTTTCCAAGATTATCCTAGCTTTTTTTTTTTTATTGTCTTTATAACTCAGGGCCCAGTTGACACATCCTTGTGAGTCCAGCTCCAGCTGGGTCATGTTCTAGGACAGGGAATAATGGTTCCAATATTATCTCCTAAATCACCTTTCAGAAAGTCCCAAGGCAGGCTTCCCTTTGAAGCCTGGGTCAGGCTTGGAAGACACACCCAAAGGCAGAATTTCAGCACCTTGCCCCCACACCACACGCCCTCCTTCCTAGAACACACAAATGCTCAGGCCATTTCTGAAACGCCACCAAAATCGAGATAAAAGCCGATTATCATCTAGGAAACTCTGATTCCTGGTGACCCCATGTGTGTCACAGTAAAACTGTGCTCCACAGGTTTTCGATGGCTGATTTTTCAGAAGTAGATCTTCAGCCTTTTCTTCTGAGGTATCTCTGGGTAGACTTGAACCACCAACTTTTTGGTTAGCAGCCAAGTGCCTTAGCTATTTGCAATTTAATTGCCACTTAATTGGGTTAAAACTCTGCTTGGGGTTTTAGGCCTTGGATCTGCAAACTCCAGGGAGGGTAAAGTACCCTTCAGAGAGGGTAAACAAATTTAGGCTGAAGTTCTTTATTAGGTAGTTTTCATCCTCTAAGAGAGAGACTGGAGATCTGGCAGCACACTGGTTAAGAGCTCGGCTGCTAACCAAAAGGTCGGCAGTTCGAATCCACCAACAGCTCCTTGGAAACCCTGTGGGGCAGTTCTTCTCTGTCCTATAGGGTTGCTATGAGTCAGAATAGACTCAAAGGTAACAGATTTGGCTTTGGTTTTTTTAAGAGAGAGACCGGTCTGATTGACTTGTAATCTCCAGGACTGCTCCACCTCTGAATCTTAATTTCAGGAAATAGATAGTGGTGATGTTGTACAACATTGTGAATGTAATTAATGACACTGAAATGTACACTTAAAAATGATTAAAATGCAAAGTACACATTCTTTTCCAAGGCACATGGAAGAAGTTCTCCAGAACAGAACACACCTTAGGACACAAAGCAACCCTCAACAAAATCTAAAACATTAAGATAATACAAAGGATCTTCTCTGATCACAATGCCACCAAAGTAGAAATTAACAACAAGAGAAGGAAAAAAAAAAAAAAAATTACATGGAAACTGAATAACACCCTGCTTAAAAACCACTGGGTAATAGAAGAAATGAAAGATTGAATAAAAAAATTCCTAGAATCAACTGAGAATGAAAACACATCATACCAAAACCTTTGGGACACAGCAAAGGCAGTGCTCAGAGGTCAATTTATAGCAATAGGTGCACACATCAAAAAGAAGAAAGGGACAAAATTGATACATTAGCTACACAACTCAAACAAATAGAAGGAGAACAGAAAAAGAAGCCCACAGCCACCAGAAGAAAGGAAATTATAAAAATCAGAGTAGAAATAAATGAAATAGAGAATAGAAAAACAATTGAAAGAATTGACACAATCAAAAATTGGTTCTTTGAAAGGATCAACAAAGTCAACAAACCACTGACCAAACTGACAAAAGAAAAACAGGAAAGGAGACGAATAACTCATATACAAAATGAAATGGGGGACATTACAACAGACCCAACTGAAATAAAGAGGATTACAACAGAGTAATACGAAAAACTATACTCCAACAAATTTGAAAATCTAGTGGAAATGGACAAATTTCTAGAAACACACTGTCTACCCAAACAAACACAAAATGATGTTGAAAATCTGAACAGATCCATAACAAGGGAAGAGATTGAAAAGTTAAAAAAAAAAAAAAAAAACTCCCAACAAAAAAAAGCCCTGGCCCAGATGGCTTCACTGGAGAATTCTATCAAACATTCAGAGAAGAGCTACTCACCAGTGCTACTCAAACTATTTCAGAACATAGAAAAAGAAGGGATACTTCCGAATTCATTCTGTGAAGTCAGCACAGCCCTAACATCAAAACCAGGCAAAGGCACCACAAAAAAAGAAAATTACAGACCAATATCGCTCATGAATACAAATGCGAAAATTCTCAACAAAATTCTAGCCAATAGAATTCAGCATCATATCAAAAAAAATAATACACCATGACCAAGTGGGGTTCATACCAGGTATGCAAGGATGGTTCACCATTAGAAAATAATCAACATAATCTACCACATAAACAAAAGAATCACGTGATCATCTCAGTCGATGCAGAAAAGGTATTCAACAAAGTCCAACACCCATTCCTGATAAAAACTCTCATAAAATAAGTATAGAAGGGAAGTTCCTTAACATAATAAAGGGCATCTGTACAAAACCAACAGCCAACATCACTCTTAATGGAGAGGCTGAAAACATTCCTCTTGAGAACAGGAACAACACAAGAATGCCCTTTATCACCACTCCTATTTAATATTTTGTTGGAAGGCCTAGTTCTAGAGCAATAAGGCAAGAAAAAGAAATACAGGGCATCCAAACTGGTAATGAAGAAGTTAAACTGTCCCTACTTGCAGATGATATGATACTATACATAGAAAACCCAAAAGACTCCACGAGAACACTACTAGAACTAATAGAAAGATTCAGCAGAGCAGTAGGTTACAAGATAAACATACAAAAACCAGTTGGATTCCTATACACCAATAAAGAGAATGATGATGAGGAAAACAATACCATTTATAATGCCCCTAAAAAAATAAAATACTTAGGAATAAACCTAACCAGGGATGTATGAGACTTATACAAAGAAAACTACAAAACACTACTGCAAGAAACCAAAACAGATCTACATTAATGGAAAAACATACCATGCTCATAGATAGGGAGCCTCAACATCGTAAAAATGTCAATTCTACCCAAAGCAATCTATAAACACAATGCAATCCCAATCCAAATACCAACAACATTCTTTAAAGAGATGGAAAAACTAATCATTAACTTTATATGGAAAGAGAAGAAGCCCCAGATAAGTAAAGCATTATTGAAGAAGAATAAATTAGGAAGGCTCACACTACCTGAACTCAGAACTTATTATATAGCTACAATAGCCAAAACAGCCTGGTACTTGTACAAGGACAGATACATTGACCAAGGGAACAGAATTGAGAACACAGATGTAAATCCATCCAGCTAAGGTCACCTGATCCTCAACAAAGGCCTGAAGTTCTTCAAATGGGTAAAAGACAGTCTTTTTAACAAATGGGGCTGGCAAAACTGGATGTCCATCTGCAAAAAAATGAAAAAGGACCTATACCTCACACCATACACAAAAACTAATTCAAAATGGGTCAAAAACCTAAATATAAAACCAAAAACTATAAAGATCTTAGAAGAAAAAATAGGATCAACGCTAGAAGCCCTAATAAACTGCATTAACAAGATACAAACCATAACTACACACACAAACTTCAGAACATAAGCTAGATAACTGGGATCTTCTAAAAATTAAACACTTATGCTCATCAAAAGACTTCACCAAAAGAGTAAAAAGAGAACCTACAGACAGGGAAAAAATTTTTGTCTATTACAAATCAGACAAAGGTCTAATCTGTAAAATCTATAAGAAAATCCAACATCTTTACAACATAAAGACAAAAAAAAAAAATCCTTACAACAAAAAGACAAATAATCCAATTAAAAAATGGGCAAAGGAAATGAACAGACACTTCACCAAAGAAGACATTCAAAGGGCTAACAGACCCATTAAGAAATGCTCGTGATCACTAGCCACTAGATAAAAATGCACATCAAAACCACAATGAAATACCATCTTGCTCCAGCATTACTGGTACGAATCAAAAAAATAGAAAATAACAAATGTTAGAGAGACTGAGGGGAGATTGGAACTTTTATGCACTGCTGGCGGGAATACAAAAAGGTACAACCATTCTGGAAAACAACATGGTGCTTCCTAAGAAAGGTAGAAATAGAAATACCATATGATCCAGCAATCCCTCTCATAGGTATATATCCTAGAGAAACAAGAGTCATTACAGGAATAGACATATGCACACCCATGTTCACTGCAACATTGTTCATAGTAGCAAAAAATGGAAACAACCTAGATGCCCATTAACAGATGAATGGATAAACAAACTATGATACATACACACAATGGAGTACTATGCAACAATAAAGAACAACGATGAATCTGCGAAGCATCTCATAACATGGACCAGTCTGGAAGGCATTATATTGTATGAAACCACTACTATAAAAAACTTATGAAAAGGTTTACACACAAAAAGGAACAATCTTGATGGTTATGAGGGAGGGGAAGGGTGGGGATGGAAAAACACTAGACAATAGCTAAGTGATAACTTTGGTGAAGGGTAAGACAGTACATAATACTGGGGAAGCCAGCACAACTTGTCCAACGCAAGGTCACAGAAGCTCTATAGACACATCCAAACTCCATGAGGGACTGAATTGTTGGGCTGAGGGCTATGGGGACCATGGTCTCGGGGACTATCCAGCTCAATTGGCATAACACAGTTTATAAAGAAAATGCTCTGCATTCTACTTCGGCGAATAGCATCTGGGGTCTTAAAAGCTTGTGAGTGACCATCTAAGAACTCCACTGGTCTCACCCAATCAGGAGCAAGGGAGAATTAAGAAAACCAAAGACACAAGGGGAAGATTAGTCCAAAGGACTAATAGACCACAACTACCACAGCCTCCACCAGACTCAGTCCACCCCAAGTAGATAGTGCCTGGCTACCACTACTGACTGCTCTGACAGAGATCACAATAGAGTTCCCAGGCAGAGTTGAAGAAAAATGTAGAACAAAATTCTAACTCACAAAAAAAGACCAGGCTTTCTGGCTTCACAAATACTGGAGAAACCCTGAGAGTATGGCCTCTGGATACCCTTATAGCTCAGTAATGAAGTCACTCCTGAGGTTCACCCTTCAGCCAAAGATTAGACAGGCCCATAAAACAAAATGAGACTAAAGGGACACACCAGCCCAGTGGCAAGGACTAGAAGGCAGGAGGGGACAGGAAAGCTGGTGATTGGGAACACAAGGTCAAGAACGGAGAGTTGACATGTCGTGGGGTTGGTAACCAATGTCACAAAACAATATGTGCACTAATTTTTTAATGAGAAGCTAGTTTGTTCCACAAACTTTCATCTAAAGTACAATAATTAAAAAAAAAGAAAGAGAGAAAATGATCAAAACGGCAAATTTCCCATTACATGTATTTTACCACAACTAAAAAAAAATTGAAAATGCCAGTCGCTAGCTACAATTCCTGTCTTTTCAGCTTTCTCCTAAACCTGTCGTTCTTCCTCAAGACCATCTCTAAGCCCCTCTGCACCCATCAGCCCCTCCTGACCTCACTCTCTTCTGATTCTCTTTCCATTCCTTGGTTGACCTCTTGGCTTGATCTTCACCAGCTTCTTGTTTTCTGACATTTTTGTCCTTCCATTATACCTGCCTTCTAAATCCCTAAACTTGACTTATGACCACAACTCAGCATCTCCTGTTTGACCCTGGGGCTGCTGAGCTAATCTGGAGAAATTGTGCCCCAGAGTAGACTGATGCTGCTGAGACTTGGAAAGGCCCCCTCCCACTCTTCACTGCTCTCCCAATGTTCCTCAGCCAAGAGTTCCTCTCAGCCTCTTCACCCGTTTTCCTCGGGAGCCAGGCTCCACAGAGATAATGGAGATGGGTAGGCAGGGTGCTTTGGATTGAATTGTATCCCCTAAAAATGTGTGTTGTAAATCCTAACCCCGATAGCTGTGGTTATAACCCCATTTGGGAATGGGTTTCCTTCGTTATGCTAATCAGACAGTATTAGTGTAGGGTGTGTCTTGAGTCAATCTCTTTTGAGATCTCAAAGGAGCTGCTTAAGCAAGGAAGAAAAAGAAGCAGAGACAGGGAAGGAGAGATACTATCCCACGTGAAGATCATCAAGAAGCCAAGGAATAAACGCTGAAGAGACAAGCACCTTCCCCCAAAGCAGAGAGAGAGAGAGAGAACTTTCCCCTAAAGCTGACACTCTGAACTCAGACTTCTAGCTTTCTAAACTGTGAGAAAATAAATTTCTATTTGTTAAAGCCATCCACTTGTGGCATTTCTGTTATAGCAGCACTAGAGAACTAAGACACGGGGATTCTCTTGACTTTAAACTGTAAGGTCCCCACAAAATGTGTCCATGTTTTCACCCCTCACACCCTCTGTCTATCCCATTTAAGGCCATAGGTGGCCTTCCTCCTCTGGGAGGCTCCTTGTTCCATGACACTCCACAAAATCCTTCCCCATTTAATTATTCCCTTAAACTTCTTTCTCTCCACTAGCTTCTACCTGTAGCCTCTAAATGTATCCAAGTCCCTTCCCTCTTTAAACAAACAAACAAACAAAAAACTAAAATTCCTCAGTCCTGTGGCCCTTCATTCCTCTTTACCACTACCTACCACCCTTTCCTTCCTTGACAGGCAATTTCCTTGAAGAACTGGACTTTCCTCATAGTTCCTTCTTTTTCACCACTGTTTCCTCACTGTAATCTGACCTCTACCTCTACCCCATAGGCTCTAAAACAACTCTAGCAAGGACTCTGATGTTTTCCAGTCCATGGACTCTGCTCAGTCCTTCTCCACTGACATTCCCTTTTCAGCACACCCTCCCCTCTGTCTCCCATGCACCTTACTTGCTGGATTTATGAGGCATGGGTCCTATCATTTTCCCTAAGCTCTTTTTCCTGGCTCTGCTTCCTCTGCCCATCTCGTAACCATCAAAGGTCCCTGGGAGTCAGTGTGATATAGTAGAGAGCACTAGTTCTGGAGTCAGCAGATCTAACTATGCAAGGCAACTAACTCACTGTTCCTTTTTTCAACCATTCAGCAACTACTTATTGAAGGCCTACTATGTGCCAGGCATTGGTCTGAAGTTCTGGAGACATGATAACAAGTCAGACAGGCAAGATTACTACCTACTGGTAGGGAGAGACATGTGTCAATAAAATGATTACTTGAATAAATATAAAACCTCCCCAGAATGATAAATATAATGAGAGAGAAATATCTGATCCCATCAGTGCCTTTCTTATCTCTTCTTACACTCATCCTTTTCTAAGTGCCATATTGTGGTGGTTTTAAAAATGGCCACAAATTCTTTGACACTCCTTTCATTCAGAGGTGATGTCTAGGGCCCCTGGCCTGAATCTGGGCAGGATTATGTCTGCTTTGACCAATAGAGTATGGCAGAAGCATCCATTTGTGACTTCTGAATCTAACTCATAAAAACTTCCTTCCTCATGTGGAAGTACTTTCTCTGGGAGCCCTGAGCCTCCATGTAAGAAGTTGGACTATCCTAAGGCCACCATGCTGGGGTGAAGCCCAAGCCAGTGGAGAAAACATGTGTAGGTGTTCCAGTCGACAGCCTCGGCGAAACCCAGCCTTCAAGTCATTTCAGCCCAGGCACAAGGCACACGAGTGAAGAAGCCTCCAGATGATTTCAGCCCCCACCATTTGAGTCCCAACCATTCGGTCTTCCTGGATTAAAAACCAGGCAAACTGCCCCCATTCTGCCCCGTCCAAATTCTTGGCCCACACAGTAGATGTAATACACATCTTCTTCCCAGGCCGTTATCCTGATCTGCAGACAACTAGCTTCAGGCACCTTCACCTGGGACCCATAGGACTCAACATACCCAAAACTTAACTCCTATATCCTTCATCCTCAAACTTGGATTTCCAGTATTTTCTGCTATGATTATCGATACCACCATCCAACTAATAACGCAATCCAGACACCTGAGAGTCTTTAATTTCTCCTTTCCAATTTCTAAATCCTTCCAGTTCTTCCAAATATCCTAATCTCTCTAAAATCATCCCCATCCGTACAACTTTCCACTGCTCTTGTTCAGGTCCTTGTAAGCGCTTGACTATTTTTCTGCTTCTACATTCATATCACTTTTAAGTCTCTCCTCTCTGCTGCATTCATTCATTCACTTATTCATCAAGTATGTATTGAGTGTCAGACATTATACTAACTCACACTTACTAATGTGGTCTTATCTCCCACAACCAATGACATCACTGCCTTTTCCAAGCTTACAGTGTAGAAGGAGTGTTCCATGGCTGTGCTATAGGATAAAGTTTATATACTTTAGGTTGCTAGACCAAACCCACTGCTGTCAAGCCAATTCCGACTCACAGCAACCCTGTAGGACAGAATAGAACTGCCCCCGTAGGGTTTCCAAGACTAAATCTTTACAGAAGCAGACTGCCACATCTTTCTCCTGCGAAGCGGCTGGTGAGTCCAAATCACCGACCTTTCAGTTAGCAGCCAAGTGGTTTAATCACTGCACCACCAGGGCTCCTTAGGTTGGTAAACAACTCCCTTAATACCCAGCCCTAAACTACTGTTTAGTTTCCTAGGACTGCTGTAACAAATAACCATAAAGTGAGTGACTTAAAACACAGAAATATATTGTCTAATTGTTCTGGAGGCTACACGTCCAAATTCAGGGTGTTGAAGGCTCTGGAGGAAGATACTTCCTTGTCTCTTCCAGCCTCTGGTAGCCTCAGGCATTCCTTGGCTTGTGGCAACTCTAAAAGTGATGTGGGGGAGAAGTCTGACTTCCTCTAAATTCAACAGGGGGAAGGAGAATCAAGATTAACAGCCCAAGGCTGATTCTTATGAGGCAGAGGTCAGAGATGCCTCCTCTGTCCACCAACTTTACCAATTCTGGCACCAACCGTCCTTCTCACGTCACTCTCCACTTCTCTGCTGGGTTTGATAATTCGTTGCAATGGCCACATAGAACTCACAGAAAATACTCATGATTATGGGGTTTCTTAGGTAAGTAACACGTGACAGTTCAGCCTCAGGCATCCTCAAGATACAGTTCTTCCATCTGGACAGCCTCTTCACATCTGTGCTCACAAGTATGCCTCTCTCTGGCCTGTGGCCTCTGCCCTGCTCTGGCAAGTGTTACAAAGCTCTTTTTGCTCTTCTGATGAGTGCCCAGAGGCACCTCACTCTGCCAGTAAGCCTCAGCCCAAAGGTGCTCAGCTCTAGGTCCCTAGGTTGGCAGACCTATCTCCACCAAGTGCCCAGAGGCACCCTACTCTTCCAGCAAGCTTCTTGCCCAAAGGCACTCAGTTTTCTCACTCCTTGGGCTGGGAATCCCACCATACCATCTCCTGCTGCCATTTCTCTGCCACGGCTTCTCTCTGTCTTCAGCATTTCAGCTCCCTCTCAGTTCCCTGGCTGCACGAACTTCTCAGTGCAGGGATCCTTAGTCCAAAGGACACACTCCACTCTTAGCTATTCTTCCCTGGCGGTGGTAGGATCCTCTCTCTGCTCTGAAATTAGTTCTCTTTTAAGCCCAACGGGATGGCTAAACTGACCAGTCCCCTTGGTGGTCCACAATTACTTTATTTGCATAGTTCCACCCAATCACTGGAAACCTTGATGGTGTGGTGATTAAGAGCTATGGCTGCTAACCAAAAAGTTGGCAGTTCAAATGCACCAGGCACTCCTTGGAAACCTTAAGGGGCAGTTCTACTCTGTCATGTAGGGTCACTATGAGTCAGAACTGACTTGACAGCAATGGCTTTTTTTTTTTTTTTTTAACTCAATCCCTTGGGTGGGAGTTACCCAATCCCTTGCGTGGGGCCATGGTGAGAAAGGCCACACAAAAGTGATCCATCATACCACACAGTATAACTCTGATTTTTTTGTCACATGGCATTCTTCACTGTATGCCTCTCTCTGTGTCTTCTCTTCTTATAAGGACTCTAGTCATAAAGAGATTAGGGCTCACCCTAATGACCTCATCTTAACTAATTACATCTGCAGTGACCCTGTTTCTAAATAGGGTCATATTCACAGGTACCTGGAGTTGGGACTTGAACATATATTTTTGAGGGACACAATTCAACCTATGACACCTACCTTTGACCTTTGTCCCCCACAGCCCACATCTCTAGCCAAGCCAAACTATCATCCAACCCAGGTTCTCATACTTCTGTGCCATTGTGCTTTTCTTCTGGCTGAAATGCTTCTCTCTCCTGTCTGCCTAGCAAAATCCTAGTCATCTTTAAGGATACAGGTCAAATGTTATCACTTTCCAAAAGCCTTACATGACCATCCTGGACCCTGTCTTCTTTGCCACATAAATCTCTTGTTGCATGAATCATACTGCCTTGCGATGATTTGTTTGCAATGAAGTTAAAGACAGTATTTTATTTGTTTTTACATCCTCGGTATCTGGCATACTGGAGACAGTTAATAAATGTTTAAGTGTTTAATAAAAGGTGGTGGAAGACCTCAATTCAACCGAGAGCTGAACCTGCCTAGAAGAGTTGGCACCTCCCCACCTCACTCCATCCCCTGCAGCTGACACTGATTCTGTGTTCTCCTGGCATACCCGCCATGAGGAGTGTCAGATGGGTTAATGGAGGTAAAAGTGCTCAGAGAAAACAATAGCTTTAATTCCCATTGCATACCTCTTCATCTTTCATACCCGTGTGCCATCTGATTCCCACACAAACCAGTGAGGTAGATTTCTCAGTAATTATGCCTATCATAAACCAGTTGCCATTGAGTCAACTCCAACTCATGGGAACCCAATGTGTGTCAGAGAAGAACTGTGGTCCATAGATTATTGTTTTTAATAACATTTTATTGGTTTTTTTGGTGAAAGTTTACACAGCAAATTAGATTCCCGTTTGATAATTTCTACACAAAGTGTTCAGTGACATTAGTTATATTTTTCATGGTGTCCCAGCACTCTCTTTGCCTGCATTCCGGTTGTTCCATTTTCAGTGCTCTAGTTTCCTTGCCCCCTTATCTTCTCATCTTTGCTTTAGAGTAATTGTTGGTCTCATAAATATGGTTTTTTAACCATAGGGCTGAAATTCAGTGGCTGAATTTTTCAAAGTAGGTCACCAGGTTTTTCTTTTGAGGTGCCTCTGGGTGTACTCGAACCTCAAACCTTCAACACTCAGTTAGCAGCTGAGAGCATTAAACCATTTGCACCATGCAGGGACTCCATCCTTGATGGCTTTTAAGCAGTGGAGAGGAGAGACTTAACTGAAAAAAACTGAAACTCAAGAGGGGCAAAGTAATTCAACTCATGGTCTTCCTGTTTTTTGTTTTTTTTTTTATCATTAGTAGAAGCAGACTTCACTTTTGATCTCTTTCCACTACCACATCAGGCTGCCTTAAGGAAGCTTTGAAAAGTATAAGAATTACACAATTTGTGGGGTTACTGTCATTTTTCGTGAATAGCAGCATGAGTTTAGTCTTCACAAAGACAGCCCTGCCTCCCTGGCTTCAGCCTGTTGTTCCACAAAGCAGGTGAATTGTGAGTCCTATTGGTGTTGTTAGCTGCTGTCAACTGACTCATGGAGACCCCATGTACAATGGAACAAAAGACATCATCCCCATAATCGGTTGGAGACCAGATCATTTGTGATCCATAGGGTTTTTACTGGCTGTTTTTCAGAAGTAGATCCTGAGGTCTTCCTTCCTAGCGTTGTCTTGGTCTTGAAGCTCCAGTGAAAACCGTTCAGCATCAGCAATACCCAAGCCTCCACTGAGGAACAGGTGATGGCCGTGCCTGGGATGCATTGGCAGGGAATCAAACATGGGTCTCCTACACGGACGGCGAGAGTTCTATCACTATAGGACTCTGCTTCCAAGGTCCCTGTGGAGGCGCATAGGTCTCCTGGACCATCCGAGCTCCTGGAATCACTTTTGTGCCCAAGCTGAGGACCTGGGGACAGCCACTGACTACTGGGATACTCTTGTCCTCCGCACCACTGCACCCTTGCCAGAGGAGCTTCTGCTAAGGGTGGCCATTTCTCTTTCCTCAAGAAAGGATTAAGGGTACCAGCCCAGGCCTAGTATTAAAGTACAGGTCACATCTTACCCAGGCACCACCTCCACTCATTCCCTCAGGCCCAGAGACACTGCCTTCTTCCCTCCCCCTGCCAAGGGTTCTACTTTTTAAAGCTGCTACCACCCACTCTCATCCCTGGGGTTCTCCTACCTACCTTACTGGCTGCAAAAGGAGCCAGAGCCCCCAGTGGCCCCCTGCTTTCTGCCCCTAAGACAGGCACACAGGCCATTTTCCTTTTGAGGTTTTTATTGTGGATCACTGCAGGAAAATAGAGAAGGAATAATAAAAAATAACAACCATGGGGATGTTTCAAAGCTTTGAAAAAATGGCATGATGTTTTTATCAATTGGGTCCCTGATTTTCTTGCTGGGCTAACAACAGCAACCCCCCACTTGGAGTCCTGGTTTTATTCCTTAGGGTGGGCCTGTCAGACCCACATTGTATGAAGAGAGCATGAAGATGCCTTCAAGGCAGACCTCTAGCTGCTGCAATGACCACCCCCACCCCCCACTGTCACCCGGGTCTGTAGGGGTGTGTGATTTCTGGAGCTTTCCAGATTCAGTAATACTCACCTCACCTATGTCTCTGAAATTCTCCAGACACTGCCCAGGCTATACCAAGATGCCCTAGAGCAGGAGTTCATCACCTTTTTGGTGTAATGGCCCCTCAGCACTTTGGTGAGGCTTAAGGAGCCCTGGCGGTGCAGTGGTTAAGAGCTCTGGCAGCTAACCAAAAGGACCACAGTTCAAATCCACCAGCCACTCCTTGGAAACCCTATGGAGCAGTTCTACTCTGTCCTATAGGGTAGCTATGAGTCAGAATTGACTGGATGGCAATGGGTTTGGGGTTTTTTTATTTTGATGGACTCTGTTTTTTTTTTTTTTTTTTTTTTTGATGGACCCTTCTCGGAATATTTTTAATACAAAAAAATAAAATGCATAGAATTATAAAGGAAATCACTTCCTTTGAAATACAGTTATAAAAATTACTTTGTGATGTAATAATATATATGCTTCTGTACTGTTATATTAAATAGCATGATCCAGCTTCAGGTCTAATAACTATTGTTATTTTGAAGCTGTGCTGAAGTAATATATGATATTTCAAGACATCTAAAACAACTGTAGAGCTCCCTGGGTTGTGCAAATGGCTTGCACGCAACTACTAACCCAAAGGTTGGCAGTTCAAAACCACCCAGTGATACAGCAGAAGAAAGGCCTGGAGATCTGCTTCTGTAAAGATTATAGCCAAGTAAACCCTATAGAGCAATTCTACTCTGTAACATGTGGCGTTGTCATGAGTCAGAATTGAAGGCAATGGGTTTGGTTTTGATTTTTAAATGACTGTAATGTGCTATGAAACTATCCATGATTTTTATTGGTAATGGTCTTAGTTATCTCCTGCTGCTGTAACAGAAATACCAGAAGTGGGTGGCTTTAACAAACAGAAATTTATTTTCTCAAAGTTTGTTGCTCTTATTGTTAGGTGCCATCAAGTCTGATCCAACTCATAGTGACACTATGTACAACAGAACAAAACACTGCCCGGTCCTATGCCATTCTCACAATTGTTATTATGCTTGAGCCCATTCTTTCAGTTGGGTACTGTGTCAATCCATCTCATTGAGGGTATACCTCTTTTTTGTTGACCCTCCCTCTACTTTGCCAAACCCGTTGCCATCAAGTCAATTACAACTCATAGCAACCCTATAGAACAGAGTAGAACTGCCCCATAAAGTTTCCAGGGAGTGCCTGGTGGAGTCAAACTGTGGTCCTTTTGGTTAGCAGCTGTAGCTCTTAACCACTACACCATCAGGGTTTCCCTACTTTACCAAGCAAGATGTTTTTCTCCAGGGATTGGTCCCTCCTGATAGCATGTCAAAAGTATGTGAGATGAAGTCTTGCCATCCTTGCTTCTAAGGAACATTCTGGGTGTACATCCTCCAAGACAGGTTTGTTCCTTCTTCTGGAAGTCCATGATATATTCAATATTCTTTGCAACACCATAATTCAAAGGCCTCAGTTCTTCTTTGGTCTTCTTTATTCATCGTCCAGCTTCCACATGCATATGAGGCAATTGAAAACACCATGGTTTGGGCCAGGCACACCTCAGTCCTTAAAGTGACACCTTTGCTTTTGAACACTTTAAAGAGGTCTTTGGCAGCAGATTTGCCCAAAGCAAAGCGTCATTTGATTCCTTGACTGCTGCGTCCATGGACATTGATTGTGGATCCAAGTAAAATAAAATCCTTGACAACTTCAATCTTTTCTCCATTTATTATGATGTTGCTTATTGTTCCAGTTGTGAGGATTTTTGTTCTCTTTATGTTAAGAAAACCCTGGTGGCATAGTGGTTAAGTGCTATGGCTGCTAACCAAAAAGTCAGCAGTTCAAATCCACCATGCTCTCCTTGGAAACTCTGTAGGGCAGTCCTACTCTGTCCTATAGGGTCACCATGGGCAATGGGTTTTTTGGTTTTTATGTTAAGATCTAATCCATACCGAAGGCTATAGTCTTTGATCTTCATCAATAAGTGGCTCAGTCTTCTTCACATTCAGCAAGCAAGGTTGTGTCATCTGCATATCACAGGTTGTTAACAAGTCTTCCTCCAATCCTGATGCCTTGTTCTTTTTCATACAGTCCAGTTTCTTGTATTATTTGCTCAGCATACAGATTAAATAGGTATGGCAAAAGGACACAATCTTGACTCACGCCTTTCCTGACTTTAAACCACGTAGTATCCCATTGTTCTGTTTGAACGACTGCCTCTTGATCTATGTACAGGTTCCCCATGAGCACAATTAAGTGTTCTGGAATTCCCATTCTTCACAATGTTATCCATAATTTGTTATGATCCACACAGTCGGATGCCTTTGCATAGTCAATAAAACACAGGTAAACATCCTTCTGGTATTCTCTGCTTTCAACCAGGATCCATCTGGCATCGGCAATGATATCCCTGGTTCCATGTCCTCTTCTGAATCCAGCCTGAATTTCTGGCAGTTCCTGGTCGATATACTGCTGCAGCCATTTTTGAACAATCTTCAGCAAAATTTTGCTTGCATGTGATATTAATGATATTGTCTGGTAATTTCCTCATTCGGTTTCCTCATTCCTTTCTTGAGAATAGGCATAAATATGGATCTCTTCCAGTCAGCCAGGTAGCTATCTTCCAAATTTCTTGGCATAGACGAGTGAGCTGCATCCATTTGTTGAAACATCTCAATTGATTTTTTCGCTAATGCCTTCAATGCAGCTTGGACTTCTTCCTTCAGTGCTATCGGTTCCTGGTCATATGCTACCTCTTGAAATGGTTGAATGTCGACCAATTCTTTTTGGTATAATGACTTTGTGTATTCCTTCCATCTTCTTTTGATGCTTCCTGCATCATTTAATATTTTCCTCATGGAATCCTTCACTACTGCAACTTGAGGCTTGAATTTTTTCTTCAGTTCTTTCAACTTGAGAAATACTGAGTGTGATCTTCCCTTTTAGTTTTCCATCTCCAGCTCTTTGCACATGTCATTATAATACTTTGTCTTCTCCAGCTGCCCTTTGAAATCTTCTGTTCAGTTCTTTTATTTCATCATTTCTTCCTTTTGCTTTAGCTACTCGACGTTCAAGAGCAAGTTTCAAAGTCTCTTCTAATATTTATTTTGGTCTTTTCTTTCTTTCTTGTCTTTTTAATGACCTCTTGCTTTCTTCATGTATGTGTCCTTGATGTCATTTCACAACTCATCAGGTTTTCAGTCATCAGTGCTCAATGCATCAAATCTATTCTTTAGATGATCTCTAACTTTAGGTGGGATATACTCAAGGTTGTACTTTGGCTCTCGTCAACTTGTTCTAATTTTCTTCAGTTTCTACTTGAACTTGCATATGAGCAATCGATGGTCTGTTCCACAGTTGGCCCCTGGCCTTGTTCTGACTGATAATATTGAGTTTTTCCATCATCTTTTTCCATGGATGTAGCTGATTTGATTCCTGTGTGTTCCATCCGGAGAAGACCACGATACAGTTGCCGTTTATGTTATTGAAAAAAGGTATTTGCAATGAAGAAGTTGTTGGTCTTGCAAAATTCTATCATGCGATCTCTGGCATCATTTTATCACCAAGACCATATTTTCCAACTACCAATCCTTCTTTGTTTCCAATTTTGGTATTCCAGTCACCAGTAATTATAATGCATCATGATTGCATGTTCGATTAATTTCAGACTGCAGAAGCTGGTAAAAATTTTCAGTTTCTGCATCTGTGGCCTTAGTGGTTGGTACGTAAATTTTAATAATAGTCGTATTAACTGGTCTTCCTTGCAGGCATACGGATATTATGGTATCACTGACAGAGTTGTGCTCTAGGATAGATCTTGAAATGTTCTTTTTGACAATGAACGCAACGCCATTCCTCTGCGACTTGTCATTCCTGGCATAGTAGACAATATGATCATCCAATTCAAAATGGCCAACACCAGTCCATTTCAGCTCGCTAATGCCTAGGATTGTTATGCATTCCATTTCATTTTTGACGATTTCCAATTTTCCTAGATTCATACTTTGCACATTCCACGTTCTGATAATTAATGGATGTTTGCAGCTGTTTCTTCTCATTTTGAGTCATGCCACATCAGCAGTGAAGGTCCTGAAAGTTTGACTTCATCCATGTCATTAAGGTTGACTCTGCTTTTGAGGAGGCAGCTCTTCAGTGTTCTGCTGCTATTCATAAGGTTTTCACTGGCAAATTCTTTTCAGAATTAGACCTCTGGGTCCTTCTTCCTAGTTAGTCTCAGTCTGGAAGCTTAGCTGAAACCTGTCCGCATGGGTGACCTTGTTGGTATCTGAATACCGGTGGCATAGCTTCTAGCATCACAGCAACAAGCAAGCCCCCACAGTATGACAAACTGACAGACTGGTGGGGCCACATGATAAATCCCGAATATTAGTTATCAATGTACTATCTTCCTCCACCATGGTAAAGTAATTATTTCAGCCTAGAGCTATGGCTGCTAACCAAAAATATCAGCAGTTGGAATCCACTAGCCTCCTTGGAAACTCTATGGGGCAGTTCTACTTTGTCCTATAGGGTCACTATTAGTTGGAATCCACTCAACAGCAATGGGTTTGGTTTGGTTTGGGACCATGCTTGTTACAGAGTAGATGCTTGATAAATTCTTTTTGAATAAATGAGTTAGGCATCTTCTCAAGACCATTCTTGCCTGGGAAAGCATCCCTTGAAGCTCCTGACATGATGACAGTCAATATAAGGAGAACATAGTCCATTCTGATACATAATTGAGATGCAACACTTTACCGTCTCCCTTGATCCTCACAACCCTGTGAGACAATGATTAATATCCTCATTTTATCCCGAGGAAACCAAGGCTCATGGAGGTTTAAGTGACTCGCCCAAAGTAAAACAGCCAGCAAGTGGCTGAGCTAAGCTTCAAACAGAGGCCCAAGCGTACCCTGAAGCAGCATGAAAATCCTGTCGGATCAGGTGGCTTTACTGATGGTTCCTTAGAAAGATTCCATGTACCTAGGGAGCTGCAGAAAGAAGTTCCCAGAACCTGAAGGTTGAGTCATTTTCTCTTTTGGGGGGGAGGGAGTGGCTTATTTATTTTTTTTAACTGTACATTAGGCAAAAGTTTACCAAGCAAATTATTTTCCCATTCGATAGTTTGTACGTAAAGAGTTCCATGACGTTGCTTTCTTTCCTTACTACTTGTCAGCATTCTCCCCATTTCCACCCTAGTTTCCTTTCATTTTGGTTTTCTATTCCTTCCTGCCTTCTCATCTTTGCTTTTGGGCAAATGTTGCCCTTTTGGTCTTGTATAATTGATTGTTCTAAGGAGCACATTCCTCTTAGGCCTTGTTATTTATTTTATGGGCCTGTATATGGTTTGGCGGAAAGATGGTCTCCCAAATGCCTTCAATTCCAGTTCAGAAGGGTGTCTTAGGGCCATAGTCTCAGGGGTTCCTCCAGTCTCTCAGACCAGTAAGTCTGGCCTTTTTTGTGAATTTGAGTTTTCGTTCTACGATTTTTCGGTCACTCTGTCCAGGGCCCTCTATTGTGATCTCAGTCAGAGGGGTGGGTAATGGTAGCCGAGCACCGCCTAGTTCTTCTGGTCTTGGGGTTGTGTAGGCTGTAGTTCATGTGGTCATTTAGTCCTTTGGACTAATTGCTCCCTTGAGAGTCATTTTTAGAAAAGTAAAAAGAGCTAAGAATTAACAAATAATGGATACATTTAGCCATTTTTAGAAAAGACTCACTCTAAATGATGCCTTGTAAATGTATAATGAAGAGATTAGGGAATACCCATGTCCACAAAAGGTGACCAGGACTGAAATGTAGCTAAAAAGAGTTGCAGTCTCATCAGTTGTTCTATAACTGGCTGAAGGAAGGTATGGTAACTGAAGGACTGTGGTCTGCCTGGAGCCCAGAAAAGGGGCAGCCAAAGGATATAAACCAGTCAGTGTGTCTCTAGTTTCATCTGAGAGAGAGACACCCTGGCTCTGAGAAATTCTGTGGGGCAGGGATAGATCATCACAATTTTCTATACCCTCGACAAAATGTCCCTTTGCTCTGTACTCACTAAGCAACCTTTAGATGAGTAGTTTTCTTTAAGCTTGATACCAGAAAGGGGATGCCTGGTAGAAATTGTCATCCCATTTTATATTTGCCTTGGGTTCTTCAGTGTCTTAGGAATTTAGTGATTGTGGATCAATCTGTCTTAAGCCATGCCCCCAGTTTCATACTGGCCTCAGGTTTATCAGTCTGTTATGAATTTAGTGATTGTGAGTCAGTGCCTCTTAAGACTGAATAACTATGAGCATGCTTATAAATCAAATGTCTAGAACTGCAAATCAGCACAAGGGCCATCCCCTGCTCTGCAGCAACCCTGCAAAAAAGGTGCCTCCACCCTTGAAGACCTCCCCCACTCTGGAAGTCTGTGATGATATCCCTTTGTCCTTCATCCTCTGGCCACATGCCTGCAGAGCAGAGTGAGGTTCACAGATCACTTCAGTGATGCCCTGCAGGGCACTCCCCACCCCGACACATACGCACACACCTGCGTGAGGACAGACCTTCTTGGTCAGAGGGAAGAGCTAATGGAGGCCAGCACAGCATAGGCTTGTTTAAAAAGAGCATCGTCAGAGACACTCAGGTACCTTACGGTAGAAGGAAAACAAAGAAAATCTTTAATCTCTTTTTCTGCCTGCTTTTTTGCCTCAGAAGAGGAGGCAGCAATGAGGCAACAGGTGGAGTTGGAGCTTTGGGGACACAGAAGGATTTGTAAATGGCAGAAGCTGTCTCTCACCAAGGGAAAAGTCATCGAGGGCGGGACAGGGTCTTCCTGCTCCACTCAAGGGATGCCATTTTCCTTGTATCCCTTTCCTCCCTCTGGGATTTGGAGAGTGATTAAGATAATTTACCATTTAATGTGGGCAGATGGCTTAATTAAGCTAAATCGAAAGGCATTCACAGTGGCTCTGAGCGTGTGAATGTTTTGGGGATGGGACCCTGGGAACCACCTGCCACATGTGTCCTCACCCTCTGCCCCATCCCCTAGGCTGGCTCCGAGGTGCCTGGGTGTGGGGTGCCCACTGGGTCACCTGCCTGCATTGCATTTCAAGGTCCTGACTTGGGAAACAGGTTCCGCAAGCAGCCTCTGCCGGAGCAGCCCAAGCAGACCCGGCTCATGAACTGGGAGACGGCTCTGGTTCTGTGGCCAGTCTCCAGGTCTAGGGACAGCAGCAACAGCAGAGGCCAGCATTGCTGGACCCCCTGTGAGAACAGCTCCTTTCTGGGCACTCAGCCACCCAAGGGGTTGAAACCAAGTCCCTGCACTCAGGGAGTGTATAGTCTGGTAGGAACACCAAACTCCTGGGCCTGTATAGGCAGGGTCTGATAGATTCTAGTATTTTCTCTAAATTTTGCAGATGACCAAACTGAGGCCTCGACAGGGGAAGCAACTGGCTCACCGTGAGCAGCAGAGCAGAGAGGAACAGGTATGTGTGTGCCTGTGTGTGCCTGTGTGTGTGCGTGTATGTACACATGGATGGCTGGGAGGAACATGTATGTGTGTGCCTGTGTGTGCCTGTGTGTGTGCGTGTATGTACACACGGATGGCTGGGAGGAACATGTATGTGTGTGCCTGTGTGTGCCTGTGTGTGTGCGTGTATGTACACACGGATGGCTGGGAGGAACATGTATGTGTGTGCCTGTGTGTGCCTGTGTGTGTGCGTGTATGTACACACGGATGGCTGGGAGGAACATGTATGTGTGTGCCTGTGTGTGCCTGTGTGTGTGCGTGTATGTACACACGGATGGCTGGGAGGAACATGTATGTGTGTGCCTGTGTGTGCCTGTGTGTGTGCGTGTATGTACACATGGAAGGCTGGGATACAGAAAGCTCCCAGTTGCTGTGGAGTTGACTCTGATTCGTGGCGATACCACGTGGGTCTGAGTAGAACTGCGCCCCACTGAGATTTCAATGGCTGATTTTTCAGAAGTAGATTGCCAGGCTTTTCTTCCAAGGTGGCTTTTGGTGGACTCGGACTTCTGACCTTTCAGTTAGCAGCTGAGAGCATTAATTGTTTCTTCCACCATCTCCTCTAATTTCTCTTCCCTCCTCCAGGCCTCTCGCTTGTCTTCCTCAATTTGTGGGGTTCCCTGCCTGAAGGCCAAGTCCTTTCCTATCTTGATTTTTATGTCTGAAGGGATGGGTGGGAGCCCCCAAACAGACAGCGAACTTCCAGGTTCTACTCTCATTCCAAAACCTCTCAGCTTTGGGAACATGCCCTGGGGCGGGGGTGGGGGGCAGGCCTGCATCATTTCCTTGATGAATTCTACTTCCACAGCTTGTTAACCCACCCTGTCTGCAGTTGACAAGTCTGGGGGGAGAAACCTACAACAAACCACCCTCCCCTCATTTCCCCACCCCCCACCCTCTAAACACCTTAAAATGATTGTTTTGGCCCAGAGCCAGGAAAGCGATGAAGTTTTCCAAATAGCAAGGCAACGTTTCTTGGCTCATTAGCTTCATGACTTTGCCAGCCCAGAAGTCCCCTCACCACTTGCACAGGGAGCTGGAGTCAGCCGCCTCAGAGTCTAATGCCCTGGAGGAGCTGGGTGACCTGGGGAAGGGTGCTTAGGGTCCTGTCCACTGGGCTGCAGGTATTTGCTGCAAGAAGGCCTCCAGGAGAGGCTAAGCTGGGTGAACGTCACTGGGAAGCTCTGAGCAGAAATCTGACGTAGCAACTCAGTGGCCTGTGCTGGACCAGGAATTTCTATTGGAGATGGTAGGGCAGTAGGCTGGGGATGGTGGGAAAGGAGACCAAGCATAGTGGAGAAGTAAACCAGGGGATGGTAGACTAGGGCGTGATGGGGCAATAGGTTAGGGGGTGGTGAGCAGAATTGCTACATAAAATACAGGACCCCAAACCCATTGCCTTTGTGTCAATTCTGAATTACAGCGAACCTATATGATAGAGTAGAACTGCCCAATAGTGTTTCCAAGGTGTAACCTTTACAACGACTAGTTAAACTTGAATTTCAGATAAACAGTGAATAATTTATTTGTATAAGTACGTCCCATGGAATATTTGTGACATACTTACCCTAAAAAATTATTCAGTGTTTATCTGAAATTCAAAATTCACCAGCCATCCTATATTGCTAGTTGCTAAAGCTGGCAACCCTAATGATGGAGGAGACAACCAGGAGATTGTGGGGCAGTGGACCATAGGGTGATACATCAGTAGACTAGGGGATAGTGGGACAGCAAGGGGATCCTGGGGCAATAGACCGGAACTACACCCTACCCTAGACCTCCAAGTCAGGACCCCTGAGGCTTCCCAGGGTTGGGTGCTGAGGTCGTATCACCTATCCAGGCCGACTGCTTTCCCTAAAGTCTCAGGCCCTCAGCTATTCCCCCCGCCTTCCTCTCCCTTAGGGTTTCTCTGTCCTCATACTTGGCAGAGGTGGGATGCCATCCTATATCCATTAAGCACAAGCTCTCAGACTCTGTTTTTTAAGGGTTTAGGAATACTGGTTTTGGAGGCACACTGGCCTGAGTTTGAATTTGAGCTTAGGTATCCACCAGCTGTGCATCTGAGCATGTAATTAACCACCTGAGAAATGCGGGTAAAAGAGAACTGACCTATTTTTGGCCATCTTTTAGTGGATTGATGAGGAAACCCTGGTGGCGTTGATGAGGAAACCCTGGTGGCGTTGATGAGGAAACCCTGGTGGCGTAGTGGTTAGGTGCTACGGCTGTTATCCAACAGGTCAGCAGTTCGAATCCACCAGGCGCCCCTTGGAAACTCTATGGGGGCAGTTCTACTCTGTCCTATAGGGTCGCTATGAGTCAGAATTGACTCGACGGCAGTGGGTTTGGTTTTGGTTTTAGTGGGTTGATGTTTATAAAGCTGTTAGAACATCACAGTCAATGAATGGTAGTTAAAAAAAATTCCTAATGCCTTCTAATCACCACAAAAGGGAACCAGGAATTGGATAATAAAAGATAAATGCAAGGAAGTTACACAAGTATGAGAATCTTTCAAAGTTCTCACTCACAGCCATTACACTTGTTTTAGAAATAATGGAAACCATCATTCCTGCACTCGCTTTTATACCTGAAAGAACCAAAACCAGTTGCAGTGGGGTTGGTTACAACTTGTGGTGATCCCATGTGTCAGAGAATTGTGCTCCTAAAGTTTTCAATGGCTAATTTTTTGGGAGTAGATCACCAAGCCTTTCTGAGGCACCTTTGGGTTGATTTGAACCTTCAACCTTTCAGCTAGCAGCTGAGCATATTAACCCTTTGCACTGCCCAGGGACTATACCTGAGAGTAGAGCTCACTAAACTACCTGTCCTCCTTCAGACTCATCCTGCTCCAAGGCCACTCTAACCAATTAGTCTAAACAAAACCAAACCAAACCTGTTGCCACTGAGTTGATTCTGACTCATAGCAACACTATAGGACAGAGTAGAACTGCCCCGTAGGGTTTCTAAGGAGCAGCCGATGGATTCGAACTGCTGACCTTTTGGTTGGCAACTGAGCTCTTAACCACTATACCACTTCAGCCCCCTGGAGCGGAGCAAGCAATGTGCGTCTCAGGAAAATCACAAGCTAAGAGGCTATTCCTTCATTCAACAAATTTTTATTGAGCCTATACTATATATATTTGGGATAAACTAGCACATGAAGCAGACCTTGTCCTTGCCTTCATGGAACTTGCAATCTAGTTGAAGGTCTTGTCTCATTGCCTCTCCCAACCTCCACCAGATTCACTCAAATGGTTCAGAGACTGGGCTGGCAAATTGGTTTAAATTAGAATGCCACTCTGATCAACTGTGTTGGAGTGCTGTGTTTAGCCATACTCAAGATAAATGGGAAAAAGTTTTGCAACTGATTGGTGATGTCTGCCAAGGGTGCTGGAGGGAAAGTGGTACCACATGCGCCATTGATATGTATATTGAGCATTTCCTTGCTTTCCAAATCCCAGGGTAAAAAGCTGGAATCCTGATGTCCTTTTTAAGACTGTGAATTCAGGTCTCCAGAGGAGTGAAAGGTTTGTGTCCTCAGCCCAGGAGAAGGTGAGCCCTCAGAGCTGGCAGACCTACGTCCCAAAGGAAGAAAGAAATGGACATGAGGCAGTAAAATAAGATTGCAGTTGGGTCCTGACAGGCACGGCTGACAAAAGGGAGTACAGTCGCCAGATAGCGAGAGAAATCTGGCAGTGAGGAAAGCCCAGTGACAAGTGATAACCTAACAGGCTGACAGAGATGTCATCATGGACACACCTGCCCCCACCCCATCAAGCTTATTTAACTAGGAAGGCTTTCCTTGATAATGGACTTTCTGCTGATCCTGGGGGTGACAGAAAAGATGGCGGCAGATGGCCCTGGATCTGCTTGGCTTGGAAGATGAGCTGACCCAGGAAGCAGGGACAGGAGCAGGGTACCCTCCTGGTGCCTGAGATAAGTGCCTTGAGCCTTGCCTTCAAAACTCTGGGGCGGGGAGGGGGGGAGGTGCAATTATACATGCTCATGTGGGTTTTTAAAGCTTATGCAAAAAGGCAGCTGTTCACATATCTTGAGAGGATTTAGAAATCATCTACTCCAGAGTTTCTTGATCTTGGCACTACTGACCTTTTAAGCCAAGTGATTTATGTGTGTGTGGGAGTCGGGGGTGGGGGGTATGTCCTGTGCATTGTAGAAGTTTAACAGCATCCCTGACCTCTATCCACTAGATACCAGAAGCACCACACACTCCCCCTCCCCATTGGGACAACCAAAAAATCTCCAGGCCCTGCCACATGTCCTCTGGGGAACAAAATCACCCCTAGCTGAAAATGAATGACTCCAAACACCTCAATTTATGGATAAGAAAACTGAGGCTCAGAGAGGTGACGTGCCCAAGGACTCTTTGTTTTGCTTTTTGGTGACCCTCTCGAGAAATTTCTTCTGTAACATTCCCCCTACAAAGAGTCTTATAAACACGCACCTGGTGTGATCATATAACTTATAGCACAACTATATAAAAACTTCTAGAATTAAAACCAAGAAACCAAGCCTGTTGCCGTCAAATCAATTCCAAGTCACAGTGACCCCATGTGTTACAGAACTGCTCCCTAGGGTTATCCTGGCTGTAATCTTTATGGAAGCAGATTATCAGGTGTTTCTTCCGTGGTGCCTCAGGTGGCTTCAGACTGCCAACTCTGAGGTTAGTAGAGAGCGCAAACTGTTTATACCACCCAGGGTCCTCTTTCTAGAATTAGCCTATGTTTAAAAATGGGAGGGGCGCTGGCCCTGTGCCCTCTCCTGGGGGTGCTGGCCCTGGGGCCTTTCACTGGTCCACTTCCTGTTTAGACCTTCCTGGAACCCAATCTAGCACAAAATGTACCAGGCATTAGGGATGGAAACACTGTCACACTCAGCCCCCATGATGCGCCTGCTGACTTGACTTGAACGGCAGCCTTTACAGGTCTTGCTACTAAAGGGGAACCGGGACCTAGATTTCACTGGAAAGGGAAGAACTCCAAGGTTCCTAGCAGATGAGTTATTTTAGGGGCTGAGAAAGCGATTGAATAAGAAATGTGGTAAGCTGTCCATTTCACTAATAAGTCTGATTTTTCTTGAAAGAAAAGAACATTCCACTGTTAATTTGTTAGAGCCCAGAGTTGCCCATGGCATTCAAAGTGGCACAGGGAATAACATTATATTTATAATATCTTCCTAATGCAGGCATCAAGCCCTGCTCCTGCTACGCTAGCTCACATTTCCAGCTAAAAAGCAAGCAATTTCAAAGTCATTTTGCTGGCCCTGACCGTTTTTAATGATGTGTGTTCTTCCTTGACTTTGCTTGTAATATCTCCCCTATCAAGTGAGCGTGAGTCCCTGTGATTATTGAAATAGCAAAAGGAGGTGGCTAAATTTAGATGTTGGCAGGGTGTGGAGTAGTGGGTAATACAGAAAGCCGAGGCTTCAGAAGAAAAGGACAGTTCACAGGTTCTTTGCAATTTTAGTAAAACTTGAGTTTCTAACGAATTTAAAAGGTGTGGGCTATATTGGTAAATACACATGACCCAGGTCTCAGCACCTTTTGGGAGAAACTGTCAGTTTGACTCAGTTTTGCAGTTCCCCCGAAGTTCCATGCTTGTCAGTCTTTAGTTTGGTTTTGGCCTAGTGACAGGATGCTTTGTTCCTGCATGAGATATTAAGCTGTCGGGGCTGTTAGGGCCCTTGTTTCTATGACGTGTTGAATACAAAGTGTCCTGCTCTTTCTGTCTGAAGATGGGACTGGCATTTAGATGCACTGTAGGACTGCCTCATGCCAACCAACTGCCTAAGAGACGGATGGTAAATCAGAATTGTCATGAGAAATGTAATGCTCGAACACCCTGGAATCTGAAGGTGCTTGGTTGATATCGAGGACAAAAGTGAGGGACAGGAGGTTCGTTTTATGCTTTTAGGTTGGTGGTTTGAGTGTACCCAGAAGCATCTCGGAAGAAAGGCCTGGTGATTTACTTTTGAAAAACCAGCCACGGAAAACGGTTCTACTCTGACACATACAGGGTGACCATGAATCAGAGTCATCTCCATGGCAACTGGTTATCACTGTGCCATGGGAACTGGGTACTTCCATGTCCACTCTAGAAGAATTCCTGCTAAGGAGCCCAGGTACCCATGAGGGCTGCTCAGAGCACCCTCTCCTTCTGACAAAGCTAGAGACACTGACGTTCGTTGGCTCGCATTTGCCTGGACACCGTAAAGGCTATCCCATTCCTACTAACCCAGTCTTCATTTACGCAGGTCGCAAAGCACACATTTAGCTCCTAAGGAGAGTTCAGTCCTAGGGAAACACACTAGGTTCCTGAACGGTCCTAGGAGTGTCCCAGTCTCTCTCCACAACCCGTGCAAACCCTTAAGTCTCAGGTGCTCAGAAAACTCAAGCTTCCAGTGAACATTGGGACTATTGGGTTTACTACCAGCTTTACTACCAGATGGGTGGCCTTTTCTACAAGCCCTGTGGCCACCTCCCTATAGATACCACTCGCCCATACCCAAAGGACATACGTTTTGAGTTGGTTCTGCCCACATTCCTCACCACCTTGCTGGTCTCCCCTGTGATCCCGGAGGACATATTTCCAAGATTTTCTGGTCAGCATCAAGGTTGCCATCGGCGGATGTGGAGGAGCGACACGGCTCACACCCTCAAGCCAAACCCTCGTTCACTGAGTGTCATATAACCTGATTTCTCATGGCCCCTGTCCTTTCTGGACTTTTCATCTCATAGAAGAGACAACATAGAGAAAATAACTCTCCCAGAGGGCAGGCAATAATAAAGGCTTAGTTGCAGTACCCACAGCATGTTAAGTGTTTGTTTCCCCCACTAAGCTGTGAGAAGAAACTGTATCTTCTTCATCTGTTTCCTCAGCACCAAGCACAGGGTCAGGCCCATGTGTGGTGCACAGCAAATGTTTATAGAATAAATTAAGGAATCCGTAGAGGAAACCAAACTGGCACACACTGAGAGCTGCTTCTCGAGGGACCAAGCCAAGCCAAAGAAAGACACTTTCCAGCTCTAACTAGATGCCCTTCTTCAGCTCCTGAGCTCATTTTCCCCAGAAACCTTTATATGCAGTTACAGCGTAAAGCTTTTCTCCTTCCTTTTCCTCGATCTGCTTCTTAATGGCCTTTCGTTCTGCCAAGGCCAATTATCATGGGAATCATGGAGATTTAGACAGACACCATGTCCAACTCCAGGGCCTTCCCTTGGAGACTTGGGAGCAATCATTTTATAACACATGAAACCAGATTACATGGAGGTAACGGTGTTTTTGGATGGATTTTATAGGGTGTAAAAAAAAAAAAAAAAATTTTTTTTTTTTTTTTTTAAAGAACAGAAAGGCACTCATGCAAGCCAAAATCAAGGAGGCGGTTATTATAAGGTTACAGAAAGATTCATGGAAATTAAGTATAGCCCAGTCTCTTAGAAATTGAATTTGGGAAATCTGAATGGTTAGGACACAAGGAAGCTACTCTCTTTAATTCTCTTCTCTGGGGTTTCCTCGATGTCTCATCCATATATATGTGAGTGTCATTTTCCTCTCTGCAACTTACTCAAGAAGCTTCTCTGTTTCCTGATAACTTCAGCCCGCACACGGTTTTGGCTTGCGGGTGAATTTCCCAACTCTCTATAACCTTTGAACTCTGATTGAGTTCTGGCTCTGTAGCTCTTACTTCAGATTCTTGGGTTGTGTGACATTGGGGCATGATTGGATCCTGATTTAATCAGCTATAAAAAAAAAAAAATTAATCAGCTATAGCTGGGAACAAACATGGCTGCCCAAGACTGTCCTTTCAGTGGGGCTTATGGACCAAGACAGATCACAGAGAGAGAGAGTGGGCCAGGTATCCCAGAACAGAACTGCTGTGTTAAATCAATTTTGAGGTCATCAAAGATCCACAACTTAAGGGAAAATCATAGCAGGAAGACAGAGTTTGTTTTGGTCATGTTCTTCATAATTTAGAGGAATGTAGGGAAATTATATAGTGGTGGTTTATGCGCTGCTATGATGCTGAGCAGGTTTCAATAGCTTCCAGATTAAGCTGAACTATGAAGAAAGACCTGGTGACCTACTGCTGAAAATCAGCCAATGAAAAATGAATCATAATGGTTTGATTTGCAACCAATTTGGGGATGGCACAGGACTGGGCAGTGTTTTGTTCTGTGGTGGATAGGGTGACCATGAGTCCAGGGCCAAAGTGACAGCAGCTAATGAGAACAGCAACAGGGTAATTACGGGCTAATCGCGTGGTATAAACTTCAGGCCACTTCTAGCCTTTTGTGTGTGAGCAGAGCCTCCTCCACCCTACCAGCTGCCTCCCTGAGTCACTCGACAGCTGTCAGCCACAGGGAAGACTCCCAAAGCATGAGGCACGGGCAAGTCCTCCCCACCCCACGTCACAACTCCCGTCTGCCATACCTGACACTAGAAACAGCTCCATGTGGTTGTCTGTTTCTTGGCAAAATCGGCCTCAATGTTTCCAGGAGCAGCTAGCCCACTTTTTGTTTCAGTGATCCTCTAAAGAAAGAGAAAAGAAGTCTCTATGTGGTGCAAATGGTTAACATGCCCATTTGCTAACTGAAAGGTTGGAGGTTTGAGTCCACCCAGAGGCTGGAGGCAATCTTCTTCAGAAAACTCAGCCATTGAAAACCCCATGGAGCACAGTTCTATTCTGATACCCATGGGGTTGCCACGAGTCGGAGTCGACTCAAAGGCGACTGGAAAGAAGGAGAAAGGTGTCCATTTGCACTGCATTCTCAAGCTTGAGCTCCTGGGGTAAGAACTCCTATACACAAGCCTTTATATTTTGATAGGAATAAACCAATCCAAACAAAGAGTGGTTCAAACTAGTTTTGCTTTTATTTTCAATTTTTTGCTCTTTAAGAGACTCGCTTTTCCTGAATACCTGCCAAGATTCTGGATTCCAAACTGCTGTCAATAGTTTTGTCACAATAAATAAAATCTGGCTTCCAATTTTGTCTCTACTAATTAGCCAAGTGACCATGGGCTAGTCGCTTTTCTTCACTAGGCCTCAGATTTTTCACCTATAGAAAGAAGGAA
This sequence comes from Loxodonta africana, assembly GCF_030014295.1. Classification (NCBI taxonomy): domain Eukaryota; kingdom Metazoa; phylum Chordata; class Mammalia; order Proboscidea; family Elephantidae; genus Loxodonta; species Loxodonta africana. Next base: position 166,395,376 of record NC_087344.1, read on the forward strand.
TTTGAATAGATGATCTCCAAGGTTCTTTTCTTACCCAGCCTTTACCAAAACCCCACCATCAGCCCCAGGCCTGCCTCATCATAGCGAGAATTCACGCAGACCTCGCCACTGTCCCCCCTCTGATTGCTTAACTTCTCTTTTCTCTTTGCTCCATTTCTCCAGGACCTGGATGGCCTTTGGCCCTTGCCAACTGGCACCAGGGAACGGATGCCTTTATTCTGGAGAGGGTCCTTGTATTGTTTGTTTGGGTTTTTTTCCTGCTTATTTCTACCCTGCAAAACTGCAGTCCCCAGGATCTCAGCGCTGTCCCCAAGGCCTCCTGAAAAGATCCTTCAAGAGAGTCCCGTTCAGCCCACAAGTGTCTAAATCTCTTGAAAGGCTAACCTTCCCCACAATAGGCTCCTCCACTGTCCCCAGATTGTGTAACTCTGAATTGCGGCCACCGCAGAGCCAGCCTACAGGGGATGAAAGATGCATTGTGGCCCCAAGGCCAGGCCCAGGCATCCTGTGGTCAGGCTTCCAGGGTTCTGATTGGCCACAGACCTCTGATGCTGTGTGGTTGGTTCAGAGAATCCAGGCCTGTCCTTCAGTCAATCCCTTCCAGCCTCGTTTCCCCATCGTTTAGGTGTTTCTGCTTGTCTTCCCCACCCCGAGCTCTCTCACAGCCCTTCCTCTCTTGGGGTCCATTTGTTCATCCTCCTGGTTTGTGCTCACATCCTCCAATAAGCAGCTTATCTCCACTAAAGAAGCCTGGGAGCCCCACTGTGGGGATGACTCAGGAGTCTTGCAGTGAATCTGTGGATACAGGGCCATCAGGCTGTTGGACTGGCTCCCTCAGTCATCCTGAGGTCATCAGTGTGTCCTTACTCATCAACCTGGCATCCTGTGGACAACTCTGCCTTGCAGGCAGAGCCAATTGCTCTTGGTAGGAGTTCCCTCTCTTAATCCTACAGTCCTTACAGCTCCCCAGTAGCTTGCCCCCTGGAGGAACAAATGGTCATATGGTGGCACTGGAAGGGAAGGCCCTCTCTGCTTTATTCTCAAAGGAATGGAGCCAACACAGCAGGCAGCACCCTAAGAGAAAGGGGCCAGGGAGGAGTCTCAGGGCAGCATGACTTCAAGAAGTGGTAAGGACAGAAGTAGGCCAGGTAATGCCCCCTGCCTTGAGGGGGCTTGGTTGGACCACAGTACTTTTCTGAGTGAGGAAGATGGATCAGCAATAGCTCTGTCCCCAAGAAACTGCCAAACAACCTGGAAGGCATTCCTTCATTCATTCATATATAGGAATTCCCCCCGCTTTTCAAAAGTACACTTTATGCCACTCCGTTTTTATGAAAGATCTACGCTAGTACCTGTTTTGGCTAAGCAAAAGAAATCCAAAGAAGATTTTCACTTTTATGATAGAGGTTCAGGGTTTGTTTTGCAGCAAGCTGTTAAAGAGACAGCGCACACCTAAGCAGCAAGAGTGGCTTCGCCAAGCTCCTTCCCCAGGAACTGCACTCAGGATCTCATCATCAAACCCATAGCTTTGAGCCATGTCAGTGAGCATCTGTGATTTACCTCGATTTATTTTGTGCGTCTGTTAGCAAGATGTGTCCTCAGGTATCAGAAAAGCCTAAGAGAGCTCATTAAGGGTGTTATGCGTTACTTGGTATGATTTGGTAGATTATTTTTTGGGTCTGGGAACACTCAAAGTTCTTTCCCATATAAATGAATGGTAATTGCTTCTTTGCTTTGTGCCATTTCGGCTTACAAAAGGTTTCAGAGGTATGCTTTACTTTTGGATAGCGGAAAAAGGAAACCTGTAAATGATAAAAATTTATTGAGCTCCATACTCTGTGCAGGCAATACAGAAATAAACAAATCCCATTTCTTGCCTTTCAGGATATCCACTTGAAGGAAAGAAACAGATAATGAAAATACCATGTAGCACATCTTAACAGTGGGAAAAAAAACAGCTGGTAATACAGGGTCCTGGTAAAGGTGCGGAGTAACTGGATCGCTCATACGTTGCTGGTAGGGATGCAAAATAAATCATGCAGCCACTCTGGAAAATGGTTCGGCTGTTTCTCGAAAGTTAAATATATACTTCCCATACAGCTCAGAAATCCCATTCCTAGGCCATTTACCCCAGAGAAATGAAAAAATATGTCTACTCAAAAACCCCTACATGAATGTTTTTAGCAGCTTAATTCATAATTTCCCCAAACTGGAAACAACCCAAATGTCCTGCAACTGGAAAATGGGTAAACAAGCTACAGTAAACCCATACTTCGGAGTACTGTTGTTATTGTTAGGTGCCATCAAGTCAGCTCTAACTCATAGCGACTCTTATGTGTAACAGAACAAAATGGTGCCCCCTCCCGTGCCATTCTCACAATAGTAGTTATGTTTGAGCCTATTGTTACAGCCACTGTGTCAGTCCATCCTGTTCAGGGTCTTCTTTTTCACTGGCTCTCTACCAAGCATGATGTCCATCTCCAGGGATGGACCCCTGATATATACACAACTGATGAAAGAAGCCAGACTCCAGATTCCAGTTCTATGACATTCTGGAAAAGGGGAAACTATAGGGAGAGGAAAAAAATAAATAAAATAAAACAAAACCCAGCTTGGTGGCTGCCAGGGGCTCGGGGTGGAGGGAGTGGTTGACGACAAAGCTGTGTGAGAGAACTCTGCAGTGATGGAACTGTTCTGTACCTTGATCGTGGTGGTGGTTACCAGACTGTATGTGTTTGTCAAAACTCATAGGTCTCTATCCTAAAAAGGCTGCGTTTTACTGTGTATAAATTCTACCTCAATAAACCTGACTTTTAAAAATGCCTTGTGATTTAAATACTGCACTATAGAAAGACCTAGGCGGGATTTGCTTTCTCAGTCACTGGCCCTGCCCTGGAAGCGAGGTATATAGGACGTGGGGTAAGGAGGGTTAAAAGTGGTTGACCCAATTTAGACAGGGCTGCATCCTGCTAAAAAGGAACAGAGTAATAAGATGGCTAAAACCAGTCAAATAAACAGTTGCCATCGAGCTGACTCATGGTGACCCCATGTGTGTCAGAGTAGAACTGTGCTTGGTAGGGTTTTCAGTGGCTGATTTTTCTGGAAGTAGATTGCCAGGCCTTTCCTCCAAGACACCTCTGGATGGACTCAGACATGACAATGGTGCTGCTAACCTTAGCAGCTAAGCACGTTAACTCTTGATGCCACCTAGGGACTTCAAGTGGCTAAGGCCAAAAAAAAAAAAAACAAAAAAACCAAACCCACTGCCAATGAGTCAATTCCGTCTCATAGGGACCCTATAGGACAGAGTAGAACTGCCCCACAGGGTTTCTAAGGAGCATTTGGTGGATTTGAACTGCCAACCTTTTGGTTAGCAGCCAAACTTTTAACCACTACACCACCAGGGTTTCAAGATGGCTAAGGGTATGACCTAATCCTACAAGAGGCTGACAGGAAGTTTCACTGACCAGGGGAAGAGGCAGAATACAGATTCTAAGTGCATTTAGGAGTGTGTGAGCATGTGTGGCAGGTGAGAAGGGGGGCTGGTGAGTGGGAGTATCAGGAATATATAGATTCAGGGAGGACATGGAGGCACAGGGCCTTATATTAGCTGAGTCAGAGAGTGTGAAAACAGCATGGAGCCAGGAATGTACTCATGTGCCTTGGAGCTTACCAGTGTGCTTCAAAGCAAGCCCCTAGACAGCAATTGCAATATAAATAGCAAACATGAAATTCTTCTGAATCAGAATGAAGATGCGGGCCCTGAAGTGGCCTGAGGGCCTGATGGGGGGGCCCAGTAGCAGCTGAGCTCAGCCCCAACCCCTCCCTGTGGCCCTTTACCTCCCAGAAAGCCAGGGCTCCCTCCCTAGCAGAGCCCACCCTGCATAGGCACCTGAGCCAACCCCAGGCAGCCAGAGGAAGGATGAGTAGCAGTCCTTCCCCAAGGGCTCTGCCCGCAGAAGCTTTCTGCTGCTAGCTCAGTGGGAGCTACAGACACCTCTGGGGCTGAAGCAGTTTGTTTTGCTGCAGGCCCCTTGGTGGTTGCTGTTGGCTAAGCCTGCCCAGCAAGCCTACATGAGAAAGTGGGGTGCCCCTGAAGAACTAACCAGGAGATGGTGAGAGGATCTTGGAAGGGACAAACTCCCCGGTGACAATGGTGCATCAAGGCCTGGGGTGCTCAGGGGCCCAGAGAACTGATGACTTCAGGCATCTCCTGACATGACCGTCCCTCGGGGTGCAAATGTCAAGGACTTGAGAGGAAGAAATGGGGCCATCACCAAGAGTGAATTTTAGCAAAGGGGCCAGTCAGGGCCAGGAATAGCACCAATAGCCAGTAGTTAAGAGCTAGACTAAAAAAAAAAAAAAAAAAACGACTACTGACTAACAAAGTTGAATTTTTCCCTAGTCCTTTGTTAAAGAAAAATTTCTCATTGTTTTGTATGTTCAGGAGAAAGTTTACTATAAACAACTGACCTGTTGTTGTTGGCTGCCATCAAGTCAATGTGGACTCATAGTGACCCCAGTGTTGAAGCAGAACTGCCCCGTAGGGTTTTCTTGGCTGTAATCTTTACTGAAGCAGATCGCCAGGTCTTTCGACCATGGTGCTGCTTGGTGTGTTCTAACCACTAACCTTTCTGTTAGCAGCCGAGTGCTTACCCATTGCACCACCAGGGTTCCTTAAACAGCTGACCGAGAGAGACTTAATGATCCACTCTGTTTAAATAACTTTAGAATAGGTGTTTCCCTGCCTTATCTCCCCAACCCTCCCTCCCACTGCCCAACCCTTGTCTTCTCTACCCCCTTGTCTCTCAGGATCCAGGTAGATTTGTCATACCAAAAATAGTTCATGGAGACAGCATGTGTTACAGAATAGAACTGCTCCATAGGGATTTTTGGCTGTAATCTTTATGAAAGCAGCTTGCCAGGCCTTTCTTCCATGGAGCCAATGGGTGAGTTCGAATCACCAACCTTTATGTTAGTTGCTGAGGGCAAACTATTTTTTTAAATTAATTAATTTTTAATGTTCTTTTTATTTGTGCTTTCTTTTCTTTTTTAATTGTACTTTAGATGAAGGTTTACAGAACAAACTAGCTTCTCATTAAACAATTAGTACACATATTGTTTTATGACATTGATTAACAACTGCATGACACGTCAGCATTCTCCCTTCTCAACCTTGGGTTCCCTATTACCAGCTTTCCTGTCCCCTCCTGCCTTCTAGGGCTTGCCCCTGGACTGGTGTGCCCCTTTAGTCTCGTTTCGTTTCTTTGGCTAAGCCTCAGGAGTGACTTCATTACTGAGCTAAGAGGGTGTCCAGGGGCCATACTCTCAGGGTTTCTCCAGTCTCTGTCAGGCCAGAAAGTCTGATCTTTTTTTGTGAGTTAGAATTTTTTTTTTCTACATTTTTCTCCAGTTCTGTCCAGGACTGTCTATTGTGATCCCTGTCAGAGCACTCAGTGTTGGTAGCCAGTCACCATCTAGTTATGCTGGACTCTGTCTGGTGGAGGCTGTGGTAGCTGTGGTCCATTAGTCCTTTGGATTAATCTTTCCCCTGTGTCTTGGATTTTCTTCATTCTACCTTGCTCCAAACAGAGTAAGACTAGTGGCTCCAAACAGAGTAAGACTAGTGGAGTATCTTAGATGGCCACCCACAAGATTTTAAGACCTCAAACGCTACTCACCAAAGTAGAATGTAAAATATTTTCTTTATAAACTATGTTATGCCAGTTGAGCTAGATGTTTCCCAAGACAATGGTCCCTACAGCCCTCAGCCCAGTAATTCGGTTCTTTAGGGAGTTTGGATGTATCTGTGAAACTTCCATAACCTCACCTTGGACAGGTTGTGCTGGCTTCCCCAGTATTGTGTACTGCCTTACCCTTCACCAAAGTTACCACTTATTGACTGTATTTAGTGTTTTTCCATCTCTACCCCTCCCCTCCCTTGTAACCATCAAAGATTATTTATTTTTATGTGTAAACCTTTTTATGAGTTTTTATAGTAGTGGTCTCATACAGTATTTGTCCTTTTGTGATTGACTCATTTCACTCAAAATAATGCCCTCCAGATTCATTCACATCATGAGATGCTTCGCAGACGCATCATTGTTCTTTATCGTTGCGTAGTGCTCCATTGTGTGTATGTACCATAGTTTGTTTATCCATTCATCTGTTGATGGGCATCTAGGTTGTTTCCATCTTTTTGCTATTGTGAACAATGCTGCAATGAACATAGGTGTGCGTATACCTATTTGTGTGATGGCTCTTATTTCTCTAGGATATATTCCTAGGAGTGGGATTGCTGGATCATATGGTATTTCTATTTGTAACTTCCTAAGGAAGCACCATATCGTTTTCCAGAATGGTTGTGCCATTTTGCATTCCCACTAGCAGTGCCTAAGAATTCCAATTTTTCTGCAGTCTCTCTAACACTTGTTAATTTCTGTTTTTTTTTTTAATTCGTGCCAGTAATTCTGGGGCGAGATGGTATCTCATTGTGGTTTTGATTTGCATTTCTCTAATGGCTAGAGATCGTGAGCATTTCCTCATGTGTCTGTTAGCCATTCGAATGTCTTCTTTGGTGAATTGTCTGTTCATTTCCTTTGCCCATTTTTTAATTGGATTATTTACCTTTTCACTGTAGACATGTTGCATTTTCCTGTAGATTATAGAATTAGACCTTCGTCAGATTTGTAACAGCGAACATTTTTTTCCCAGTCTGTAGGTTCTCTTTTTACTCTTTTGTTGAAGTCTTTTGATGAGTGTAAGTGTTTAATTTTTAGAAAATCCCAGTTATCTAGCTAATCTTCTGGAGTTTGTGTGTTGTTAGTTATGGTTTGTATTCTGTTAATGCCATGTATTAGGGCCTCTGGCATTGATCCTATTTTTTCTTCTATAATTGTTATAGTTTGGGGTCCTGTTTCATTTTTTTTTTTTTTTTGGCAGAAGGACATTCAGTTTTGTCAGCACCACTTGTTAAAAAGACTGTTTTTTCCCCATTTGATGGACTTTGGGTCCTCATCAAAGATCAGGTAACCATAAAAACCAAAAACCCATTGCCACTAAGTTGATTCCAGCTCATAGCAACTCTACAAGACTGAGAAGAACTGCCCCACAGAATTTCCAAGGAGCACCTGGTGGACTTGAACTGCCAGCGTTTTGCTTGGCAGCTGTAGCACTTAACCACTAAACCACCAGGGCTTCTCAGGTAACCATAGGTGAATGGAGTATATCTCGGTTCTCAATTTAATTCCATTGGTCAATGTATCTGTTGTACGGGTACCAGGCTGTTTTGACTACTGTAGTGTACGCAAACCATTTGTACCACCGAGGGACAGATTTGTCATCAGCTTAGTAGTAAATCGCTTGCCATCCAAGCAGTCAATACCCCTAACTTTCTTAAAGGCTCTGTTCCCTGCTTCAGCTGAGCAGGAGCTGGTCTATCTCCCCATTGCCAGAGATCCCTCCTCCTTTTGTGACGCTTCTTGCCTCCCTTCCCTTAGTTCTTTCACTTCCCTTTTAACAATCCTTTTGAATAAAAGTCATCCTTGCCTGTCCAGTACAACATTGTCCAGTGCAATTTTTTCCTTGATACTAACCAAAACCACCAAACTAGTTGCTGTCAAGTGGATTCTGACTCATAGGGATCCTATAGGACAGAGTAGAGCTGCCCCATAGGGTTTCCAAAGAGTGACTGGTAGATTCAAACTGCCAACCTTTTGGTTAGCAGTGTTGCTCTTAACCACTGCACTGCCAGGGCTCCTTCCTTGCTACTACCTGGGTTCAAATCCCAGTTCTGCCATTTATGAGTTCTGTGCCCTTGTTGTTGTTGTTAGCTGTCATAGAGTCAGCCCCCTTCTCATGGTGACCCATGCGTAAGAAAGGTACCATTGTGCGTTCATTGGCTGATTTTTGGAAGTAGATCACTAGGCCTTTCTTCCTAGTCTCTATTAGTTTGGAAGCTCCACTGAAACCTTTTCAGCATCATAGCAAGTCTTGCGTGTGCAAGTCTTCGCTAATAGATGGGTGGTGGCTGCGTTTAAGGTGCATTGGCCAGGAATGGAGCCGGGATTTCCCGTATGGAAGGGGAGAATTCTACCACTGAAGCACCACTGCCCCTCTCTGTGCCCTTAGGCAAGTTATTTAACCTTTCCGTGTCTCAATTTACTCATTTGCAAAATGGAAATAATAATAGTACCTATTTCTGGTCATTGAGGGAACTCAGTTATCCCATTTAAAGTGCTTAGAGCAAGACTGGCAGATAGCAAGATTTCAATAAGGGTTTAAACAAACAAACAAGAAAAGTTGCCGTCAAGTGGATTCTGCCTCATAGCGACCCTATCGCACAGAGTAGAGCTGCCCCGTAGGGTATTCAAGGCTGTAAATCTTCAGTGAAGCAGACTGCCACATCTTTCTCCTGTGGAACAGCTGGTAGGTTCAAACTTCTGGCCTTTCAGTTAGCAACCGAGAGCTTTTTTTTTTTTTTTTTTAATGCTTTAAGTGAAAGTTTACAAATCAAGTCAGACTCTCATATAAAAATTTATAAATACCTTGCTATATACTCCTAATTGCTCTCCCCCTCGTGAGACAGCACACTCCTTCCCTCCTCTATTTCTTTCCATGTCCATTTGGCCAGCTTCTGACCCACTCTACCCTCTTATCTCCCCTCTAGATAGGAGATGCCAACATAGTCTCATGTGTCTACTTGATCCAAGAAGCTCACTCTTCACCAGTATCATTGTCTATCCCATAGTCTAGTCCAATCCCTGCCTGAAGAGTTGGCTTTTTTTAGGAATGGTTCTTGTCTTGGGCTAACAGAAGTTCTGGGGACCATGACTCTGGGATCATTCTAGTCTCAGTCAAACCATTAAGTCTGGTCTTTTTATGAGAATTTGGGGTCTGCATCCCACTGCTCTCCTGCTCCCTCAGGGGTTCTTTGTTGTGTTTCCCTTCAGGGCAGTCTTCGGTTGTAGCTGGGCACCATCTAGTTCTTCTGAGCATCCAAGAGCTTTAACCACTGAGCCACCAGGGCTCCTTCAATAAGTGTTACCAACAATAAATTATTGTGTTTACAGAGGGTCTTCAAGAAATTCCAAGCACCTTCCAGAAATTCTTGCTTCTCCTCATGAGGAAAGTTATGTTCTGGGGCTGGACTTATTTGTGGGACCTTCCCTTTGCAGACAGCCCTCCAGGGTTCACGGTTTCTGCTCTGAGGGTATGAACAGTTCAACGTCTGCTCAGTTCAGTTAGAGGGATTGGTGGTTCAGTAGTAGAATTCTCGCCTTTCATGCAAGAGACCCAGGTTTGATTCCCATTTCATGATCAGCCATGGTCCATCCCTCAGTGAAGGCTCATGTGTTGCTACGATGCTGAACAGTTTTAGCGGAACGTCCAGAATAAAACAAACTAGAAAGAAAGGCTTGATGACCTCCTGAAAATCAGCCAGTGAAAACTCTGTGGATCACAACAGTCCTATCCCCACAGATCAGGGGGATGGCGCAGCATTTCCTTCTGTTGTGCATGGGGCCACTTAGAGTTGGGCAACTCAAAGGCAGCTAACGACTACATCAGTTCAAACAGAGGGGTGGGAGGTGGACAACACAAAGCTTGCATTTGCATCCCTGATCAGCCACTTAACTTACTTTTTTGCCCATTATTTCTCCCTCTATTCACAGAGCTGCTGTGGGGATTAAGTGAATTGCACTTAAACAGGACAGCACCTGATCTAGTAGGTGTTCAACTGTATTCTTTCTGCACTCAGTTGTGTCTCTGGGGCCAGTTCCCACTTAGCCCCTGCACCTAATACCCCAGCACCACCAGCCTGTGTTGTTATTAGGTGCTGTCACGTCGATTTTTGACTCATAGCAACCCCATGTGACAAACTAGAACTGCCTTATAGGGTTTTCTAGGTTGTATGCTTTCAGGGAGCAGATCAGCAGGTCTTTCTCCTGCAGAGCTGCTGGGTGGGTTAGAACGGGCAACCTTTCAGTTAGCAGCTGAGTGCTTAACCGTTGGGCTACACCACCAGCAGAGTCTCTCTGATTATTCAGGAGAAGAGGGTCTAGTGCTGGGCAGGACCTGCCCTGTTCTACCGACCTCCAAGGCCTCTCTCCTGGCTCCAAGTTCCTCCTTGGAGCCCCAGAAGAGGCCCCCTGAGGCTAAAATAGAAGATTATATCTGTTTGGGGGTCTCTCCTCAAGCCAGCTAGAGTTAAGGTTTTGGCATGAGTGCTGGGGAACTGAAGCAGCCAGGAGAACAGTGCAGGGTGAGCATCCCCAGGGCTGCCTGGGGAAGGGGCCAGGACCAACACCTGGGCAGCCCTTTCTGAAAGCTCCTATGGGCTTTGGCTACAGACTCTCCCCCAGCAGGTGTAAGTCCTGACTTCTGAGAGCTGTCTTCTGGGTGGGGACAGCTTTTTGTTTTTATTTTTTGGCTGCTGGAGACCCAGGAAACCTGAGAGCTCTACTGTTTACTCACCAGCCACTTGCAAACTTGTTTCCAAGGCTTCCAGCCCTGGCAGTGCCTATACACGGAAAAGGAGAGATTTTTCTGGGAATTCTCAAGGAGTGTGGGGAAGTGGCTGGGTGAGAGAAGTTCCTAGCATAACATCAGTAAATTATATTTTGAAATTGCATCTGTTTTTCTACCTTATTCATTTTCTCTCTCTCGCTCTTTCTTTTTTTTATGTCTAGTGTCCCTTTTGGAATTCCAGTCTGCCTCAGTTGTACTAAAGGGCAACATAGGAAAAAAGACCTTTTTCCCCCCTAGTCCATTTGGCCAGAAAGAATGGGGGAGCTTTGTTCCCAAAAGGGAGGTGAAACAACCAAACCCGCTGCTGTCGAGTTGAATTCGACTCATAGCAACACTATAAGGACAGAGTAGAACTACAAAAGCTCGTAAGGTGGCCCTCCAGTGAAGGCCCTCATTCTGAACCCCTCCTCACTCTGAGCTTAAAAGAGTTTGGTTTTGTTTTAGAGGGAGAGGCTAGAAGCTGTTGCCTTACAGGTCTTAATCTCTTTCTCCAAGTGGTCATCACCACCAGAAGAGCTACTTCTTATTCTATGTATAGAATGGAGTTTTGAACCTACCAGTCCTCCACATGATAACACCCCTCTAACCTAGACTCCATTATGTACAGGCCACTTTGAACCCCAGAAACAACTGTGGGCCAAATGATGGCCCAGTCTGGAGTGGCCCACATATTTCTGGGCGTCTGTCTGTCTGCGTTGCCCAGACGCGCTCATACTTACTCGTTGGTAATCCTTTCTAGAAGAAAGATTCCAAAGTAAATATCAGCCATTCTATCTCCAGCAGCAATCTCAGACGGCCAGGGAAATGTCAATCTTAGAAAATAAACAGCCCTAATATTAGCCCAGATGTGTGGACACGTTTCCCCAGCAGGTGTGGAAAAAACCTTAAATCCTCATGTATTTTTAAAGCGTGCCTCACGCACCAAAAATCTCCCAGGGTGTCAGTAAACGTATTTTTGGCCCAAAACAGCAGTTCTTACCATAACTCTTACCCAAGGGATGAGCCAGCACCCAGCCCTCAGCTCCCAGGGCCACAGCAGCCGGCTGTCCCCAGAACAGGCCCTGCAGCCCCACCCCTCCTGACCCTACATGTCCCCTTGGCCACCAGGCAGGCAGCAGTTCTAGGATAACAGCACATGGCTTCTTCCTTCTTACAGGCAAATGTGCCAGTGGCAGACGCAGGTAGGTGACCGTGAGACCCCCAGACATGTCATGCTGTCACTGACAAGCATTTACTGTGGGGGCCTAAATGCAGCACACTTAGCTCTGTTTTTCACAGGGCTCTGTTCTGGGTGCCAGGGCTACAGGGAGCCTCACCGTGCGTGTGCTCACAGGTTCAACAGTGTAGCTGGAGAGACAGGACATCTGCATCATGATAAATGACTACAGAGGCAGATAAGTGCTGTAGAAAAGCACTCCAGATGAGGAGTCCAGAGGCAATTGAGAAGGTCAGGGCCAAAGAGGTGCCAGAAAGAAATGGGATCCCAACTGCATTTTGTTATTAACCTAGACCTCAAATAAGCAGGGAAGAGGAAGGATCGCTAGAGAAATATCGAGAAAGACAGGTTAGAAGAGGCTGATAGGGCCCAGGTATGTTGCTTAGAAGTTAGAGTTTATGCTATGACTGTCAGGCAGCCAAAGTAGATTAAGTAAACAAGCTTCAAAATGGCAGAATTCAAGGCTCAGGAAGCCCCTGGTTGACCTGAGCTTTAAATTCATCTTGACAAGCGTAGCACCTGCAGGACAATGAGACAGGCATCGGAATATGGTGGGGTGGGGGGAGTCAGGGAAGAGAAGCGGGCATGGAAAGAAGCATAAGAAACAGTTGGGGAGTGTCCAGTTGGATCAGAAGACAAAGTATGCTCCCACATGATAAGACAGCCAACTGTACGAGGCGGCATACAATAAAGCATCACATAATTGCTATAGCACCCAAAGCCCCTTCTTTGAAAGAAGCAGAAAGATGTTACATTTTAATAATTTTAACGAAATGACATCAAATCCTATCGATACTCCTCATTTAAAACTTTTAAAACAAGTTAGAAAATTCTCTTTCCAATTTCTTTTTAAGTATATGGAGATGAGAGATTTACAGATATTACAAGCATTGCTTTGAACAAAACTGTGCAACAATGGAAATACCTAGATAGTTGTTTTCGAATGCTCTTTCCTCAGCGTGAGTTTATTTTTTAAAAGATGGTAAAGCATTGCCTTTATCTTGAAGGGATACATTAAGCGTTTTTTTGTTGTTGTTTCAAAAATATATATACTTGCCAATTCAATTTTTTTTTTTAATTTAGTGGTATCAGTGTCATTGATCATGCTGTGCAACCGTCACCAATAATCGTCCTCGTTTCCCATCACCATACACAGAAACCGTCTGCTTCCAAAGCAGCGGCTCTCCCATCCCCCTGCCTCCCAGCCCTGGTCACCCCTAATAAACTCTGCTCCCTGTACATTTGCCTTTTCTAGAGATTTCATTTAAGCGAGATCATATAGTGTGCATCCTTTTGTGACTGGCTTATTTCACTCAGCGTAATGTTTTTAAAGTTCGTCCATGTTGTAGCACGGATCAGGACTCTATTTTTCTTAATAACTGAGTATTATTCCATTGTGTATACGACCACGTTTTGTTTATCCCTCCGTTGATGGACCTTTCAGTTGTTTCCACCTTTTGGCTATTGTGGATACTGCTGCAATGAACACCGATGTCCCTTAAGAATTCCTATTTTAAAAACATGACAGCCATTTGTCATCACAAAGAAGGGTGATAAAAATGGGACCCTTGCCTTTTTGTATAAGGAAAAATGTATAACTCACCTGTAAGTTTAACTTTTAAGTATTTTGCCAGGAGAAAACTGGTTGACCTCTATGAGATACAAAGGATCTTTCTAGTCACTCCATATCCCCTTAGAAAGTGTTGAAAAGACTCTTATATTTTAAAGACCTTATTTTTATAAAATTAACAACATCAGTGACAACTTTCAGCATTTTGTGCTCATCTGGCCTTAACTTCTTTTCCATCCAGTGAATGAACTTCGTGTGTGTTTCTTTCTGTGTTTGTAACTTCACCCCAGACTCCTCTTTTTAGCCCAGTCAGTTGTTTTCCCATAGAGCATTATTATTAAAAAAGTCATTTACTCTTCTCCCACACATCTTTCCTTCTGTTGTTGTGTGCCATCAAGTCATAGCGACTCTGTAGGACAGAGTAGAACTGCCCCATAGGGTTTCCAAGGGTGTAGGATTGAGGGGAAAAAAAAAAAAAAAAAAGGATTGAGGGGAGCAGATTACCAGATCTTTTCTCCCACAGAGTGGCTGGTGGGTTCAAACTGCCAACCTTTCGGTTAGCAGCCAAGCACCTAACCATTGCACCACCAGGGCTCCTGTCTTGCCTTTTAGTGGCTCAAAAATTGTCTTTCCAATGTATTTCTATTATATAAACAGAATCTAGCAAGTAGATACCATAAACTGAAATGTTAGAAATGTCCGCATTTTAAATCAACTGTGTAATAAACTTTTCATAGAGCAGAGTTTGCACTAGTATTCATTTCTTAAAATTCGTAGCAATGTTTTCTATGCATCTTTCAATAGTGTTTGCTGACAAAAGAATGCATTTTTTCTGCCGCCACATTGTTTTGTATGTGTCATTCCAGCCATTTTTCATGTTTCCCTGAGGACATGTGGCTTTGTCTGTTTTGCAATTACTAACAAACATCAAAAGATTCTTGTACATGTTTATCATTAAGTTTAGTGAAATTTTGTTGAATATTAGATTAGGTGTTGTAATGAATTTAAGCATCAGTGAAAAAAATTGAGGTTTGTCTTCATGTTCTGGATGCTTGGTTTTAAATATCTTGCTAATTGGGAAGCTTTCTGCTATCATTAGCTAATATCTCAAGGCAAAAACTCTTAGGGAAATAGCCTTCATTAGGAATAATAAATATCAACTGATATTTTAGGGGATGATCTTGAAAATGTTGACTTTTTTTGCCAGCTTCTTTTCAGATCCCACTAAACTGTCATTGTTTTTGCCTAACAATGTGGCTAATAAAGAGCTTGTAGAGAAGAAGAAGGACCCCTGATGGTGCAGTGGTTAAGCAGTCGGGTGCTGACCCAGAGGTGGGCAGTTCAAAGCCACCAACCGCTCCAAGGGAAAAAGATGTGGCAGTGTGCTTCCTTAAAGATTACAGCCTTGGAAACCTTATGGGGCAGTTTGACTTTGCCCTACAGGGTCTCTATGAGTAGGAATCAACTCAATGGCAATGGGTTTGTTTGTCTGTTTTGGTTTTTAGAGAAGGAGAAGGATTCTTCCAGACCTCTGCTTATTGCTCCTTGTGCTAACGTTATTGGTATTATTTCCAATTCATGTTTTCTTTGCGGGAATCTCTTAAAGCCATTTGTTCATTTTGTGAAGGTCTTATACATAGTGGGTACTCAAAAAGATGTTGGCTGAATTGTGAAAAATCTGACAAATGGTACAGTCATCATTTTCTCCTCAAAAGCCTTCCAAAAGCCAAAAAACCAGACCCATTGCTGTCAAGTTTATTCTGACTTATAGCAACCCCATAAGACAGAATAGAACTACCCCACAGGGTTCCCAATGAGTGACTGGGGGATTTGAATTGCCACCCTTTTGGTTAGCAGCTGAACTCTTAACCACTGCACCACCAGGGCTCCATACAAAGCCTTAGGATCTTACAAATCCCAAAGGATCAAATCCATGATCTAGGGAGTCACCAGTGATGAGCAGCCTTATGCCATCAGCAGTTTGAAGGTGAGGGAGAAGATCCTGTTCCTGGGCTTGGGAGGATCAAGTTTTTAATTCTCAGAGGCTTCTCAGTCAATAATCATTTTCCTATATGCCACATTCTCTCTCGGGAGGATTGAAAACAATCCAGGAGACTTAATTCTTCACTATCCCCCAGAGTGATAGATGCAGATGAATAACCAAGAAAGAGCTCAGCCTTGTCTGAGATGCGTGCCCAGGCCTGCTGGGAGTTCTGCTGGGAGAACTCAGCCACGGTTTTCTGTCCCTGATAAATGGGGTGGCCTGCTCCAAAGTCTGGCCAAGTTCTAACCTTAGAGAAAGTGAGGCTGGGGGCAGAACCAGAGCAGGAAGCTCACAGTTGGTGAATCTGTGATCATCAAAAAGCAACGCCTTTGGCAATTTTTAGGTATCAGTTAGGATTGCATTTGGCTCCCTGTAACAGAATAATGGAAACCCTGGTGGTGTAGTGGTTAAGAGCTACGGCTGCTAACCAAAGGGTCAGCAGTTCGAGTCCACCAGGTGCTCCTTGGAAACTCTGTGGGGCAGTTCTACTCTGTCCTATAGGGTTGCTATGAGTCAGAATCAACTCGATGGCACTGGGTTTGGTAACAGAATAATAGTATTAAGAATAATAAATGTCAACTGATATTTTGGGGAACTATCTTGAAAATGTTGAATTTTGTTGCCAACTTATTTTCAGGTCCAATTAAATTGTCATTGTTTTTGCCTCACAATGAGGCTAATAAAGAGCTCATAGAGAAGAAAGACCCCTGATGACGAAGTGGTTAAGCATGTGGCTACTAACCAAAAGGTCAGCAGTTTGAATTCACCAGCTGCTCCTTGAAAACACTATAGGGCAGTTCTACTCTGTTCTATAGGGTTACTATGAGTTGGAATCAACTCGATGGCAATGGGTTTTTTGGAACAGTAACCCAACCACGCTGCCTTATTCAAATGGAGCTTTTGTTTTTGTCATCCAAGTCAGCAGGTAGCTAGTCCAGGGATATAGTCAAGAAAATCATTAGGGACTTCAGGTCCTTCGAGCTTCCTGCTCTGCCATCCTTTCCAGGATGAGACTTTCCTTTCCAGGGCTGTGAAATGAAATGGCTGCTGCCTTCTTGGGCATCTCATCTTCATTCCAGGCAGAAGAAAGGGAAGGATGAGCCCAAAATGCAGTCTCCTCTAGGGCCTTTGCCCCTTTATTCTGGAACAGACAACCTTCCCAGAGACTCTTACCTCTATCTCACTGTCAGGCACTATGGATATCTGCAAGTGAGCCTGAGAGGTGGGATATTTTAAGTGCACATGTTACTACCCAAATAAAATTGGCGTGCATTAGTAAAGAATGTGGAGCCCTGATGGCACAGTGGTTAAAAGCTCAGCTGCTAACCAAAAGGTCAGCAGTTCGAATCCACCAGCTGCTCCTCTGAAACCCTTTGAGGCAATTTTACTCTGCCCTACAAGGTCGCTATGAGTCAGAATCGATTCAACAGCAATGTTGTATTAGTACAGAATAAGGAGAGGATGGATACTGGGATAAACCGGGAGTGTCTGGGTTCAACTCATAAATGAACCAATTCCATATTTCAATCCCATATTCAATAGACTGACCCTTGCTTTTTCACTGCCTCCTTTCAAAAAAAAACCTTTTTACCATGTCTTGGACAACATATTCCTTAAAAATATTGCCAAGAAGCAGCATGTTGGGAGGATGTCTTGGGATAGGTTCCCCGTGCTCCTCAGTCATGCCCCTGTGCGGAAACATTTCCATGGTGATGGCAGGAGTCCTGGGCTGTGGTTTACTGTGGGACTTCTCTGGCCTGTGGGAGGGAGAGACTACGCCAAGTCCTTGACCTACCTTATGGGTACTTGAGGAGGACATCTCTGATTTCATAAATAACCGGAACCATCTGTGAGAGGTTGTGCAAAGGCTGAGCCTCACCTTCACCTTCAGATCGTCCACCCTGCTGTTTGGCATGACTCCAGGACTACCGGTGGGCAGGCGGGCAGGAGTGCAGCCCAGCAGCCCCGAGGGCGTTGTATTTCAGCATCAAGGAGACTACGTGGGAGGTGGTCCCAGACAAGAGGACCTGGGGGCTGGCAGAGTGGGAGGGTGCAGCTCAGGGCTGGGGAGCTGGTTTGCGTGAAGCTCTCTCTCCAGCCCCATGGTCGATATGCCACTTCTGCTCCCAGCTTCTTCTAAGGGTGATATGGTCTGTAGATTTCATCGAACTGAATTAAATTGATACTAATTTTGTTCAAAGACTGTTTTAAAAAAATTTCGCACTGTCCTCATGAAAGCAGCAAAGCAGAGGTGACTCCGGGCAGGACTTATGAGGATGATTTGAAGGAGGATTTTTCCCCCTAATTGTCAAGTAAATATATACACACTGCAGAAAGCTTGAAAGTATACAAAAGTTTTAAGAAGCAGAAAACAAAAACCCTTCATAAACCTTATGGGCCTACATAGATTTTTTTCCATTTTTTTTTTTTTAAATGTTGTATTTCCATACTGCTAACCAAAAGGTAGAAACCCTGTTGGCATAGTGGTTAAGAGCTATGGCTGCTAACCAGAAGGTCAGCAGTTCGAACCCACCAGGCACTCCTTGGAACTCTGTGGGGCAGTTCTACCCTGTTCTATAGGGTCGCTATGAGTCAGAATCGACTGGACGGCAACGGTTTTTTTTTTAACCGAAAGTTTGGTGATTCTAACCCACCAGACGCTCCACAAGAGAAAGATGTGGCAGTCTGCTTCCATAAAGATTACAGCCTTGGAAACCCTATGGGGCAGTTCTACTCTATCCTATAGGATCGCTATGAGTTGGAATTGACTTGATGACAACTTTTTTTTTTTTTAATTCCTGTACAGTGCCTAGCAAAGTGCCTATGGCTGAAATTGCTAGTTGCTCCCAGTATCATTCTCCCATTCTTTGTTCCTACCACAATCCCAATTTTACCTAGGGTAAAAGACATTTCCTAACCTCCCTTGCAACTAAGAAGTGCTAATGGGTTATGAGCGGAAGTTAGACAACTTGCAGGAAGACTCCTAGGGGGGCAGGGGTTGAGGTGGGACAGACAAACACGCAGGCATGCATTTTCTTTTGCCCCTTTCCTTCTCCCCTTTTCCTGTCTGGAATGTGGATGTGATGCCTAGAACAAAAGCAGCCATCTTGGAAGTATTAGGATTGAAGGTATGTACTAAAGACAGTGATACAGAAAGCTAGAGGGAAACTGCATTTCTGGTGACTTTGTGGAGTGGCCATACTACTCCCGGAATACTTGCCTCTGAACTTCTTTCATGAAAGAGAATAAATCCCTAGTTTGTTTAAGTCACTGTGGTTAGGTCTTTCTTAAATAGCAACTGAATGTAATTCCTCACTGATCCAGTACCTGACACAGAATGAGTGCCTGGTAAAAGTTTGGAGCAGTAAGTTTCCCTGGAAAGAACTCTGTGTAATGAGAAGAATGGACAAAAGCATCCTGGCCCTGCTTCACCATCAACTCCCTGGGTGACCAAGTCACTTGCTATCTCTGGGCCTCAGTTTCTTTTCTGTGAAGTGTAAGGGTCAGACTAAATGCTCTCTAAGAGCTTCTTTGGGCTCTTAGCCCTCTGAATTTATAGATTGGACAGACCAAGATATCTCCTGGTCCCATCTCTCACCAGCTTTGTAACCATAGGGGGGCCACTTAGTCTCTTGGAGTCTCAGATTTTTCATCCCAGTTGCCTAGCATATCAGACACACAGGAAATGTTTGTCAAAATGAATGAGTAAATGGGTATCATGACCTGTCTTGTAGCCTCTCAGGATGACAGTAGGGATAAAATAAAATAAAATACTCCATCCAGAATAGTGGGTTGCTGCAATTCAGATGGTCCAGGACCAGGATGACCTGGCCTCCACCAGGCCACCCTCAGAGCTTGTGTTCTAGGTTTGTGCCAGGACTAATGGATCTCATACTTGGTACCCAGATGTTTCTATCACAAAATGGCCCTGCCACCTTCTGCCCTAAATAGCTCCCAGACTGCCTCTGGGGTGGCCAAAGCCCTAGGGAGCAGGAAGGGACAGGGAGAGAACTAAACCAGTCCCATGGCAGGTGTGAGGGAGAAATAATCAATCTCTCCCTGAATGAAGTTCCGAGACAGTGTCCTCAGTCTCCTGACTGACCCCTTCCGCAGTGCCAGGGACTTCTGCCACCATTTGCCTTCAGGAGAGGAACCTGGCCACCCAAGAGGCTCCTTAATTCCCACTGGCCCCAAGCTCTACCTGTGTGGCTGTTTCCCAACAGGAAGTTCGGTTGCCCCTGGCGCTCAATCTCCATGGCAACCCCTGCTTTTGAGACACTGAATGGAAACTGCTGGCGTGGGGAGACCAGTAGCAGAATACTGATTTGCCCGGGTGTCTGTAACAACGACTGCATCTCAATACTTTTCCAGATACCCAAAGAGCTAAAAATACATCCAGCTCTGTCTAGGGCTCTCCAGCCAGGCTAAACATCTTCAAGTGCCTCTGTGCAGACTCTGAGCTGCTAATATTAGTTATCTGTTTTAGCTGGGGCTTGGGGGACAGGGAGTGGGGTGTCGAATGCGTAATTGCAGAGCCCAAGTCTGGAGGGGTCCTTTGAGAGAACGTGGAAATGTAAGGAGGGTCTCCTGAGAGGAAATGGAGGGACAGATGGCAGAGAGCACATTGAATCCTAACTCCCCATAGAGCTCCAGTGAACTTGCTTGTCCGACTCAGCCGACCCAGTCGTTTGTTCATTTGCTCATTCCACGAACATGCAGTAAATGCCTCCTCTGTTCCAGGCACTGGAGTCAGAGGGCATCTATGTTCCCTGTCCTCTCCAGAGCTTACAGAATGTTTGATATCAGGATTGTCCCTAAAAGTCTAGGAATATTATATGTGTATGTGGATGTCTACTCTGCTATGCAGTGAGCTTCTTCAACTTGAAGATCATTTTACTTATGACCTCAGCACTGTTTCCAGCACGTAGTAGGTGGTGAGTTAATATTGGATTGAATGTGACGAGATGGCACTGAATGGCCTTGCTGCTGAAGCTGTGATCCGCTTCACCTCGCAGCAGCCCTCTCTGTGGGCCACATGAGCACTCATGCTGTAAGGTTCTGCATTCGGGATAGACATGGTGGCTGTTCCACCAATGCCCACTAAGAGAGCTCAGTACAGAGTGACAGGATGAACTATTCCTAATCTCCTTGGCTGGATCTACAGATACCCCACTCCCTCTATCTCCTTCTTCCTGTAATCGCCACACATGTCATTCAATTAATCTGTATTTCCCAGAGCAGGAAGCTGTGCAGGTTCAGAGCAAGCAGCCTGTGCCAGGGCTGCACTCAAAAAGCAGGTGTCACACGATCAGCCCCAGCCCCAGCCCCAGCCCCAGCCCCAGCCCCAGCCCCAGCCCCAGCCCCAGCCTCAGCTTCAGCCCTGGCCTTCTTCACAAGGCGGAGAAGCCACAAGATGGAGACATGGAGAGTGACCATGACGATTACTTTGGCGCTGTCCTTGGATACTGTGTAGGCATGTGAGGATCCCACAAAGGGTGCTCACGTGAGGATGCCGCAGTGATCCTGACTGCTCTCCTGAGCCTCAGGGCGTCAGACCCTGCTACTGGCTGCTTGCCTTGGAAGAAAGAAGGAGCTGGGCTCCTGGATGCACCCCAAATCCTTTGGCCAGTCTCACCGAGAACAGGAATGGTTCTATGCAACCTAATCCTTCTTTCTGGCAAAGCAGCCACAGATATGCCCGATGGAGCATCTGCTGCCGGAGGGGAGCATGTTCTGCTCTGGTTCCACTTGGACTCTGTGGGCAAAACAGCAACAGCCACCCCTTCTGCCCTGATGATTCTCTCCTCTGCAGTAGGCTGTAGCAGATCTCCGATGGTTTTCCTTCCCCTTCTGCAGGATCCTGTGGCTCCCTGGGAGTGGTCTGTCACTGACCACCTGCCGCTACTGGTGGCTGCCTGCAAGTCCCTCTTAGCCAGTCTGACCACACCCTCACCAGGCCCCACCAGGACTCTTCTCCCAACTCTATGGAGGAGAAAACAGAGAAGGAACCAGCTGATGAGGGACACCATTCCAACAACGGTTGATCATATGCCTGTGGCCCATGCAGAGGAAAGAGCCCTAGGCTCAGGATCAGAGAAGCTCGGTCCCAGCCCTGCTTGTCCCCTAACTGGCTAGTCACCTTAGCTATAGCACGTAACCCCTCAGAACCTGAGATGCCACCTTCCAAAGTTCGTAGGAAGATTAATCAAGATAATGGAGATTCAAGTACTTTGAACAATAACATACGAATGCGTAGAACTTATTAAATTCCTACTTTGTGCTTGGCGCTGTGCTGGCTGCTGTGGTAGGTATGAAAATGTGGTCTTCAACCTTCAGCTGAAATCTCAGGGCTATAACGAATGTGACATCTCAGATGATTGGTTTTTCTTCTTTAGGGAAGGGAAGAGGGGGCAGAAACCAGGCTCATATGCATGAAACAACCAGAGGACACATAAGCAGACCGTGGTTGAGTGCCCTTGCCCAAAAAACCCAGTGCCGTCGAGTCGGTCCGACTCATAGCGACCCTATAGGACAGAGAAGAACTGCCCCATAGAGTTTCCAAGGAGCACCTGGCGGATTTGAACTGCCGACCCTTTGGTTAGCAGCTGTTATGTTCAATAAATGCGATAGGACATGGTGTAGGGGAGAAAGAGCAAGATCAGCACGGCCCAAAGGCCATGGGAGGTGTATCAGTTTCTTAGGGCTGCTGCAACAAATGACCATAAACTGGGTGCTTTAAAACAACAGAAGTGTATTGGCTCACAGCTTTGGAGCCTAGAAGTCCAAAATCAAGGTGTCAACAGGGCCATACTCTCTCTAAAGATTCTAGGGAAGAATTCTTCTTTGCTTCCTCAGGCTACTGGTGGTTCCTGGAAACCTTTGGCTTTCCTTGGCTTGTAGATGCATCACTTGAATCTGTGTCTCTGTCCTCGAGGGGCCATCTTCCATCTGTGTCTGTGTCTCTATGTCTTCCTCCTCTTTTTATACAGATACCGGTCATATTGGATTAACTGATACCATCTTAAAAAACCCTGTTGCCAAACAAGGTCACATTCAGTGGTACCAGGGGGTTAGGACTTCAACATATATTTTGCGGGGGACACAATTCAACCCATACATTTTGAGCTAGATGTGAAGATATATAGGCTTCAGACAGTTGGCTGAGAGGATAGGGACAGGAGAAGGGCATTGGAGGGGAAGGGGACCCAGTGAGCAAAGTTGTGGAGGCAGAACTAAGTATGGTGGGAGGGAAGACAACCTGCTGGAAGTAGGAGGGAGATCAGATTATAAATATAGTTTGGGTTTGGGCTCTACTTCGGCTCTATCACTTAGTAGTGGTTTGCCTTTGGCAAGTTTAAGTAACCTGTCTATGTCTTTCTTTCTTCCTCTATGAAAAGTCTATAATAATACCTACCTGAAATGACTGTGGTGAGATCCAGGTCATGGTTCTGCCACTCACTAGCTGCCTGGCCCAGACTTGTTAACTGCTCTGAGCCTGAGATTTTCCATCTGTAGAGTGGGGATCTGGAGTCTCTGGTGGTGCAAACAGTTAATGTACTGGGCTGCTAACTGAAAAGTTAAAGGTTCAAGTCCACCCAGAGGTGCCTTGGAAAAAAAAAACCTGGCCATCCGAATTTTTCTGCTTCTGAAAAATCAGCTGTTGAAAACCCTATGGATCACAGTTCTACTCTGATACACATGGGGCCGGGTCACAATGAGTTGGATTCGATTCCATGACAATTGGTTTAGAGTGGAGACAATACCTCCTTCACAGGGTGGTGTTGGGATTAAAAGGGAAAATGTATGTAAAATATTTGGCACAGAGTAGATGCTTAGTTAATGTGATGATGTACCAGGTCTACTCTAGGGAGGCAGTGGTCTTGGTGTTTGAGCAGAGGGTAAAGGTTTGAGCTTTCCTCCCGTTCCCTTGTGCTCAAGAAGAGTGTTTCTGGGTGCTCTGATTAGCCTGAGTTCCCTCTGTGCCGCAGAGGGACAGCCAGTGCAGAGCTCTCACCACCATCCTCCAGGGCTTGAGCCAGCTGAATGAGCCAGGCCCAACCACAGCTGTGCGGGGTGGACTTTATCCCCTGAAGCCCAAATGGCCAATTTAATGACTGGTACTTTTTTTTTTTTTTTTTTACCAACGCAGGGAAGAAATTTGGAAGGCTCTCCACTGGCAGCTAGGGATAGATTGTGAACCTTATTTCCTTGTGGAAGGACAAAGAAATCACTTCAGTGGATTTATTTCTTTGCAGGCATACTGAGTCACAGATCCTGTGCACCTTCACTCAGCTACGAAGTCTTTGAATTCCCTGGTGAGGGAAATGCCCTCAGGCTGCCATACTTAGTTGGGGGGTGGGCGGTGCCTTACCAAGAATGGGGATGAGGATATGGTGGGGGCCATACAGGCTGCAGGGACTCAGAGCTGCCCGCCTGGTCCCTTTGGCCAATCCTTGGAGAGCTACCTGGAACAGCTGGACCACTCACCATCCTGGGCTTGGTCTCGAAGCCCTCTAATGTAGATACCCGCTAAGGATGCATGAAGTTACTTTTTGGGGCAGAGCCAGGAGAGGCAGCCTGGTGTGAGCAAGGACCCAGGACCAGGAACAGAAACAGTGATTCAAAGCCCATCACCTTCACTGGTGAACTGAGTGGCAGCCAGGGCCTTAACCTTTTGGTGCCTCGTTTTCTTTTCCTGCACAGTGGGCTAGCTGTTCCTGCTTTGCTCATTTCATAAGATTGATGTAAGGATCTTTTGAGTTAGTAGTGTCAGCCCTTGTTGTTGTCGTTGTGTGCCATCAAGTCAATTCTGACTCATAGCAACCGTATAGGGCAGAGTAGACCTGCCCTCCCCCCTCCATAGGGTTTCCTAGGCTGTAATCTTTGCTCTGGTGCCGTAGTGGTTAAGTGCTGTGGCTGCTAACCAAAGGGTCGACAGTTGGAATCTGCCAGGCACTCCTTGGAAACTCTATGGGGCAGTTGTACTCTGTCCTGTAGGGTCTCTGTGAGTCAGAATTGACTTGACGGCACTGAGTTTGGTTTTTTTGGTTTAATCTTTACCGGAGCAGATCACCAGGCCTTTTCTCCCGTGCGGTGGCTGGTGGGTTCAAACCGCCAACCTTTTGTTTAGTAGCCAAGCCCTTAACCAATGCGCCACAAGGGCTCCTTTTTCAGCCCTTAAACCCAGTGCCATGGAGACGATTCCGACTCATAGCGACCCTATAGGACAGAGTAGAACTGCCCCCATAGAGTTTCCAAGGAGCTCCTGATAGATTCGAATGGCCGACCCTTTGGTTAGCAGCCGTAGCACTTAACCACTACGCCACCAGGGTTTCCTTTCAGCCCTTAGCACCTCACAAGTCATTATGAATGACTTAAGTGAATGACTACATTTTTATGTTCTTGACCTGCAGAGCTAGCTTGAAGCCTTCTGAATAGCAGACTCTCTAAGCCAAGCCAGACTAGTACTTCAGTGGTGAGGATGACCTCATGGCCCCTCCACAGAGATCCTGCAGGGGCTCTAGCCAATGGGACCCCCAACCCTGCTGGCATTCCCACTCCTGCCCTCTGGGCATAAGCAACTGCTGCACCGGATGCCTGGATGTTTCTGTCTGCCTACTGCCCCACCCCTTCCTGGCCTGCTGCGTGGCCCTCATCCACCAGCCCTGCTGCGTGGCCCTCATCCACCAGCCTTGACGTCAAAGGCTGAGCTTTAGCCGAACTTGCAGAGGGTGAAGACAGTGCTTCCCGACGGGCCGAGGGCTTGGCTCTGGGAGCCACCACCTGCTTTCCTGCCCCGTGGGCTTGGCTGAGCCTTCCCTGCCACTGCCTGCTCCTCCTCTGTTCCCAGAGAAGCCCTGGGCTCGCCCATGTGCGGGGCCTCTCCAGGTGGAACGGCTGTGTTCTGAGCACACAGCGTCTCAGAAGTGGATCTTCTCTTTAAAAATGTTATTGTGGCAAAATATTTATAACAAAACATTTGCCATTTTAACCGTATTTAAGTGTACAATTCAGTGACATTAACTACATTTAGCGTGTTGTGTAACCTTCACCATTATCCATTTTCAAGTGTTTTTTATCCCCATAACAGAAACTTGATGTCCTTGGGTGGTGCAAGTGGTTAAGTGCTCAGCTACTAACCAAAAGGCTGGCAGTTCGAATCTACTCAGTTACGTAGGAAGAAAGTCCTGGCAATCTACTTCTGAAAGATGGGCCGTCGAAAACCCTGTGGAACAAGTTCTGCTCTGGCACACATGGCATCACACTTGGCATTGCCATGAGTCAGAATTGACCCCATGACAACTAGTTTTGTTGTTGTATTTTTAAACAGAAATTCAGTATAGTCGGAATCAACTCGACGGCAACAGGTTTGGTTTTGGTTTTAAGTAATAACTCCCCATTCTCCCCTCCCACCTGCCTCTGGTAACCACTTATACACTTTGGTGTGCACTTGTGTCTATTCTAGGCAGTTCATGTAAGTGGGGCTATACAGTATTTGCCCTTTTGTGTCTGACTGATTTCGCTCAGCAGAATGTGTTCAGGGTTCATCCATGCTGTAGGCTGTGTCAGGACTTCAGGAGTGGGTCTCACTTTCCCCTTTTTCTTCGGGTGCCAAGCTCGAGCTCAGAGCTCGTGTGGCTGCACGTTTGTGGGAAGATTGATGAAGGAAGAGTAACCGTGCTGAAAGTCTCAGAAACAATTCATCCCGTTTGGAATTTGGGTTTCCTCAGGACAGGAAATCTTCACCAATATTTAAAGCCCCCCTCCCCCTTTTCTTCCTCGGGCATATTTTTCTCAGGGAAGAATTCAGTCACTTTTCTTAAGAGTTTCCACCCACAAAATAACCGAGGTTTGGACGGTGGTGCCAAATATGGTGCACAAACGTTTCTGAGTAGCTCATAGCCTGGTCTTACACAAATAGTGACGTAGAGGAGGATAATTTTGTTTTTTTTTTTTCTTTCCTGACTGACTTCCCTACTGTCACAGACTGATTCATTGACTCACAGCCACAGAGCACCAGGCAATGGAGGGTGTAAGCTGTATAAAAGGATTGGTGTAAATTGTGCCTCAGGGAGCTTGTGGTCAGAAGGGCGTTAGATAAATATAAACCAACAGCCCACCACCTGTCTGTCAGTTTGTCATACTGTGGTGGCTTTCATGTTGCTGTGATGCTGGAAGCTATGCCACTGGTATTTCAAATACCAGCAGGATCATCCAAGGTGCATAGGTTTCAGGAGAGCTTCCAGACTAAGATAGACTAGGAAGAAAGGCCTGGGGATCTACTTCCAAAAACTAGCCAATGAGAACACTATGGATTACCACAGAGCATTGTTGGATTACCAAAGATCATGAAGATTGTGCAGGACCAGACATTTTGTTCCGTTATATATAGAGTTGCCATGAGTTGGCGCTGTCTAGATGGCCTACTAGAAGCAGGCCCAGAAATCCAGAGAAGCATGGAGGAGGGATCCCTCCTAGGGGTGTAGCTGGGAAGACTTCTGGGTGGAGATGATGTAGGAGCTGTCATGTAAACATTAGCCAGGGCAATGGAGGGAGGCCTGAGAATGTGGGAGGAGGAAGGGTAGAAGGCTGGGGAAAGGGGAATTCTGTCCTGGGAACCATCTGGAAAACCAGGATCCACTCAGCATGAGAAAATGGAGTGTGATGACCCATTCTTGCTGTCAGCAGCTAATTTCTACCAAGGTGCTAATTGTTAATTAAGGGAAGTGTTAGCTGATAACAGCTTTAAGGTGTGACCCCTCCCTCCAGGACTGTGTTTTCTTTATCTGCAGCTGTGGGGGGAATGCGGCTTTGGGAGAAAACAGACCTGGGTTCAAAATATGACCGCCATTCACTACCTGTAACCTTGAGCGAGTCACATTGTTCTCAGAACCTTCACTTTCTGTAAAATGGAGACAATCATCTCCATGCCTTAGGGTTGTTGTGTGATTTAAATGAGATGGCGTACAGCCCAGGAAACCTTATGGGGCAGTTCTACTCCGTCACATGGGGTTGCTATGAGTCAAAATCGACTCCGTGGCACCCAACAACAACAACATAGAAAGGGCCTAGCTCAGAGCCAGCACAAACTAAGTGCTCAGAAATGTTGATTTTATTATCCTTCTCCAGAAGCAATCTTCTCCCAGCTTCTCTTTTCCCTGTAAGGAAAGGGGACACGGGCAGACATGCTGTGATCCTTCTAAAAGGTCACCAGCCCTGAACTCGATGCCTAATTATCAGCTGATTCTGCCCAGAATCTCAGAGAGGGGATTGATTAATCAATGTTCTATCTGGGCAGAGGAGCCCTTCTCTCAGGCTCCTTGGAAGGAAGGTGGCTGTGGTGCTGGAGCTGAGCAGAGGGCAGAAGGAGGGAGTTGAGCATTCCCTGAGTGCCAGGCAACGTGCTAGCCAGGTGCCAGGCATACAAATGAAAAGCTTCTGCCCTCAAGGAATTTGCAATCAACTTCTACCCTCAGTTGACAGCCAGCCATCTCCCACTGAGCCTGTAGTGGCGAGGAGGGTAAAAGGAAGTGACTTGTTTGTTTTGTGCTTTAGATGAAGGTTTACAGAGCAAATCAGTTTCTCATACAATTAATACACATATTATTTTGTGACATTGGTTGCCAACCCCACAATGTGTCAATACTCTCCTTTTCTCGACCTTGGGTTCCCCATTACCGGCTTTCCTATCCCCTCCTGCCTTCTTGTCCTTGCCCCTGGGCCAGTGTGTCCATTTAGCCTCATTCTATTTTATGCGCTTGTCTAATCTTTGGTTGAAGGGTGAACCTCAGGAGTGACTTCAATACAGAGTTAAAGAGTGTCCGGGGGTCATACTTTTGGGGTTTCTCCAGTCTCTGTCAGACCAGTAAGTCTGGTCTTTTTTTGTGAGTTAGAATTTTGTTCTACATTTTTCTCCAGCTCTGTCTGGGACCCTCTATTGTGATCCCTGGCAAGTGACATACTCAGAACCCAGACAGATTTTTCCAGGGTCCCCTCCTGAGACCAGCACTATTACTGATCTTCGACAACGAAATCTCCTCAGTATCCAGACCAGGTAGTGCAAGCAGTTAACATTCTCCACCGCTAACTGAAAAGATGGAGGTTCAAGTTCGCCCAGAGGCTTTTCGGAACTAAGGCCTGGCAATCTACTTCCAAAAATAATAGCCATTGAAAACCCTGTGGACCACAGTTCTACTCTGAAACACATGGGTGCCATGAATCCAGATCAACTCGATGGCAACTGGTTTTTAATCCAGACCTAGAGGAGCAGTCTGGGGGCCTGGGGCAATCTATACAGTGCTGCAGCCAGCAGCAGCCCAGGCCATCGGGTGGGAAGGGAAGGAGAACCTATCTGGCCCCCCCACCCCCCCTCCCCGGCACTTCCTGCAGCATCCTAGGTGGGAGTACAGGGAGCCTGCAAGGTCTTCATCTTGAACTGATTGAAGGGACTTGATTTGACAGGTCACAGGCCCCATGAATCTGGGCATCTTCATTTAAAAAAAAAAACAAAAAACATTGCCATGGAGTCTATACTGACTCATAGCAACCCTACAGGACAGAGTAGAACTGCCTCATGGAGTTTCCAAGGAGCGCCTGGTGGATTCAAACTGCTGACCTTTTGGTTAGCAGCTGTAGCTCTTTACCACTAGGCCACCAGTGCATCTTCATGGGACCACCCAAATAGTTTGTGGTCCTGAAAAGAGGTTTCATCTTTCCTACATCCCCTCACTCCCCAGGCATGTGACTAATAAGGACCCCAGTACAAAGTGTGGTTAGGAGAGTAAATATAAGGCACCAATTCAAAGCAAGTGCTTTTAATTCATTCAGCATTTACTGAGTTTCTACCTAAAACTGGGCATGTTACTAATTCAGTCTCTGCTCTCAAGAGACAGCGATGTGTCAAAGTTTAATTTCCAAAAAATTAAAAACATGAGCCTCATACAGCTATACAATGAACATACATCAAAGAATTTATTGAACTCAATAATTAATGAAGGAACCAATATGATGATAAAGCTCGTTCAAAGAGCATTTGAGGAACTGGGATTTAAAATAAAGGCATTCCAATTTTTTTTTTTTTTTTACTTAAAGAAAAATCTCATCTTTTAAAATGACAATAAAATCAGGATTATCTTTCCTACTGTACAGAAATCATTTGAATCTCTAGCAGACAAAAACCTACAAGTTAAGATGTAACTTCGCAATCAAGCCCTTAGTTAGTAATAGTAAATAACAAAGTTAAACAATGATACAATCTTCTAGGGCAGTGCTGCCCAATAAAAATGTAATGTGAGCCATATGTGTACTTTTAAATTTTCTAGAAGCCACATAGGAGCCCTGGTGACACAATGATTAAGTGCTCCGCTGCTAACCAAAAGGTCAGCGGTTCTGCTCTGTCCTATAGTGTCATTATAAGTCGGAATGAACTTGACGGCTTACAACAACAGTAGCCACATTAAAAAAGCAAAAAGAAACAGGTGAAATTAATTTTCACAATATATTTTATTTAACTCAATACATCCCAAATGTTGTCATTTTGGCTTAAGCGCTAGCCACATGTCAAGAGCTCAATCGTCATGTGTTGGTAGCACAGTTCTAGAGAAGTAATCTTTGTGTTACACACAGCTTCACCATGGCATTGAAGGAATATTCAGTCTTCCTCTTGGTCATATCTAAATTTCGGATACTTTTTCTTAACATATCTACCCAGGTCACTATGACCTAGTTGGTAGGGGCTACAGGAAAGGTAAGTCTGAGCTATGACCTTTAAAAGACCTTGTAGAGGACAGCGAAGTCGTCATCTAGTGCAAGATATGCTCCCGTAAGGGTCTTGTAAAGTACTATTTAAAAAAAAAAAATTGCTGATGAGTCAATTCTGACTCATAGCAACCCTATGGGACAAAGTAGAACTGCCCCATAGTAGAACTGCCCCTATGGGACAGAGTAGAACTGCCCCATAGGGTTTCTAAGGTGCACCTGGTGGATTCGAACTGCCAACCTTTTGGTTAGCTGTATCACTTAACCACTAAGCCAGCAGGGTTTCCATAAACCACTATGGGAACACACAATTCCGCTGGTGGGACGGGGTGGATTAGAAAAGCCCTCACAAAGGGTAAGAAGGGTTTCATGAGATGGAGACAGGGGAGAGGGCACTCCAAGCAAAGTGAACCGTGGGACCAAAAGTAGGAAAGCACACAAGTTCAAGAGCAATTATATTTGGGTGTGGTTGGAGCAGAGGGCATGTGGGAGGGAGGGATGAAATTCTGGGAGATAAACTGGGACTAGATAGTAAAGAGTCTTGGGAACCTGTGCCGGGGCATCCCAACTTTATCCTATAAGCAAGTGGCATCATCGAAGGGTATTTAGTAAGGAGGGACATGACCAGACCTGTCTTTTAGGAAGATCCTTCAAGCAGCTGTTAGCCCTGTGGCTGGTAGAATCTGCTTCAACTCCCCATTCTCTCATCACCCCAGTTGTGAATGGGGATAAAGTTTGGGTTTGGGTTGGTAGCTAAAAATACTTTTCGGGCATCAAGTTATAACTGTGATACCCAAACCCAGAGTGAAGAAAGCATGGATGAAGGGGACAAGGTAGCTTCTGAGGCCAGGATGGAATAAAGATTCTTTCCTGATCTGAGAAGGCTGGGGCTTCACAGGCTGCCAGATAATTTTTATGGATTGGGGATTTAGTAGCTGATGCCCTGGTAGCCTTCGGGGCCAGGTTAGTTTGAGGCAAGAGAAATCCCAGTCTAGCATTAGCTCAGCCACTGGACAAGTGAGGCAAAAAAAGCAGGAGCCTGGCTGGGACTGTTTTTATCCCCATGATCTGGATGGAGATAACGGTGGCTTTGATTTCTCTCGCCCTTTACATCTGGGAAGCTCAGAGTACCTTACTGGCAGGGTTGCGATGCTGGTCTCTAACTCCAGCAAGAGGCAGTTCAGACAAAGGCAGGTAAAGGTGGGACAGGAACAAGGAGGAACTCCCTAATTCTCCAAAACATCCCGCTCGATCCCCACCTCATTAATGTCAGAGAAAAGGAGCCTGATTTGCTTTACTTCTAGGTCTACCTGAAGACAAAATAAGCCCTTTTTTTTTAGGCTGGGACCAAAAGGAAGGGGAGAAGCAGTTTGGGGAGAGAGATTGCAGGATGGCTCTGTAATCAAGCCTTCTCTCTTAATGGTGTGTGCAGTGGGGGCAGGCCCGAGGGGTCTTAAATCAGCTTCTTCTGGCTGATTTGTTTCTAAGTGGCCAGTCTGGGAAGAAGGTAAACTCTAGGGTCCTATTTCCGCTTGGAGTTATGTAATCACCACATGCAGGACTAACCATCCTGTCAAAAAAGGAAAATTCAGATCTAATCTCCTTGGAGATAAGACTTCCCCTCCCTTCTGACACTTTTTGCCATGAACTGATCACCAGCTGGGACTTTGTGTGAATGCTTTCTGATGATAGGGAGTGGAGAAATGGGAACACTGAAGCCTACAGCAGCAGTGGGAACTGGGTTGGAACTTGGGGAATGGACCCAGACCTGCCAACTCTCAGCCCCATGCTTACGAATGGGCTCTACAAAATGTCAGGCATTTGGTTAAAGAGAAAACCCAATGTGATATCCAGCTGTGTCCCAAATATCAGATATGGGTTTAGTTGAGACCTGATTACTCTCCACCAGACCTAATTGGTCTGCCCCAGCCCCCTCATGCAGAGGCTGTGAAATGTGTATGTTCTTTCTCTCCTCTGGGTCAGCCCCAGCCCCCTCATGCAGAGGCTGTGAAATGTGTATGTTCTTTCTCTCCTCTGATTTAGGTTGCCTTGAAGGTCTTTTCCCTGGGTGGTACAAATGGTTAACATGCTTGGCTGCTAACCAAATGTCAGATGTTTGAGTGTACCCAGAGATGCCTCGGAAGAAAGACCTGGTGATCTACTGAAAAATCAGCCATTGAAAACCCTGTGGAGCACAGTTCATGGGGTCACCGTGAATTGGAATCAACTAGACAGCAAATGGATGGTTGGCACCTATTAAATTTGGAAGGGGTCCTAGAATTCATCCAGGACAGAAGAAAGAGAGGAAGGAAGGAAATCAGGCTTTATGAAATGTCAGTTACTGAACTAAGTAGTGTAGTAGGGACACAGTGATCTCATCTGAGCCTGGTAAGAACTAGCTAAGGTGAGAGGCATTGCCCCCAATTTTACAAATGACGAACTGCAGCTCAGCTGAGTTAAGCTGCTAAAGAGTGCACAGCTGGTGGCAGAAGCAAGGTTAGAACTCAAACCCACTGCCGTCAAGTCCATTCCAACTCACAAAGATCCTGTAGGACAGGGTAGAACTGCCCCATCAGATTTCCAAGGCTATCAATCTTTACGGAAGCAGACTACCACATCTTTCTCCAGCAGAGAGGGTGGTGGGTTTGAACTGCCCACCTTTTAATTAGCAGCTGAGCACTTCAACCACTGTGCCACCAGGGCTCGGTTAGAGCTTAGGCCCCCTAGTTCTGTCCACATTTAGTCTAAGTTGAGCTGACCTGGACTCTGAAGGTATCGGTGATGGGGCAAAAGCCCCAAAGTGAGAAGGACTCTTGGCCAAACTTAAAAACAGCCACCAGGGACCACCTAGCTCCAGTCACCTTCACAGCCTGACCCCTAGACCAGCAGTTCTTCAGTTTTTGGGTGGCAGTACAAACACCTCGGAGAATCTGATGAAAGCTTTGGCTCCTTCTTCCAGAAAACTCACACACATGTACATTCAATCTTGCCTGAGACTTCAGGGGCCCAGGAGTGGTGGTTCAGTGGTGAAATTCTTGCCTTCTATGCAGGAGAGCGGGGTTTGATTTCTGGCTGATGTACCTCACGCAAAGCCACCACCCGTCTGTCAGTGGGGCCTTGCCTGCTGCTATGATGCTGAAGAGATTTCAGCGGAGCTTCCAGGCTAAGAAGAACTACAAGGAAAGGCCTGACGATCTACTTCCGAAAATCAACCATTGAAAACTCCGTGGATCCCAATGGTCCCATTGGCAATAGATCATGGGGATGGCACAGGACTGGGCAGCAGTTGGTTCTGTTGTACATTGTGCATGGGGTCACCATGAGTCGACCCTGAGAGTCAGCAAATTCTTGTTGAAGCTCAGCAGTCTCCATGGGGGGCTCCGTGAGGAAAGAGAGCATGGGTTTGGGAGAGTAGAGGAAGGTAGAAACGAAGTTCCATGGGAGGGGAGGGAAAGAAGAAAAGAGGTAGAGTTGCTGGAGGTCAGAGACAGGAGCCCGCACGTGGCAGAGCCTCCAGTGACCCTGGCACCTCCCAAGGTGATGTTTGCTCACCTCAGGTGAAGTCCTCAAAAAGGGTGGTGGAGTTCAGAGGAGCTGGGAGGCAGGTTCCCCCAGGCCAGTCCTGACCCAGCCCGGAACTGGGTTTTATTTTAATAAGCGAAGGGTATTCAGTTACACAGCTCAGGGATTCCTGAAATCTCCATTCGGAAAGTGGATTAAGATCCTTTCCCCTAAAACCAGCAGCATCCATAGTTAGAATAAAAACCCAGAGTGGTCTTGGTCTCAAAGTAACCTAAATCTTTTACTTGCCAAGGATGGGGTGGCGCCAGGCTAACCCAGCCACCCAGCCGACCTGTTAAAAATAATGATTATGTAAAGAAAGCTCCCCAGAAAAAGAACCCTGACTAATCCATGCTGAACTGGAAAAAACGCTGCCTGTCCTGACCTACCTCTGAGGGGAAATGATCCGGTTCTTCCTTGAATTGCTCCCCCGTTCTGTTCATTCACGTGCTTGCTCAGCAGACACCCAAACAGAGCCTATTGGGTTTGCCCAGCTGTTCTATTTCCAGCCTGTTCAGTTCATCTCAGGCCCCACAGCCTCTGCCTGCAAGGGGACCTGGTCCCTCCTCCCTCCCCTCCTCCTTCCCTCCCCTTCCCCTCCCATCCCCCTTCCCCTCCCCCATATCTGTCTTCCACTCTTCCCCCTCCCTCCTCCTTTCCTTTCTTCCCCCTCCCTCCTCCCTTCCTTTCTTCCTCCTCCCTTCCTTTCTTCCCCCTCCCTCCTCCCTTCCTTTCTTCCCCCTCCTCTCCTTGTCTTCTCTGCCTTCTCTTTCTTCTCCCTTCTGTTGCCCCCCGCCCCCCCCCCCGCCTTTTTCCTCTTCCTCTGAGATACCCCCTCCATCTCTGTCTCCTGCACGTCTCACCTCACTGCCTCCTTGGCTCCCATTCCACGGCTCATGGGTGTGTGTGTGGCAAAGACTTGGTAGCAGCTCCCTACCCCTGGACCTTGGGGATAGAAAAGGATGGAAGGTGGTGGCCTAGGGAGCAGTTTCGTGAGCTTCTCTCTCACTCCTCACAGCTTTGGGAAGCAAGCCCGCAGGCATTACTACTTCCAGGTTACCCTAGGGAAATGGCCACACCAGTGAGTCACCTCAAGAGCATTAATGCCCTAGGCCCTGCCTCAAGCTGGACATGGCCTCCATCCCACAGACAGTGGCCCTAGCATGGGATTTCTGGAAGAGTTTCTAGTGCTTTCTGTTGAGGAAGTCAGGCCTGCCACTCCACCCCCACTCCCCTACTCCCCACCCCAGACTGTTCTCTAATTATAAATGCTGAGGGACACCTATTCAGCACCATTCACCTGCCTGGGTCTGGTTAGCTGTTTCCTGTACTCACCACCTCCATTCACTCCTCTCAGCAAAACCTGCAGGAGATGTATTCTTACCCTCATTTCATGGACGAGGAACCATGCTCAGAGAGGTTAAGTTATTTGCCCCAAATCCCACAGCTCATAAACAGTGAAGCCAGCGGCAGCCAGGGTGGCAGCCAGAAAGCTAACTAGATGTGGGCAGTCATGGTGCGGGTGCTAGGGACCCAGCTCTGCCGATGGCTATACCTGGCCGGAGAAGGAGTGGTCAGGAAAACAGGAGTCAGTGTATTCGGGTCAAAATCGGACTGTGAGATTTGCTGTCTTTGAGATCTGTCAAATTACTCTCCGTGCCTTGCTTTCCTCATCTGTAAAATGGGAGTTATAAAAAGAGCCCTTACCTTCTGGGGTTTTTCTGAGGATTAATCCACCACGTAGAGGGCTTAGTGTTTGATCCATTGTTTGTACTTGGCTATTATTATTTCCAGAGTTAACCGCTCTTTGCCTTCCACACATTTTTTTGTTTAATCTTCCTACCACCCTTGGACAAGGACAGGGAAGGTTTTACTCCCATTTCACAGAGGTGGAACCTGAAGTGCAGCGACACTAAGGGACTGGCTTAAGCACCAATGGAAACAGCCCACATATGCAGCAGGGATTTTGCCCCAGAGCACAAACCCGAATGACCAGACTAGTACCTGGTGAGCTGGGGAGGGCAGGAGGCTCAGAAAAGAACTTTTTTTTTTTTTTTTAAATTTTACTGTGCTTTAATTTTTTTTTTTAGGTGAAAGTTTACAGCTCAGGTTGGTTTCTTATTCAAAGTTTTATACCCATAATATTTTGTGACATTGGTTGCAATCCCTACAATGTAACAGCCCTCTCCCCCTTGCCACCTCAGGTTCCCTGTATCCATTTGTCCAGTTTCTGTCCCTTCCTGCCTTCTGGTCTTGCCTTTGGGCAGGAGTTGCCCATTTGATCTCGTAACTAGGCACAGTCCTCACATGTGTTATGGTTATTGTTTGTTTTATAGGCCTGTCTAATCTTTGTCTATGGAGACCTGCTGGTGCAGTGGGTAAGCATTCAGCTGCTAATCAAAAGGTCAGCAGTTGGAATCCACCATTCGTTCCTTGGAAAACCTATGGGGCAGTTCTACTCTGTCCTATAGGATCACCATGAGTCAGAATCCACTTGCCGGCAACTGGTTTGCTTTTTCGGTTTAATCTTTGAAAAGCGGGCTTCGAGAGTGGTTTCAGTTCTGAGTTAGCAGAGTGTCCGGCGGCCATAGTCTCAGGGTTTCCTCAAGTTTCTATCAGACCAGTAAGTCTGATCTTTTTTGTGAATTTGAATTTTGTTCTACATTTTTCTCCTGCTCTGTCTGGGATTCTCTGTGTGATCCCTGTCAGAGCAGTTGTTGGTTGTAACTGGGCAGTATCTAGTTCTTCTGGGCTCAGGCTGGCGGAGGCTCTGGTTCATGTGGTCCTTTAGTCCTTTGGGCTGATATTTTCCTTGTGTCTTTGGTTTTCTTCATTCTCCTTTGCTCTGGAGAGGATGGGACCAATAGATGTATCACAGATGGCCACCTGCCAGCTTTTAAGATTCCAGATGCTACTCACCAAAGTAGGATGTAGAACATTTTCCATATGAACTGTGTTATGCCAATTGATCTAAACATCCCCCAAGACTATGGTCCCCAGCCCTCAGCCCCAGCAACTCAGTCAATCAAGGTGTTTGGATGTGTCTAGAAAACTTTATGACTTTGCCTTGGTCAAGTTGTCCTGACTTCCCCTATATCGTGTGTGGTCTTTCCCTTCACCAAAGATGACACTTGTCTACTATCTAGTTAGTGATTTCCCCTCTCCTTCCCTCCCTTGTAACCATCAAAGAATTTTTTTTTCTGTGTGTAAACCTTTTCTAGAATTCTTATAATAATGGTATCATGCAATATTTGTCCTTTTGTGATTGACTTATTTCACACAGCGTAATGTCCTACAGATTCATCCATGTTGTGAGATGTTCCATGGATTCATCTTTGTTCTTTACTGTTGCATAATATTCCATTGTGTGTATGTACCATAATTTTTTTAATCCATTCATCTGTTGATGGACATTTAGGTTGTTTCCGTCTTTTTGCTGTTGTGAATAGTGCTGCAATGAACATGGGTATGTATATGTTTATTCATGCGATGGCCCTTATTTCTCTAGGATATATTCCTAGAAGTAGAATTGCTGGATCACAGAGTATTTCTATTTCTAGCTTTTTAAGGAGGCACATCGTATTGTTTTCCATAGTGGTTGTACCATTTTACATTCCCGCCAGCAGCACATAAGAGTTCCAGTCCCCACAACCTCTCCAACATTTGTTATTTTCTTGATCAGTGCCAGTATTGTGGGGTGAGATGGTATCTCATTGTGGTTTTGATTTGCATTTCTCTAATGGCTAATAATCGTGAACATTTCCTCATGTCTGTTAGCCACCTGAATGTCTTTTTTGGTGAAGTGTCTGTTCATAACCTTTGCCCATTTTTTAACTGAATTATTTGTCTTCTTGTTGTTGAGGTGCAGAAAAGAATATTGTTATTGAAAACAGATAAGAAGAAAATGGAGAAGAAGGAAAAGAAAAAACCAGCACACGAGCCTTTCCTGGTTGCTCTGAGTGAACTCTGAAGCAAATCTGCTGCCACTAACACCAGGAAAGAAATATCCCAGCTGGTTGGGGAGCTGGGAAGATGGGGGTGGCTGTGGATGGGAGCACTGATGGCACAGGGATAGGGTGGGGTGAGAAGTAGGGGGATTATGGCTGCCGCACAGTGATGGGGGTCGTAGAGTGAGAGGTCCAGCACCCTAGGGAATCGTTTTGGACAAATTCTGAGACCCAGATACATTGGCTGGAATGACAGTGAACCACAGAAGTCAGCAGTGGGCAGCCAACTGATCACTATCCATTCATTCCTTCATTCATTTGTTCTCTACTGAGCTTCTGATCACTAAACAGAGGCTGGAGATAAAAGTAGTAATAAGTGAAGCAACCGTAAATGCATAAACAAGCAACAAACAATCACTGTGTCAAGTGCTATAACGGAAGGGCGTACAAGACCCTGTGAGCACACAAAGGAAGAACAGAGGAATTCCATCTGGAAGAGTCCAGGAAAGGTTCTCGAAAGAGGTGCCAGCTGAATGGGCCTTGAGGGATGAGTAAGAGGTTGCCAGACAGAGGCTTTAATACTGGAATGTGAGATGGGAGGGCAAAAGAGAAAGTGAAGCCTCTTCCAGACAGAGGCAATTCCTGCTGCATTTCATTTCTAAAAATTTCCCATTTGTGCTCTATTTTCTTTTTTGTTAATCAGAGCCAGACCAGAATTCCTTGTATGACCCTGGCCTCTAATTGGAGCCACACAAGGAAGCTCCTGCTTTCTTCCTCCTTTGGTTAAAAGAAAAAAAAAATTATCCACCTTTGGAACCCATTGTCGTTAAGTTGACTCCAACTCATAGTGACACTATAACAGAGTAGAACTGCCTCACAGGCTTTCTAAGGAGCGGCTGGTAGATTCGAACTGCAGGCCTTTTGATTAGCAGCCATAGGGTCACTATGAGTTGGAATCGACTCGATGGCACATAACAACAATCCTTGGGAAAAAGAGTGTTTCCTACAACAAGAAAAAAAAAAAATTAGCTACCGTGCTTGGAGGTCTCTAATGCTAGGATTTCCTGTAACAGAGAACAAGCCCTCACTCCATAAGTTGAGAAAAGTTCTAACAATTCTATCTCCTGGGAAATAAAATATACAGGGATTCCAATTCATGCTAAAATGTGAATGACTGATGTAAAACAATTTCTTATGCATAGAATAGAAAAAGTCACCTCTTCTGAGATTTCCTGGGTGAATGGGGCAGAAGGACACTGAAAATATGTGTGTAGGTCTAGGTGGCAGCAAAGAGTTGGTAGTAAGAGCTCCCTGGCAGTGATGAGAAAGAGCCCAGGAAGAGAGATGGAGGGTACAAGAGACCAACTTCTCAGTTCTCTCCAGGGCACTCCGGCTTGTCACACACAGTCCATCACTGAGGGAGAGTAGTAACATTGGAGCCTTCTTACCTGCCTCCGACTCTCACCACCCTGCCCCCAGGCTCTCTGGGAGCTGGCTGGCATCTCTAGCAGGGGCGTGAGAGAATGATGTCCCTAATCAACTTGCCAGGAGTACAAACAGAACTGTACCCTCAGCAGAGGAAGAAGTCCTGGGGCTTGAGGCTGGTTGGAGCTGGAGTGTTGGGAAGGGGTCTGGTTCTGGCTACTGATCCATGGTTCATGGCTGCCTGGTGCACTGAGAGGACAGCACAGACTAGCCCCCCAGGCTGACTGACAGTAGCCTAGAGAGAGTTAAGGACCCAGGAGCAGCTTTTTTGCAGTGACAGTGGTTGTGGTTGTGGTGGCATTGGCACTGATGGCACTCCATAGCAACTCAGGAGCCACCACCCCAGGGAGGGTGATCACCATGGCAACAACTCCTCTGGGAACAGCCCTTTTGGGCCTCCCAGCCTCCTGGGCTGGCCCTCTGATCTTCCCTAGGGGTGGCTGGCCCAGGCTGGGCTGCAAGGAGCAGCAGACGCCTCCTCTCTGAGCCTCACCTCTGGGGCCAAGGGCTGAGGACAAGGACGAGAGTCTGTCTGTTTTTGTTTACTTGCTCTGAGTATTTGGTTACTGATATTGAATTTGAAGTTAATTGTCCTTGGACTTGGGCCTAAATACAAGGAATTGAAGGGAGGGGCGTTCCAGGGGGACTCTCTAGGGCTATCAGGAATGGAGGTGTGCTGCAGGGTAAGGGATCCCCGGGCTTTGGTCCCTGCAGAGGTCTCCTTAGGGGCTGTCCCACGCCGGGGGTCGGGGGAGCCGAGGTCTGTGAGCAGAGGAGAATTCAGGATGCCATTGGTGTCAGTGGCTGTAGGATCAGAAGCCTCAGCGTTCAGGAAAGTACGGGGTGGCGGGGGGAGGGCTGGCTTGGTGTTGAGGTCCACGCTGCTCAAGCTTCTTCGCCTTTTCCCAATCCCCAACCCCACTTGCATCCCCCTTTCTCCTACCTGTCTTCACTACCCCCTTCATCCGGCCCTCTTCTTCCTCTTCTGTACTATTCCTTATTTCTTCTTTTTCCATCACTTTCTTCATTCATCTCACAAACATTTCTCGAAGCCCCTACTGTGCACAGAGCCCTGAGCTAGGCCCTCAGAGGGGAGCCAGGGTGAATCATCACCTTGAGTAGCTTGCAGTGGGGGAGGGGGACCCTTACAAGTACCAGACAATACCAGGCAGAAAATGGGTAACTTCCTAAAGGAACGCTTCTTTCAGTCTCTCTCGCTTCCAGCCTTCCTCATTATTCTGACAGTTTCTCAGGCAGGAAATGCATAATGTAAAGAGAAGAGCTTTCAGATTTTTTTCCCCAAGGACTCCCAGGAATGCCCTCGAAGTGAGGTGCAAAGCCAGCTGGAGGCGGCTTGGGACGGTTAAGAGAGGACAGAGTTCAGCAGCTACCCCATCCAGGCCCATTTCTTGCTCATTCATTCATCCACAAAATATTTATGGAGACCCTAGCACTGTGCTGCCCTAGGAACTTACCTTTGAGTCAGGGAGGCAGGCAATAACAAGTAAAGAAATATATAATAACAAAGAGTGCTAACTATCACAAAGAAAAGGATGCACTGGCTGATGGAAAATAACAGCGGCTGGAGGATGAGGCCAGGCCTGAGGGTTGAGAATTCAGTCAAGTGAAGGAGTGGGGAGTAGGATGAGGGTGGGGTAAAATCATCCCTTGGAGGGAAGCTTATGTGCAAAAACACTGAAGGTGAAAGAGGTGTCATGGGAACTCCATTGGTATCCAACAGCCCTCAGCATATGCTTGCTGACCACTGCCCTTCCCAGGGATTGATTCCTGGAGAAGCTGACAAACACAGGGGCCTGAGACCTATAGCTCCGCGGGGAAAGAAGGGAAAGGCTTCCAGCACTACCCTCAAAAGGCCACTGACCCTCGACCAGGAGCCACAGCACTCCTCCTGGTTCCTTCTTCTCAGCCTGTGATGCTTTGGTCAGGCCCCTGAGGTTGTCCAGGGGAGAGACAAGTTCCCTAGCAGCCTTACATGGCTTCTAGAAAATGCATGCTGTTGGGGTCATGTGTGTGGTCACCACAGCCCAAGGTGACTGAGCCAGCTCAGGTGCCACCTGCTGTGTGGGTACCAGAGTGTACACACACAAGGGCTCGGAGCTGGGAAATGAAGGGACATGCTCACTGCAGTCATGCCTTAGGGTCCCAAGGAGGGCGAGAGCTGGATACACACAGTCAGTCGAAGCCCAGGGCCTCACTGCACCTCTCCAGACTAGAGATACCACATATGCCGGTCTCTGCCCCAGAGCACACCCCATGGAAGAAGGAATTCCTGTTGTGTTGTGGTTGTGTGCCATCGAGTCCAGTTGATTCCATTCCGACTCATAGTGACCCCGTGTGACAGAGTGGAGCTGCCCCCGTACAGCTTTCTAGGCTATAATCATTACAGGAGCAGATCACCAGGTCTTTTCTCCTGAAGAGCCACTGGGTGGGTTCTAACCGACAGTCTTTCAGTTAGCGTGGTGCCCTTACTTAGTTGAACCACCAGGGCTCCTAGGGAATTCCTAGAGTTAGAGAATTTGAGGACAATGATGCTGGGGAAAGAGCTCATCTCTGAGCCCTGTTCAGAAGACCTGGCTTCTGAGCCGGCTCCACCTCTAACTAGCCGTGTGGCCCCAAGTTTGAGCCAGAAAGACTTAGAAATGGAGGAGATCTCCTAGTTCAACCTTCCACACTGAGCAGAAATTCTTCCTACAAGCGCCCCAGCCCATGACCATCCTGTATCTCTCCTAACACTTCCAGGATGGGACGGAAGCTTCACTGCTCCATAGTGTAGCCTGCTCCTCCCTGGTAGTTTTGCTAGAAAGTTTAGTTTTCAGAAGGCCTGGAAAGACCCCACCAGACAGTGGTACCTCTAGGGAGGAGAGTGGCAGTGAGGGGAGCCTGACCAGGGCTTTCCTTGTCGATTTGGCAGGGGATGCTTTCTAATACCTTGTGCTAAATTTGTAATATCAAGGAAAACAACAAAAAAGTAAGGCTTTTCTTTATTCAAACACAGCTTGCCTTTCCAAAATTTCCACCCATTCCACCTAGTCTTAGCTCTGCTCTCTGGAATCAGATGTCTTTCAAATATCTGAAGGTGGGGATCACATTTTCACCAAGTCTGCTTGAGGCTCAACTGTTCCTCCTGTAACCTGATTTCCAGACCAGTCCCCATCCCAGCCACCCCCTTGGACGTGACCCCCTTCTGCGTATCGGAGCATAAAACTCCACAGGGATCACAGAGGGAGGAACCAATCACTTCGTGAGCTGGTGCTGGTGCTGGCTGTCTTGGAGTTGATTCTCACTCATGGTGACCCGATGTCGACAGAGTAGAAGTGCTCCACAGGGTTTTCAAGGCTGTGACCTTTCAGAAGTACGTTGCCAGGCCTGTCTTCTGAGCTGCCTCTAGGTGGGGTCAAACCTCCAATCTTTCTGCTAGTACTCAAGCACTTCACTGTTTTTTGCCATTCACCTCCTGTGACTTAATTGATGAACCTGAGAAGAGATTCCTCCAGTTTTTATGTGTGTGTGTGGTGGGGAGGGCAGGATTAAATCATGTACTTCCCCAAGCCTTGGTTTTTTGAATCAACTGAGATTAAAGAAATGGGAAAACACAAATCCCTGCACTGGGGTTATTACTTACAAGCTCCATGCAGTTTAGATAGCGGCGAAGTGCTGGGCAGGAGCCTTGGTGACACAATGGTTAAGTGCTTGGCTGCTAACTGAAAGGCTGGTGGTTCGAAACAGGACAAAGACCTGGCAATCTGCTCCCAGAAAGATTACTGCCTAGAAAACCCC
This sequence comes from Loxodonta africana, assembly GCF_030014295.1. Lineage (NCBI taxonomy): Eukaryota > Metazoa > Chordata > Mammalia > Proboscidea > Elephantidae > Loxodonta > Loxodonta africana. The sequence goes on from NC_087344.1 coordinate 166,438,281, forward strand.
ATGGGGCAGTTCTACT